>NC_135325.1:105297597-105603014 GCF_048772815.1 Callospermophilus lateralis
GCACCTTTCCATCCACCCATTAATGACAAAATGATTGTGGCATTTATTAGGATTGTAAGGAAGGCTTTATTCAAGACTGCTGCAATAGTGGCCCTGCAGCAGGGGAGATAGGAGTGGCTCAGTGCTGCAGAGAACAGAGACCACTGGAAATTTACAGCCAATAAACAGAGGGAGGGGGTCGGTGCATGGAAAGTTACTAAGAAGAATCATTGAGGGTACGGGGATTCTTGCTAAACTGACTTAGGTTTCTTGTTGAAGATAGGCTAGGGCGAACAGATATCAAGGGCAAAGGAAGAGGAATCTGATCGGATATTGAGGGTGATCAGGTATCAAGGAGGGGGTCTCTCTAAACTTAATTGGCAGGATTCCTGATTAGATGGGTCAATGCAGGCCAGGAAAGGACAGGACTGACACAGAAGGCCAAAACTTTGGGACTTGTCAAAAAAAGGGCTCAGAGGACCTATCTAAACTGCTCAAGGAGAGAATCTTGGTCACCCCTACAATGCCCTGTTTGTCCTCAACTAAGTGTCCAGTTCAGCACCTCCCTCACCCCTGGCCTCTCCTCCCTTCCCTTTGCTCTTTGTCAGCAGGACCCTTCTCATTAATACAGCATCCAGTTTCTAAGGAACCCCCCCCCCGCAAGTGCCAGGCCCTGTGCCAGGGGTTATAGAGTGATTTGGCTTCAAAGCCTGCTCTTTCTGGCCTCAAAGAACAGGGACATGGGTTGGATGGTCCTGTTTCTTATGTTGGCATCTTAGCACTACCATTTTAATAGAGATTTCTTCCTACAGAAATAGGTGTTCATTTTCTTAAATGAACAGTATGGATCTCATCTCCCACTTGAGTTTATGAGGCCAAGACATACAGGCAGAGCATTCATGATGTTAGACACTAGCCAACCCCCCTTCCATATGTAGTTCAACCCACTCAGAAGGTAAAAGTATAGTGTCTCCCTATACTCAGGCCCCCATGATCCTCTGTAAAGGTAGAGGATGGAGGAAATGACTATCAGAGATAGTCTTGGACTTTTCTGACAGGAAGCAACTGTAATCCAGTCTTCATTTTTCACAGAGACCCAGAACCTGAGAGTACTTAGCCCAGTGCCTGGTTTTATAGTAGACATTTAGGAATGAATATTGGGTCACTCTCCTAGGGTCACATCAAATTTGGGACACAGCCCAAATTGTAAACTACATCTCCATACACTCTGTCCCTTCTATGGACTCCCACATTCCAGGCCCCCCCCATGGTTGGAAGAGTGGGAGGATAGAAAGGGAACCCCCACTTTGGTGGGGAGTGCAATGCTGAGTATTGAACCAAGGGCCTGACACATGCTAAGCAAGCACTCTACTACTGAGCTACCTCCCCAGCCCCACCCCCTGTTTTGTATTCAGATATCCTAGGTTCAAATCCCCAAGCAACTACTGACTCAGTGTGGCAAAACTTGGTCAACTTACCTGGGCCTTGGCTTCATCCTCTGTAGAAAATGAATAATAATACTCACCTCACAGGGCTGTTGCAAGTATCAAATAATGCCAGGCTTCTGTTCTCGCGACTAAAGGGCTCAGGGGTCACTCTAGTTAAACTGGGCTAACTGGGCTGCACGAAATAACCACACAAGAGACACAAATACCTTTTTCTTTGGGTCACTGTGACGGCTCCTCTGATCTTAAGGGTCCACAGAAAAAGAGAGAGCGAGAGCACACGCTGACCCCTTTTATTGAGAAGCTATTCAAATGAGGCAAGGGGTCAGGTTTCAGGAGCTGAGCCTATCTTCATGATGTTCACTGTCAGCAGGTTGACTGACACCTGGGTAGGCCACACCCAAGGGCACAGTAAGAGGAGGGGACACACACAAGGCACTTCCATGGAAGATTCTATCCTAAACAGGGCAAGGGGTTATATTACAAAGGAACAGGTGAGCATACCTTCACCCATGGGGCTGTAGCAAGACACACCCATTTCTGTGACTGAGTGCCTCAGCA
This sequence comes from Callospermophilus lateralis, assembly GCF_048772815.1. NCBI lineage: Eukaryota > Metazoa > Chordata > Mammalia > Rodentia > Sciuridae > Callospermophilus > Callospermophilus lateralis. The sequence continues at coordinate 105,299,583 of NC_135325.1, forward strand.
CCCAGCTGGGGAGTGTAACTCAGTCACCCATAAGGTTGGCCTCCCACAAAATAAGATACAGTCATAGGTTGCTTAACAATGGGGACATGTTCTGAGAAATATGCTATTAGCCAATTTTGTAGTTCTGGAAACATCATGGAATATACTTACACAAATTAAGATGGCTATGACATCATCAAACAATAAAATCTTTTGAGCTATTTATTGACCATAAGGTCGTTGTGGGCACATGACTTCAATAGATAAATTGATAAATTCAGTATTGGCACATAGTTGGAATCTTTAAAATACTAATCCATCTTTCCCCAGGAGGTTCTGATTTTGGAATGGGATTGCTGTCTTATATATTTAAAATAAGGCTAAAATGATAAGCAGAGATTCTGGTTGTAATAGTACAAGTGGGGCTGGGGATGTGGCTCAGGCGGTAGCGCGCTGGCCTGGCATGCGTGCGGCCTGGGTTCGATCCTCAACACCACATACAAACAAAGATGTTGTGTCTGCCGAAAACTAAAAAATAAAATATTAAAATTTCTCTCTCTCCTCTCTGTCTCTCTCTCTCTCTCTCTCTCTCTCTCTCTCTCTCTCTCTCTCTCTCTCTCCTTAAAAAAAAGAAAGAAATAGTACAAGTCGGTCTTGAATTTAAGTAAACCTAATATATAAAATTAGATTTATAAAAGGCTAGAATAAAGATGGGGATGATTATTTAGAGAGATCCTCTAGAGCATTTCAAAGAAAATTTGATTACAAAATTTAATTTACACACAACTTTTCCACTTCAATAGGCCCTGAAAAGACTCAATTAGGTTAGAAGAAAAAATTGATGTAATGAGCACTAAAACCCATCCAAAGGGGCAATCACTTGTTGATGAAACTAGTTTCTTTGATTGTGACCCAGGGTGCCATCCAATTCAGTCTGATTTCCCATGAAACATGATTGTTATTATCTTCAAGTAGAGATAGCCAGCATGGTGGGCTTCAAAGGATGGAGGATCAGGGCGGAAAACAGGACTGAGAGAGGGTGTCCCTGTGCTTTCTGAGAACTCTCTGGTCCCTAAATGACCTCGGATTTTTCTCCTGGTTTCTAGCTTATGCCTGGAGCCACCCAACACCAGTAGACCTTGCAAGAGAGGATGTGAGAAACTGTTCTACTAGCCCTCCGGTAAGGACTTGGCTCCACCTACACGCAGCCCCGCCCTGCAGGTGGCTCCGCCCTACACCTCCCGCCTTGTCATCCTGTCCTCACCTTTCCTCATGGGCTTCTTCCCCTACAGGTTTTTTCCTGATTTCCCAACCCCGGGGCCCTTGTTTTTTAATTAACATCCCGGAAGTAGGATCTCAGGTTTCCAACACAGCCTCCAACCCCGTGTGGTGCCCTTCCTCTCCCCGCCCCCAACTCATTCCCATAGTGTGTTCTCTATTTCTGCCCTGGCCTGACCCTGGGAAACCCCCAGGGGGAAGGAGGAGGGAGGGAGAAAAGAAGGAAGGGAGAGAGACTCTAGCTGGCCTTTGAGGATAGGCAGAGGCAAAGAGGAGGATGGGAAATAAGAAAACATTCTAGAACACAGAAGAGAGTAGCAGAGAAGGAAGGAGGGAGGAAGTCAGGAGACTAGAAGAGCCAATGGAATGAAAAGGCAAAGAGAATGAGACCTAGGGTGTGAAGACCAGAAGGCCCAGCAGATCAGAGCCAAAGGAGATCAGGTGGTCAGCTTCCCAGCTGGGGACTAGAATGGTTCTTTGCATGACCAGAGTTGGGCTAAAGATCTTCTCCCGGCAGGGGTGGGCCAGAAGGTGTGAAAAGGTGAACAAGTGCATAGTACCCTAAGCCACAAAATAAACTTAGAACATCTGCATGCAGTATCAACTTTATAGAACCACTAGGGCAGACAGACAGGTGGGGCAAACCACATTACTTTTATATTAAATCAAACATGGATATGTTTTGGGTAGAAAGCAAAACAAAATAAGCAAAAAAACCCACATGATTTTTCATTGGATAGATAAAATGGGCTTTAAGGATATGTCTGACTTGGAATGGATCTTTCTGGGCAATATCTCAAACTGCTGGGGGTACTCATTCACTATCCTTTGCCATTTGGGACCAGTGGGTGACAAGTTGAAAAAGTCACAAGGTACATTGTAAAATAAGATACAAGACACTGAGTTACATTTGAAATTCAGATAACAAATAATATTTTAGTATAAGTATGCTCCAAATAGTACATGCCACATACTTATATTAAAACATTATTCATTGTTGATTTGAAAGTCAAATGAGACTGGGTGGACATCCTGTATTTTCATTGGCTAAATCTGGCTACTCTACCCCAAGGTATCCAAAGAGGCACTGTCCTGGCAACCTGGCTCAGGACCAGAGCTCAGGTCCCTCTGTTCTCATTCAATACCCTATCCTAGACTCAAGTCCCATTACTGTCACAAGGGGTCCTTCTCTTCCTAAAACACCTCCATCTTCTCTCAGCCCAGGCATCTTAATCTACTCTAACTAGTAAATTAACTGCTACCCCACCCCTCCCCAGGCCAGGTCAGCCTAACCACCCCCAACCCCAGCCTCAGGAGAGGCTTCTGACTCCTCTGGAGGTGCCAGGGTGGAGGGAGTCATCATTTTCTCTAAGCAGTGCGTGCCTGTGTCTGTATGTGTTTGGATGTCTTCCTGTTAGCACCTTCCAGTTACTGCAGTCAATACTACAGTGCGGCTAACAGCCCTCCGCCAGAAGATACAGGCCTGGAATCTCTCTGCCTACATCATCCCAGATACAGATGCCCACATGGTAAGGGACTGTTCCTCTTCCGTTTTCCCCCCTCAGCTACCCTGGCTTAGCCTGTAAGCACAGGCCACAAACAGGAGACTAAGACTCAGAAGATGAAGGCAGAGAAGGGATTTGAAAGGCAAAGGGGTGGAAGTGGAAAGCTTGTACACGGTACTTTTAGGGCAACTGAAAGAAGATATTCTTTTACATCGGAAAGAAGGTATAGCTAAATCCTATTAACCACAAGAAGTGAAATGATAAAACAACTTCAAAATGAATTTTGATCAATTCCCAGGTGGCAGATCCAGAGAGAATGTTTAAGGCATCCCTGCCCTAGGAGGTTAGAATGGAGGCTGGAAATTGGACTGGAAGAAATCTAAGCTCCCTTTCAGCCCAGGCCATCCCATAGCCTGCTAAATGGAGCAGTGAGATGATCCAGAGTCCTGGACCATGCAAGTATGGTGGATAGGCTGTGAGGGAGGACACACAGGAAGCAAGATGGTCAGAACAAGGGCCACTATTCCCAAAGCAGCAAACCTGCCTAGCCACCCTACTTTTTCCCACCACTGGCTCCACCTCCACCCTCCCACCTTCCCAAGATCAGCCAAGTTAGAAGAGAAGGCACTTTCAGTGTCAACAGCCTTGCTTAAATTAGTTTTCCCACCTATTGGGAAAGGCTAAGAAATTTGGATAAGGATCTGAACTTCTCTGAGCCTGAGTTTTCTCTTTTGCAAAATGATAATAATGATATCTTGTTTCCAAGGATTCTGAGTACCAGGATATAGTCATCCCTCAGTATCTGTGAGAGATTGGTTCCAGGAGCCCCACAGATACCCCAATGAGTGGATGTTCAAATACCTTAAAAGGCATAGTATTTGTACATAATCTGTGCACATCCTTCCATGTACTTCAAATCATCTCTAAATTATTTATAATGCCTAATACAATACAAATATACAAATGGTAGTCATACTGTAATGACAAGGAAAAAAGTCTACATGTTCAGTACAGGCACAATTTTTACAAATACTTTTGGCCTGTGATTGGTTGAAGCTACAAATGTGGAATCCATGGATACAGAGGTCCAACTCAACAATAAAGCCATATGCGGAAGTTATTTATGATGTACCCAGGGTAGAGCTAGACTGGGAAGGAGGGGATATCTGGAAAGGGGAACCAAAGGACATGATCCTGGACTACACAGAACTTGTTTTCTGGTCAGAGTGACAAACTCCCTTGCAAAACAATCCAGTGCAACCCTGAGTCTAATGCTAGGCCAATAGGTTTGAGAATCTGAGATATAAAATTGGTCAAAGAAAGGAAAGATCGAAGGTTGGGGGAGTTACAGAAGGCTTCCTGGAAGAGGTGCACAGTATGCTTAGTCTTGTGGGACTGATTGGAGTTTACCATACATTAAAAAAAAACTGGGATGTGGTTGGGGGCCTTCCACATGGGGATCTGACCCCATGGAAAAGGCTAATGATGGTGTTGTGAATTTCCTAGAGTGAGTACATTGGCAGACATGATGAGAGGCGTGCGTGGATTACAGGCTTCACAGGGACTGCAGGTAACGGCCATTGCCTACCCTCATTGCTTCTTTTGGTAGACTAGAGGTGTTAAGAGGGGGACCTGGAATGGCTAGTGCCTCAAGAGCCAGGATCCCTGGGCCTATTATCCAGAGTCCTCTTCCTTTCTTTTTCCCCACTCCTCTCTCTCCCTTTCTGCCTGTCCTCCACCACCCTTGAAGCCACCAGGTTCTCCAGGGCACACATCTCATGGTCCACTGGCCACATTTCTGTGCAGAAAGACAGCATATGACCTCCGGGCTTCCTTCCCATAATCATTACCTCTGCTGTAGTTATGCTAGCCCAGCACTCCCTGGACTCCATTTCTGAGACAGTTACTACTTCCACATCTAGCCACTAGGGCCCCACTTTTCCCTTCAGATGACTCATTTGGGGATAAACTTGTACTCTGCAAATCTTTTTACAGACAATACCACTTCACATGGCCAAATAAGACACAAATATAGAAGCCCTTAATGATGTCCCAGTTTCTAAAACACACCCCATCCCCGATCCTGGCCCCTTAAATGAAATCCAGATTTCCTTTGCTGATCCTCAAACATTTCTTCCCTGCACTCCAAGCTGCCTTGCCTTCGCCCACCATGAGCCCTAACTCTCTTTGCCAGATTTGCTGGATTTGTCTTCCCCATCAATCTTCAAGTAAGCCTCTGACTTAGTGTCCCTATCAGGAACCAAGTCTTGACACTGAGAGCACCTACATGCAGTATGAGCTCTTTTCTTTCTCTCTTATTTATACATTTATTTGGTATTGGAGATTGAACCCAGGAGTGCATTACCAGTGAGTTACATCTCCAGCCCTTTTGTTTTTAAATATTTTTTAGTTGTCAATGGATTTTTTACTTTATTTATTTATCTCTTTATGTGGTGCTAAGGATTGACCCCAGGGCCTCACATGTGCCAGGCAGGCACTCTACCACTTAGCAACAATCCCAGCCCCCATCTCCAGTCCTTTTGATTTCTTTTTTATTTTGAGACAGGGTCTCACTAAATTGCCCAGGATAGCCTCAAACTTGTGATCCTCTTGCCTCACCTCTGGAGTCACTGGGATTATAGTCCTGGGCCACCATATCTGGCCAGGATCAGGTCTTTTGGACTGGCAAAAACAGATCCCACTTCTCCTGGTAAAAGTCTTAATGACCCTTTCAATGGAGAAATCTTCAACAGGGCTAGGGTTACCACTCAGTGGTAGAGTGCATAGCTCAGTGACAAAGTATTTGCCTCACACGTGTGAGGCACTAGGTTTGATCCTCAGCACCACATAAAAAATAAACAAAGATATTGTGTATATATATGTGTGTGTGTGTGTGTGTGTGTGTGTGTGTGTGTGTGTGTATCCTCAACATGGAGATGCCTGATCCAGTATATTCTTTCTGTCAGCTTTCCCTGAAGCTCTCTTTAACATTTCCTGCCTCTCCTTCCAAAGGAGGCAGAGGCAGACTCTAAGAGGTCCCTTGTGACATCTAAGAACCAGCACTGTATTGCATATCCATCCACTGAAAACATACTCCTCACTTTCGCCTTCACCCTCACCTCCAAGTTTCTCTGTTCTACCCCAGGAGTTGCAGTGGTGACCCTGAGGAAAGCAGCTCTCTGGACTGACAGTCGCTACTGGACTCAGGCTGAACGACAGATGGACTGCAACTGGGAGCTCCATAAAGAAGGTAGAAGGCCCACATGGCTCTGTCCCCACAGCCCGGCATCCCAGACTAGGTTTTGGAAAGTATAGGTGAGGGGGTCTTTCAGGGCCATGCTGAGCCTCTAAGGAAAGCTCAGGAGATTTGAGGCCATCCCTGACCTTTGAGGCTGATCCCAAGGACACACATGGTAGGACTATCATAGTCAGAAACCTGGCTAGAAAGCCTGAGGCTAACCCTGGAGGTGACCTCTACATTCCTTCTTATCTTTCAGTTGGTACCACTCCCATTGTCACCTGGCTGCTGGCTGAGATTCCTTCTGGAGGGAGTGTGGGCTTTGACCCTTTCCTCTTCTCTATTGGTATGTTCTTCCCTCAGTCCCTAGATTTGCCCAAACCAGCAGGGTGGGGCTCAGATTTCCTGAGAGGTAAAGAAACATACCTTTTTAGAAAGGCGGTAGTGATGTAGCCATAGAGATAGAGTGTTTTGAAGCTATGGTTGCAGAATATTTTGCAACAAAGATCTATTCATGAATTGTGTAATTAAATATGTTAAAATGCATATGGAGGGGGCTGGGGATATAGCTCAGTTGATAGAGTGCCTGCCTTGCATACACAAGGCCCTGGGTTCAATCCCCAGCACCACAAAAAAAATGAATATGGAATTTGTTAAAAGTCATAAGTACAGAAAATCAACCTAGGAGACTCAAGGAATTATTAAGATCTAGTGGGTAAATGGGCCTGCCTGGATGTCCTTAAACCCACAACTATCTTCTGTGGCCGGGAACTCTACCAGTTATGGTACTTAGCATCACCCAGAAACCCCCTTCTGGAATGTAGCTTAGAAGGGTAAATGGAGTTGGGATGGACTTTAAGTCAAACAGGACTCCTGGGAATATAGATTCCTGAGTTCCAGGGCCCCAGGCAGTTGGCCAGATTATGTCCTCAATGGTGGAATGTTCATGAATACACACTGAATGACTCCTACCTCCTAATTGACTTCTTTGCCAGCCTATCCAATGACTTGAACATCACCATTCATTTAAACAGTGGCATTGAAGTCTCAAAGGAGGGACTTCCCCCAATCATTGGTACTTTATAAAACAAGATTAGCCAATTGGCAGTGGACAGGATTGAGGTGTGTTCAGGACAAGTTAAGCTTGGAAAACAGAAGGAGTAGGATGTGAGGCAAAGCCCAGGGTGGGGCATGAATTCCAGAAGGGCCAGAATGCTGGGGCAGGCTCATAACACTTTGGGCTATGGGAGTGGAACAGCAGGCAAAGGGAATCAGGACTAACTTGCTTCAAATCACAGTTTTTCCTGAGGTGTAAATGGGCAAGGTGAAAGTGACTCCTTCCTATCTTGCAGACTCCTGGGAGAGTTATGACCTGGCCCTCCAGGGCTCCAACAGACAGCTGGTGTCCATTACGTCCAATCTTGTGGATCTGGTGTGGGGATCAGAAAGGCCCCCAGTGCCAAGCCAACCTATTTATGCCCTGCAGGAGGCATTCACAGGTGATTCCATAAGCCCATTCTCTTTCCCAACTTGTATAAACACAAGGATCCCCAGAGTTTTGTTGTTGTTGTTGTTGTTGTTTTGCTGAAAAAATACCATACACCCAGGTTGCCCAGGATGCTTGGTTAAAATGCAGCTTTTGGGGCCCTCTCCCCACAGAGAGTCCTTAGTCCAATGGTCTTCAGACCATATTTAGAAAATGCTAGAATGAAGAAAGGATGTTGGGATTTGAAGCAAGAGTGAGCAGGAAGGGAGGAAACAGGAGAGTTAGAGAAAATGAAAAACCCTCTGAAGAGAGAAAGTACATGGTCTGAGTTGCTTCTCCAGTAGTGGAGGCTGGTTCATATTGAATCATTCAACCTTTTATTTCTTGCCCTCCTGTGGTGAAGAATTTAGATTTGAGAGATGGCTGGGGTGGAGATTAAGTAAATAACCAAGTTTGGGGTCAGTTGGCAACGTAGATGAGGGTTCAGGTTTTGGCTAGATCACAAAGGAAAGTTAACTGACCCAGAAAAAAAATCTATCATCCATAACCTTGACCTTGTCAATACTATCTAAATACTTCATACGAGATCATCAGTATGCTCTGTGATTCTTTTAAGTAATAACTAATATGCTGACCAGGACTGATTGTAAATCAGTTTGGGCCACCAACCACCCCTATCCTCCCTTGGAATTCTGAATGAGCCAATGGATTAGTACTCCTAATCACATTACACAATCTGAGAGGTTCCTTTCCACACACAAGTCCATGTGCATTTATGCTTTAGAAAGGAGTTTTTCAAAAAGCAGAAGGCTAATTTCAAAATTGTGGCTATGATGAAATGAATGAAAATTGTGCCCAATTTTCTTTATCTGTTCCAATGTTAACTTGAAGAATCATACTTTCTTCATCCTGACACCATTTTTAAAGAAACTGGCTATCCAAGATTGTTTGTTATAAATAAAACTCATCTTGTTTAGATAAAGAAGGTCATGGTTATACCAGGAGGAGGTGAGGATAAAAAGAGCAGAGATTGGGGTCAGATTTGCATGATTTTTGTCACTTTCCAAAGGCAAGGGAGAAGCTGAGGCATCTCAGGCTGCTACTCTTCAAGGAATAAGCCATCGGGAGCCAGAAGTGGGCCTGAAAGCAAAAGAATAGAGTTCAGCTTTAAGAAGTTTAGACAAAAGAGATTTTCTCTCCAGTCACTTGCAGATTTTAAAGGCAGGTGAAGGGGTGAAACAACGAAAAGGGCAGAACATGAAAAGTTAGCTACACAAAGATAGCTGAACGTGTAAGACCATTGAAATTTGGTTTCATTTGTTTTCTCAAAGATGTATCATATTCATGAATATCGACAACATAATTCTAAGTGAAAGAAGCCATTCAAAAAAAGCCACATATTGTGTGATTCCATTTACATGAAACACCCAGCACTGAAAAATCCATAGAGACAGAAAACAGATTAGTAAGGTTTCCTGGGCCTGGAAGGAGGGGAAAATGGGACTTGATTCCTTAATGTGTACAAGGTTTCCTTTTAGGATGATGAAAATGTTCTAGAATTAGATAGCAGGATGGTTGCACAATATTGTGAATGTACTTAAAGTCAGCTGAATTGTGCACTTTAAAAAGGTTAAAATGATAAATTTTATGCTATGTCTATTTTCACTGCAACAAAATAAAACTAAAAAGTATATCATACCCAAAGATTTAGTTCTTATTGAATAGTTTTTATCTGTTTGCATAACATTTTTAAATGGCATTAAGTTATCATTTATGTTCATATCTAGACCCAAACAGGACCCTTAATGCCTACAACCTTCTTCCAAAAAAAATTCCTAGTCCTGTCTAGGGGCAGATTCCATATGCCTTGCAGGGGGCAGGGATAGAAGACAAAAACTAAAGTCCTAGAATCCAGATGCAGGCATACTAGAAAGGATGGCACTGTGGCACACAGTCTAATGACAGGTCCAGAGACTGACAATTGTTAGCAAAATATTACATGTCTGTACAGATTAGGAGTGTGGGTCATGCTGTCAGACAGACCTGAGTTCAAATCCAAGTCCCACCTCCTGCTACTACGAAATCCTAGATAAGTCACTTTACCTCTCTGAAATCTCACTTTCCTTATCTATAAAATGGGGCAAGGAAGAATTAAAATGATAATCACAGAGTGTTTAGCCCCAAACCCCTGGGCTTATTAAATATTGGGGTTATTGTGGGGGAGAGTTGAATATGGCAACAGCCTTCTCCCTTTGCCCTTCAACTAAAGCAGCTCTCCTGATCTCTTTCTGCACACTTGTTTATCCACCAGAAAACTATACTAGACCCATTATGTGCCAAAACAACTTTCTACATGCTTTGTAAATATTTGAGCCTCATAGCAACCCTACTGAGGTAAATCCTATTATGATATCCTATCCCTATTTTAAAGATGCACAAAATAAGACACAGAAGGGTTAATAATTTGCCCAAGGTCTCCAAGCTAATAATCACAAAACCAGGTCATTTGAGCCCAGTCTAGATCCTGAGCCCATGTCATTAGTGACTACACTATTAAAAAGTTTGTTTGAAGAAAGGATTCTACTGCTTTGTTTTAAAAAAATGGAAAACTACTATTCCAAGGAGCCCTCCCAGGAACCAAATGTCAAAGATAAGATATGTCGTTTACACTTTCTTTGGGCTCCTTTGCTTCTAGGGAGCACTTGGCAGGAGAAAGTATCTGGCATCCGAAGCCAGATGCAGGCGCATAGCAAGGCCCCAACTGCTGTTCTTCTGTCGGCGCTTGATGAGACAGCCTGTGAGTGTGGATTTATGGACACAAATGGTACAGGAGTTCCCCCACAAGCTTCCTGGACCCTACAACACAGAGCTGTTCCCCAAACAACCATGTACCCACCAGCTGCTAAGAGCTCTGTGGCCATGACCTGTGAGACCTAAAAGGCATAAGGGAACAGTAGCTCATGTCTGCAGAATAAGGAAACCAGGAGGCCTTAGGCAAGGTGGGGCGAGCCCACAGGCCACCAAAGGAATGAACTGACCATGGCAGCAGAGTGCATCTGTCTCCTTAATGAGAAGAGGACCAACAAACTCCTCTCACCAGCCTGGCCACTATCCCAGGGCACTCACAGACCCCACTTTAACACCCAGAGTAACCCTACTCCATTCCAACATGGCTCAGGGCTTCTTGCCCAGTCCATATAGTTGGGCTTCAGACATTCTGAAGACCCACTAAAACTGGGTGCTTCATGCTGGATACCTGCACAGGGAAGGGTGGGAGATAGGTCTGTAGCTCCCATCGGTATCTTGAATCCCCCACCCACCCACCCAAAAGGACTTAGAACCATTCAGAGCTAGATGATAAAAGTGTACACCTAGCAAATTGGGGGGAACAAAGCAAACAGGCAAAGGTGTCTGAAATGCTCACCCCCAAGCAGATCAGCCTCAAACAGTCCCCACTGATTCTTTTCAAGGGCTCTTCAACCTTCGCAGCAATGACATCCCCTATAACCCCTTCTTCTATTCCTACACACTGCTCACGAATTCCTCCATCAGGTAAGGCTTTTCCTTGGCTTGCTGTCATGAACTTCCTCCAACTTCTGTCCTCATTGCCCCACCACTGACCCCACCCCAATATATAGCCTTCAGACTGCCCATGAGCTTGGCACCTGCTCCAGCAAGACCCTTTGGGAAACCTCATGTTGGCTTTTCCTGACCACTTGACCTCTATTCCCAATGAACCCCAAATCTTGGCTTCCTGTGCTGGCTTCCTCTTACTATTAGGAACAAAGAAACTGTATATGTCTCTGGTTCTTTGCTTTGTCCTTAGCAGACACTCCTGGTCTTCCTTCCCCACTCAGGTTATTTGTAAACAAGAGTCGCTTTAGCCCTGAGACTCTGCAGTACCTGAATTCCAGCTGCACAGGCCCCATGTGCGTGCAACTTGAGGACTACAGCCAAGTCCGTGACAGCGTCCAGGCCTATGCCTTGGAAGATGTGAGGATCTGGATTGGGACCAGCTATACCATGTATGGGCTCTATGAAGTAATACCCAAGGTGGGTTTGGCAGGCTCCAGCTCATGACAGAGACCTAATCCCCCCTCCAGGCCTGATAAGCGTCAACTAAAGGTGGGGTCAAAGCCCCTTAGACATTCAGTCAGCTGATCAGTCGAGTGTACTGTGTGTCCCTTGTAGACCTCACTGGGAAGAGACAAAAGAAGAGGAAGCTGGAATGTCTGTCCACAGAGACAAAGCATTCATACCATGAAGAAGCTAGAGAGAATACAGCCTGGTCTAGCAGTCCTTAGAGTCAGCAAACCTGACAGTGAACCCCAGGTGTGCTCCTAACTGGCTCTACAATGACCTTGGACAAGTAATTAAGCCAATCTGGGTTTCGGTTTCCTCACCTGTAAAATGAGTCCTGATCTCACAGGAGTTGCCCTGGAGATTTAAAGGAGATATTATATGTAAAGCCCACTGTTTGACACACAGTAGGCACTCAATAAATGGTAGCCACTATGATATGCACAGAAAACTTACATTGTCAGAACAGCCCATTTCCTGAACCATTCTAGAGTGCAGGTGGAAATGAACTGCTAAGGCAGTGTTAATCAAGGAAGCCTTCTGGAAGGAGGGTCAAACTGGACAAGGAAGATTAGGAAAGATCTGTGTAGCCAGAGAGCTCCTGAAGGAGAGGGCATCACCATGCCAGGGAGCAGTACGTCTGACCTCAGCTGGGACTTCCTGCCAGTCCTTTGCAAACACTACTGTGCCTTGGAGGGTGCTTCCAGATCTCTTTTCCCTTCCTGTCCCCAACAGGAGAAACTCTTGGCAGACACCTACTCCCCAGTGATGGTGACCAAGGCAGTGAAGAATAGCAAGGAGCAGGCACTCCTCAAGGTCAGCCATGTAAGTCCATGTGCAGGAAGGTAGGCTTTGGGGGGGCTACCAGTCTGATGGGTTGGAGAGGAAAGCCTTCAAAGGAACCTAAAGAATACCCTCAATGAAACAAAGGAGCAGACACCAAACTCCTGAGCACCCACCTGCCCTTTACCCCCTCACTCCCAGGATAGTGCCATGGTTTAAAGCATGGGCACGTGGGGGCAGGAGGCAGCTGGAAGGTACAGTGTTTGAGTTCAAACTCCAGCTCCACCCACTTCCTAGCTGGGTAACCTTGGGCAAGTCATTTAACTTCTCTAGGCCTGTTACCTTATCAGAAAAAGGAGGATCAAATAATAATCTTATAGTACACAATTATAGTGGATATTTAATGAAGAATATGTGGGGGGGCACGCACATGTGCAATTCTTTGAGCACTCCCTAAATATTAACTATGTATTGTAATGATTTCTTCATTCTGGCAAGACAGCAGCACACTTTTCTGGAATATTCTTGTTAAAATTAGGTTAAGCTACCTCATTAAAAAAAATTTTTTTTCTAAGGGAAAACTTTAAATGTATGCTATGGGAGAGAAGGTAGCATAATGATTCCCTGTGTCCCCATCACCTGACTTCAACAATCATCAACTCCTAGCCAGTCTCATTTTGTCTATAACCCCACGTTCATGACCTCCACTCCCATCCTCTGCTGCTAGATTATTTTAAAACAATTCCCAGATATCAAATCATTTCTGCTGTCAACACTTCAGTAAGCATCTGTAAAGATAAGAATGCTTTTGAAAACATGAGCACATTACGATCAGATATAAACATTAAGTAGAATCCTTTGATATCAAATAGCAAGTCAGATCCTCATGTTTTCAAAGCTCCAGAACCCAAAGTGGCTGATCTTTGTCCCAGAGCCTGTGGCTGCCACTGTGACCATACCTCAGCCTGCTTCCCTGCTTCCCAATCTCCAGGTGCGGGACGCTGTGGCTGTGATCCGGTACTTGGTCTGGCTGGAGAAGAATGTGCCCAAAGGCACGGTGGATGAGTTCTCAGGGGCAGAGCTCCTGGACAAGTTCCGAGGGTGAAAGACTATCTTCCAGTGTGGGGGTGGGGGCAGGGAGGGATAATTAGTCCACTTACTTAGAGGGAAGGAAGATCTTCCTTGTATTTGGAAATAGGAGAGACAGGATCTTGGGTGGTCTGGGAGCTGGGCAGGGGGTGTTGGAGGACAAGCTCCAGCCCCGCTGAAAGTGGGATGACCAACAGCGCCCTCTAGTGTCTACTTCAGACACGGGCTCTCTCTCCCGGGGAGGCTGGCTCAGGCCAATTGGCTACTGCACCACTTGAGAGCTCCCAATAGGGAGGGGGGCTCTTGGGGCACACCAAGGACATTCTGTATTGTTGAGGAGAAACATATTGATCCCGGGCTGGGGTCGTTTCATATACAAGGAGCTAACTTCTTCGCTCCCATTTGTAAAATGAAGGTGGAGGGGGAGTTCTCTAGAGTTCTTTATAGTCTGGCCTTTTCCATTCTCGAGTGCTCTATAAATGACAGGACTGGCCCTGGGAAGATGGAACCCAGGAAGTGGGGCTGAGAGAGCTCAGTGGAGTCAGACTGAGCGCCCATTCATTGACCGTTTTGCACTATTCAGAGAAGAAAACTTCTCCTCTGGACCCAGTTTCCAAACCATCTCCGCTAGTGGCCTGAATGCTGCCCTGGCCCACTACAGGTACTTCAGGAGAAAGAATTTTCTAGGATTCTGGTGGCAAGGGTTGGATCTTGTGGGTGAAGAGGGACTGGAGTAGAGGAGGGAATGCTCTGGGCCCAAAGTCCACATTTGAGGTTTGAGGCTCTCAGCACTGTGGGGGATGGGGTTGGGAGTCCCCTTGAAATTAAAAGGCTGGAATGACTTTTCCCCCAAGAAGCGAGCACTTTTTGAGTACCCAGGACTGAGGGTTCTAAGAGAGAGGCATGGCTGCTGTTAGATGCTTTTCCTTGGTTTCCTGTGAGTTATTTATGTTTTCTAATTCTCAAAGTTCAGGAGCATTCTGAAGAAAGGCCTATTTCACTCAGTCTGAAACAACCACGGTGGGCCCAAGTTGTAGGCTAGATATTTGGCCCCATGGAAAACACTGTATGCCTGCCTAACGATATTTGGAGGTAACCAGACACCTCAGCCTGGCATAGATATGGATGGCAGGAAGAGGTTGGACATCATTCTGAAGGAAGGCCAGGAGTATCCCAGAACTTCCTCCTGTGGCACCCCCTGGTGTCTCCCAAGTTTCAGCTGCCTTGGTCCAGCCCCTTCTCTCTACTTCTCCCTAGTAGAGCTAGATAGTGACAGAGTAGGTACTCTTCAACCCTCAGGACTCTTGTTCTCCAGCCCCACCCACAAGGTCTCCTCCCTTCCTGTGCCCTGCTTCCTGGAGCCCTCCCACCCTCTGAGGCAGCAGGCAGAGAGAGAGAATACTGGATGTGGCATCCTAGTCCAGGGTCAACTTCTTCTTGCTTTCCTGTGTGACCTCTTGCAAGTCATTTTGTAGACCTGTCTCTCTTTATGTAAAAGGAGATAGCTGGACTGGGTGGTCTCTGAGGCTTTCCTCATTCCCACATTCTGGGTTCTTTTCTTCCTCCCCTCTCTGGGGCCCAAAGGTTTGCTTGGGCCAGTGCAGGATAAAGTGTGCTGAGGACAGTAGCAACAGATATCAAATACTTTCCCAGGGCCTTTGGGAGATAATGATATCCCCAGAGCATGAGCCCGGTCTCCAGGGAAGGGGGAGTTCCTCTGATTTTTTTTTTTTTTTTTGGTACCAGAGATTGAACCCAGGGGCACTTAACCACTAAGCCACATGCCCAGGCCTTTTTATATTTTATTTAGAGACAGGGTCTCACTGAGTTGCTTAAGGTCTTGCTAAGTTGCTGAGGCTGGCTTTGAACTTGCAATCCTTCTGCTTCAGCCTCCCCAGCTGCTGGATTACAGGTATGCACCACCATGCCTGGCTAGTGTCTCTGCTTTCACTCAGAACTCCACATTGCTCAGTGCAGGGTTAAGCTGCTCCCCTCTCAGTGTTCTCTCCCCTTCTCAGCCCAACCAAGGAGATGCATCGCAAGCTGTCCTCAGATGAGATGTACCTGGTGGATTCTGGGGGACAGTACTGGTATGTACCCACAACCCTGCACTGAACATCCTTCTCATTTTCACATCTGGGCTTCCTGCACAGTGGCAACCACACAGAGACCAGGATAGTGGGGATATACATGTAGGCTAGGTAGCTAGATATGCAGTACTTCTGTGAGTGTTAGGAAGACTCCTCTCACTCAAGCAAAATGTTTTTTTAAGTCTGCACATTATTACACATCTTTGCCCGATTGCACACACATACCCATATTCTAACCCACTTGTACAGACTCTGGCCACAGCCCACATACCAAAGACTACTATGCATATTCCTAAGCTCCCCCTCCTCCTATGGAACAGGTAAGGTGACCAGGTCAGGTTGGAAGTAGGGGCAAGTAAGAAGCAACTCTTTAGATGTATTTTTTTTTTTTTTTTTTGTCCAGTGCACAACTGGAACAAGACGTGACAGCCATGCAGAATAGGCTAAGCATATTCCTTCCAAATATGTGGCCAATCATATGTACTGGAGCTGATCTGAGCTGACCTGACCTCAAAGATTTTCCCTTTTCATCTAGAGAGCAAGTGGGCTGTGGGAAGATTGGGTGAGGCAAAGGAAAGCGTGTGCTGAACTGAAGGAGGAGCACAGAGTAGTTTCTAAGGGTCTCCCAGCCTGTCTTGGGTGGAAATGGTGAATGTGCTAATGTTAAAAACTCCTTCACTGGCTCTTAGCATAGCTTTCACAGGCAGTGGGGCAGGGGCTCAGTTTAGCAGCTTTTGCTAATCCCCAATTCCATGCTGTGCATACTTGAGATGGCCCACTTGCAAAGGGGAAGTAAATTTGTGGGGGCGTTTTTTTGGATTGGGGCATGCTCAGAGAGGGTTGAGGTTGGGGAAATGGTCACCTCACTTCCTCTTCTCTCCTTCTGAAGAAGTAGTTTACCACGCCCCATGACCTACTCCCCAGGAGGAACCCTTGGGGCCCTGGGATGGTTTCTCCCCTCCCCTTTCCCAAGGGGGGGGTGTGCTGGCCCAGGGACTGTCCTTGGGGAAATGCTGCAGCTGGTGGTTGGGAGTCAGATCTTCTGGCTCTGGCTTCACTTCGCTGGATCACTGGGTCAGATCCATATTCACAATGAAGAGAACTTCGTGGAAAGTTAGTGCTCGCTCTGGTCCTGGCTTTGCTGAGGCTTGGGGAATGAGACCACCTCACAGCCTCAAGGCTTCAATTGCCTCACCTGTGAAATGAGGATAATAAGGCCGACTCTGCCATCCCTCTCAAGGAGCTGAAAAAGTGTCCTATAAATGGGAAACATCTGAACATGGGAATGTTATGGTAATGTCATCTCTCCAAACTTCAGTTTCCCTATCTGTAAAAAGGAGACAACCCTGGGCTACCTCCCAGGAAGCCCAGAAGAAGCCTTGCATTTAGAGCTAACCTGACACCCAGAGAGTTGTAAACCAGCCCAAATGGGTAGTATCGGGAAGGAGTATATATGGGGCATTGTGATTTTCAGAGAATATAGTGAATTTCACCTTGAGAGCTATGCAGAGCCCCTTCATGCATACATGCTAAGGTGGAATTTTTTTGTTATAGATCTTTTTTTAATAATATTTTTTAGTTGTTCTAATGCTAAATGTTTTCTCTAATATAAGGTGACTGACTCATGGTGGGGTAGGGAGAGGGAGAATGGGAGGAATAGATGAACTCTAGATAGGACAGAGGGGTGGGAAGGGAAGGGAGGGGACATGGGGTAATAAATGATAGTTGAATGTGATAGGCATCATTATCCAAAGTATATGTATGAAGACATGAGTTGGTGTGAACAAAAAAATTGTGTTCTATATGTGTAATAAGAATTGTGATGCATTCCACTGTCATGTATTTAAAAATATACAATTTAAAAAATATTTTTTAGTTGTTCTAATTAGTTATACATGACAGTATAGTGCATTGGGGTGGGGGGTACCGGGAATTGAACTCAGGGGCTCTCGCCAATGAACCACATCCCTGGCCCTATTTTGTATTTTATTTAGAGACAAGGTCTCACTGAGTTGCTTAGTACCTCACTGTTGCTGAAGCTAGCTTTGAACTTGCGATCCTCCTGCCTCAGCCTCCCCAGCTTCTAAGATTACAGGCGTGCAGCATGGCACCTGGCAGAATGCATTTTGACACATTATATATAAATGGAGTACAACTTCTCATTTGTCTCATTGTACATGATATAGAATCATGCCAGTCCTATAATCATATATGCACATAGGTCAATAATGTCCGATTCACTCTACTATCATTCCTGCCCCCATACTCCCTCCCCTCTTTTCATTCCCCTTTGTCTAGTCCAAAATACCTCAATTCTTCCCCACCCCCTTATTGTGAATTAGCATCCACATATCAGAAAACACATTCAGCTTTGGTTCTTTGGGATTGGCTTATTTCACATAGTATGATATTCTCTAGCTCCAACCATTTACAAATGCCATTATTTTATTCTTCTTTTTGGCTAAATAATATTCCACTGTGTATATGTACCACATTTTCTTCATTCATTCACCTGTTGAAGGGCACCTAGGTTGGCTACATAGTTTAGCTATTATGAATTGTACTGCCATAAACATTGATGTGGCTGCATCACTGTAATGTGCTGACTTTAAGTCCTTTGGGTAAATGCCAAGGAGTGGGATGGCTGGGTTAAATGGTGGTTCCATTCTATATTTTCTGAGGAATCTCCATATTGCTTTCCAGAGTGGTTGCACCAATTTGCAGTCCTGAAGGCAGGATTTTGATGATGGTGGCTATCTTCCTTTTGCTTCCTTATTTGGCCTTATCCCAGCCAAGTTGCTCAGACACCAGTGGGAAAAGCACAGGAAGCACAGGGCCCAGCCCCTACCCATAAGCACTCAGTGGGGCTGATCATATTGGTTTTCCCTTCTCCACAGGGATGGGACCACAGATATCACCAGAACAGTCCACTGGGGCACCCCCTCTGCCTTCCAAAAGGTAAGTGTTGGGACCAGGATTCCCCTCCTGGGAAAGGACTCCACCAAGAGTCCTTTTGCCTGGGAGAACAAAACTGAGGCCCAGAGAGGTTAAGTAGTTTGCCCAAGTTCATGTAGCAAGGTAATACCAGAAAACACAGTGCTCCCTCACAGAGATTGCAGGCCACCAAGGCTTTGGTCCAAGGTTACCTTGTCCCATTTCAGTACATCAATGCACAATTATTTCTTTAGTGCTGTCTGCGTGTCTGACCCTGCACTCAACCGAAAGGGGGAAGAAAGGCATTCTAAATAGAGGAAAATGGCAAAAGTGAAGCCTCAGAGGCAGAAAGGAGCTGGAGGTGTTCAGGACAGTGAGGTCTGGTCAACTAGGGCAGAGGTTGAGTCAGGGAGCTGTATTCATGCATTCAGCAAGCAGATCACAAGTCAGACATTGTGCTTAAAACAGAGAGGGGAAGTGCTCTGCAGATCTCCAAGAGCTCACAATTTAGCCAGTTGAGTCTGTTGCCTCTGGTTGCCTTGCATGAGATGACAAGCCTATGTGGGTGGGTAGTGAAGAGGATAGCCCACATCACCACTGCAGAGACCAGAAGAGGCCATGCCATGGTCAGCCCGCCCTGACTCTTCTGACAGGAAGGCGGATCTGCCAAATGAACAGGCCCAACCCAATCTTGGCCTTAGGAAAACTTAAAGGATGATTACAAGCCCGCAAGGAGAGTGCCAGCGCTGAGTTGAGCATTTATTTACTATGTTACATTCGTCATTGGTCCACATCCTCCTCCCAACAAGCTTAGAAACTAGATACCACTGTCATCCCATTACAGATGAGGAAATTGAGGCACAGAAAAGTGAAATTCACTGACCCAAGACCTCAGAGTTTGGCCAACCCAGGATTCCAGCCCACAGTCTTCCTGCCCCCACCCCCACTATAACCACCTTCCATAACCATGTCCTCAGGCTGGGGTTGTGGCTCAGTGGTAGAGTGCTTGCCTGGCATGGGTGAGGCACTGGGTTCAATCCTCAGCACCACATAAAAATAAATAAATTTTTAAATAAGGTTAAATTCTTTTTTAAAAAAATAAGCATGTCCTCAACACATTATAATGACCTCTGTGGGCCAGCCAAAGAGAGTTACATGAACTGAGCCCCAGCTTCAAAAATGTCCCCCTCAGCCTCCTTAGGCCATCTTCTATCACCTGGGTGACCCATATATGAGGATGTGTCGCCCCCACTCTGCTAACACACACAGGCCTGGGCCCCACCCCTACACATCCCTAGGCCAAGCCATTAGAAGCTCCCTTGGCTCCTCCTACTGCCTGTCCCATCACCTTGTCCTCTCCCTATCAGGAGGCATATACCCGTGTGTTGATGGGAAACATTGATCTGTCCAGACTCATCTTTCCTGCTGCTACATCAGGTAGGTTTTGGAGACCAGGCTGGACACAGAGCCTCAGGCCCTGATTTCATGGGATTTAGACTGCCACCCTGGGAAGCTAGTGGGTCAGGGATTATATCATCATCACATCCCTTGTATAGATGAGAAAATCTAGCCGAGAGAGAGAGAGAGAGAGAGAGAGAGAGAGAGAGAGAGAGAGAGAGAGAGAGAGAAAGACTTTCGTGGGGCTGTGATTGTGGTAGAGCGATCACCTAGCATGCGCGGGGGCCCTGGGTTCGATCCTCAGCACCACATAAAAATAAATGAATGAAATAAAGGTATCGTGTCCAACTACAACTAAAAAAATATTTTTTTTTTTAAAAAAAGACTTTCTCAAGTTCATACAGAGGGTTGGTACGATTGCCAGGCCTCAAATCCGGGTCTGCTGCCTCCTAATCCAATGCTGTTGCTCAGAGGTAGGGAAAATCATTATAGGCTGCAGCAGTCATGGGAAGATTCCTAGAGGAAATAGATGTCAACGTGCTAAGGCTTAATGGATGGGGAGAAATTGTGGTAAAATTGTCTGTCCAGGTAACAGGTACAATGTACATTGTGCTGAAAACAGTGAGGGTCTGGGCTAGCCATGGTATCACTGGCTTCATTCATTAGCCTCTCTCCATTCCTGCCCAATGTCACCATGTCATTTCATGCTTTCCTGCTTCTCAGGAGCCCCTCTCCTCAGGCACTACCCTAGTAGTTGATCAGGAAGGGGCAAGGTGGACAGTCTGGGATCCAGCCAACTGACCGAGGGCACTCTCTTTTCCCTTCTAGGGCGAATGGTGGAAGCCTTTGCCCGTAAGGCCTTGTGGGACATTGGCCTCAATTATGGTCATGGGACAGGCCATGGCATTGGCAACTTCCTGTGTGTGCATGAATGTAGGTACCTTCTCAACCCCTGCTCCAGCATCCCCCCTTGTGTGAC
The DNA here is from genome assembly GCF_048772815.1 of Callospermophilus lateralis. NCBI lineage: Eukaryota > Metazoa > Chordata > Mammalia > Rodentia > Sciuridae > Callospermophilus > Callospermophilus lateralis. Next base: position 105,320,422 of record NC_135325.1, read on the forward strand.
ACCCCCTATGAAAGAAAGCGTTTCACAGGTATGGAAATTGCCAAGACCCACAGAGATGCCATGACCCACGCATGGTCACCCTACTAGCGGGGAGGTGATGCACCACAGGATAAGTGAGGCATGCTGGCAGCTGGCCAATCCCACAGCCTTCTTGGCATCTAAGAGAGCAGCAGAGAGAGGACCACGGCCTAGTGGTAATTGGCATAGACCCCAGAGAAATAAACGCCAGGGCTATTCTGGTATGTGCCAGCTCCAGGTAGACAATGATGTGACAGAGAAGTACTGCTACAGATGCCCAGGGACCCCAATTACCTGCTCTTCTCCAGAACCTGCTCACCTCCAAGCTGGTAAGGATAGGAGAACTGATACCTGCATGTATCTTTCTTTCTAGGGCCAGTGGGATTCCAGTCCAACAACATTAAGATGGCCAAGGGCATGTTCACTTCCATAGGTACGGCTTTCAGACCTCTCCACCGCACCGTCCAATCCCAGAGCAGGGCTAGCTGGGGAATCAGGCACCCACCTTCAAGAAGCATGCCAGGCATGGGCACAGCCCTGGATCCACTGCTGCCCTCCCTCACCTCCCCACTCTCATTCCCGTATCCCAAATGTTTTGGCCCACTCTTACCCAGCCCTCTTGGCCCTTATCATCCTTATTATTCTTGGGAGCTGATTTTCAGCTGTACATCCAGATTATGGAGTTTACAACCAAATGCTGGGGTAACAGGACAGTGGCACACAGGGAGAAGGGAGGGATGGTGAGTCAGAGTTTGGCTTAGAGGGAATCTGAGGCCTAATATGTTGCCTCTGCTTAGCCAATTTGTTGGGCCACCAGAGCCAACAGCCAGGGAGCAGCCAGTCAGGCAGTAGGGCACTCCAGCCACTTGATTGGCACATAAAGCCTGAGTTTGGGTGTCCCCACCCACGCTGGCTTAATGCCATCAGCATCTCTGTGTCTCCCAGAACCTGGTTACTATCAGGATGGAGAATTTGGGATCCGTCTTGAAGATGTAGCCCTCGTAGTGGAAGCAAAGACCAAGGTAACGTACCACTGAAATGGGCTGGAAGTGTGAACAGAATGGCAGTGACTTTGGGCTTCATGGGAGGTGATGGAAGCTGAAGGAGAAGGGCATTTAATGTGTGAGCATGAATTTATTTGGAATCTTCCATGGCTCTGTAGGAATTCCATAAATCAGTTTCTCAAGCTGCACGTTAGAATCATCTGTAAAGCTTGTTTGTTTCTTAAATGCCAATGCCAGGTCCCACTTCAGGACAAGAGAATCAGTATCCCTGCTCTAAATCATTGGTTCTCAGTGCACATTAATAATCACCAAGGGAGCTCATTAGATAAGGATTTGATATTTTAACAACCAACAAGATTAAATACCTAGATATAAACTTTAAAAGACTTACAGAGAAAACTCTCTGCTAAGGAACATAAAAAAGATTTAAGTAAATGGTGCTCTCTGAAAAGAAGCCACCATATTATGAAGATGTCATTTCTCCCTAAATTAATCTATAAATTCAAGACAATCACAATTTCAGTGTTAACTGGATACTTTTGTAACTTCACAAAATGACAGTAAAGTTTGTTTGTAAAAATAAACATGGAAAGATAGCTAGGTAGGTAGGAAATTCTGAAAAAGAAGAGCAATAAAGAAAACTAGCCCTGTCAAAATTTAACACAAGGGCTAGAGTTGTGTTTCAGCAGTAGTGTGCTCACCTAGCACGTGCAGGGCCCTGGGCTCAATCCTCAGCATCACATAAAAAATAACTAAAAGAACTGTGTCCAACTAAAAAAAATAAATATTAAAAAAATTAACACAAAATAAAATAAAAGAGAATGACACTGGAGATGAAACAGACATTGGGAACAATGAAACAGTAATTCTCAAAGTAAACCTTCTAATTCACATAAATGACATGGGGAATTTAGTTTTCTTTTCTTTTTTTTATTTTTTTAGTTGTACATGGACACAATACCTTTATTTTGTTTATTGATTTTTTTATGTGGTGCTAAGGATCGAACCCAGTGCCTCACACATGTTAGGCAAGTGCTCTACCACTGAGCCACAACCCCAGTCTCAGGGAATTTAGTTTTCAGTAAAGCTGATGTTTGAAAACAGTAAGGAGGAAAGAAATTATTCAACTAATGGGTGGGGGGAACCAATGACTAATCATTGGTGGGAATAAAATGAATAACATCACTGTTATATCAAAATAAAATTCCAGATGGACCAAAGTTTTAAGGTGAATAATGGAACCACAAAAGATCTAGAAGAAAACTTATATGAATTAATTTATAATCCCAGGGTGTAAAAGGGCCTTTCTGTATAGAACCCAGAGTCATGAAGGAAAATATTGAAACTCTGACTAAATTATATAGAAAATGTGTATATGGAAATAATACTAAAAATATCAAAAGATACTATGACAAAGTGGGCTTGGGATGCAGTCTGTGGTCTGGGGATGTAGCTATGTTGTAGAGCAATTGCCTAGCATGCACAAGGACCTGGGTTCCAGCCCCAGCACAGCAAAGGAATGAAGGAAGGAAGGCAGGAAAGAAGGGATGGGGGGAGAGAGATCTGTGACAATGTGTTACATCACAAATAAAGTGTGAATTTCCTTAATTTTACCACAGCTTTTACAAAGAAATAGGATAAAAATAGGAAAAGCAAAAAAGAAAAAAGTGGGCAAAGGACATGAAGAGATAATTCACTAAAATGAACACAGATGGTTCACACATGTAAAAAGATGCTCAACTCCATCCTTAAAGGAATGCAAATCAAAACAACAATAGAATATCATGTTTCATCTATCAGATTGGCAAAAATTAGAGGCTTCAATGATACCCAGTGTTGATGGGTATGTGGTGAAATAGACACTCTCAGTTCACTATTAAGAGAAGTACAAATTGGTGCAAACTTTCTGTAGGGCAGTTTGACAATATCTATAGAAGTGCCTATTAAAAATCCCTGTACCTTTTGTCTCCGCAATTCCTTCACTAAATATATACCTTCTGGATATAGTCCCAAAGTTCATCAAGATGTTTTTACAATGCTGTTGGTTTATAGCATTGACAGTCATATTAAAAAAAAATGGAAACAGCCTAAAAATCTATAACTGCTGAAATAAATCATGGTACACCTTATGCGGCCCTTAAAAGAATGAGGTAGATCTCCTTGTGCTAATTCAGAGCACTTTCCTGGGTTTACCATGAAGTAAGGTGGAAAGAAAGGTAAAGAGAAGCATGTATGGTAGGATTCATGTTGAATGGCTTTTCAAATATATACATATATTTTTTCAAATATATATATTGCATATGCCAGAAATGTTTTCAGAAAGGAAATTGGCCAGAGAAGAGACTTTCTATTTTTATTGTGTATCTTTGTGTAGTTTGAGTTTCCTAAACACATAAGCTCTCTGAGAGATGGAAATTATAGGCTTTTACCCCTTTCTTTTTACTTGTCTTTATAGATAAATGAATCAATAAGTAGATATATAGATGGATGGATGAATGGATGGGTAGAAACCCCTAATAACTATTTTTGAGAAAAAGGAAAATGAAGTTTTATTACTTTGCTAGCAAGGGAGAAACACATGGGACTCCTGTCCCAGAGGCTTTGATTCTCCCCTAATAACTTATTTGTAAATCATTTGATTTGCATGTAAGCTCCCAGACCCTACCCTAGAGATTCTGCCCCAGTAGGCCTAGGGGGTGGATCCTGGAATCTACACATTTAATGTACTCCTTAGGTGCTGTTGATACCCACATTTTGAGAAACACAGACCTAAGTTTAAATTTCAGGAATAAAGAGGAAAGCACCTAGGTGCTAAAGAGAAGATGATGGTTGGCCAAGGGAAGAGATTCTGGAAAGCTCAGATCTAACCACTGTCTTGGGTTGACAAGGATCAGTTTCCTGTGCCTGCAGCTTCTGTGTGGAGTGCTCCCATGTTCCCTTAAACATAGTTACTCCTCCTCCTTCATTTTCCTGCTTTTTTTACCTTTTCTGTGGGCTCTCAGTACCCAGGGAGCTACCTGACCTTTGAAGTGGTGTCCTTCGTGCCCTATGACCGAAACCTCATTGATGTCAGCCTGCTGTCCCCTGAGCAGGTGAGTATCCGTCAGCAATGCCAGGCCTTCAGCCTGTGAATGACTGCCTTCTTCCCCACTCTGGGACTTTCATGCCTCTAACTCCAAGACACTCTGTCCCTGCCCCTCCCCAGGAGAGTCCACACTGGTAGCACTGTAGGCAGACACTGGGGCATACCTTCCCAGCTCACCAGAGACCCCCAAACTTCTAGAATTTTCCAATCAGGCCAGCCTAACCAATCTTAGGTAGTTAACTCTTGGAAAGGCTGAGACTAGGACTCTGAGTTCTCTTACTACAAGGTCTGGAAAAATAAAAGCATTCCCCTACCCCCTCTCTGGGCCTCAATCTCTTCTTTTGTAAAATGGGGATGCCAGCCCTGTTTATTCTCATTCCTGGGCCTGAAATTCACCCACCTCATTCCTCATGAACATTACTATGGCATTAAGCAGCCACCATGGGGAACTGCCTGTGGAACACCCCAGAGAATACCTAAGGCCTGATAGTGGCTGGGTTCCTGGACCAAGGTGGATATCTGGAATACCACAGCAGGGTTTGGGTGGCACCAAGACCTCACTTCTTGGTAGCTCAGATCAAACCTATCTTTTGTAGCTCCAGTACCTGAATCGCTACTACCAGACCATCCGGGAGAAGGTGGCCCCAGAGCTACAGAATCGCCAGCTATTGGAAGAGTTGGCCTGGCTGCAGAAGCACACAGAGCCCCTGTCTGCCAATGCCCCCCACTCCACCTCCTTGGCCTCTGCTTTGCTAGCCACCACTCTTGCCTTCCTCATCCAGAATAGCTAGAAGCTCCTGACTCCCCTCCTGACCTCCACCTAGATGTGGGACTTGCTGAGTTCCCCTCCCCTGTACCATACAAGCCCCAAGAGCACTTGCTGGCCCATTACCTAGAAACTGTTGCCCTTGGCCCCCTCTGGAAGGAGATTCCAGGCAGATCCCAGGCAGCACAGACAGCACACACACCCCTCCCCAGGCATGTGCACCTCACCCTGAGCCCCTAGTTTGGGAAAGCAGAGCCAACTATGCCTTCCCTCCTGTGAGCCCAGACTGCTAGAGCTACTTCCTCTCCCCCCAAATAAAAAACCAATCAGGCAGTGCCCCTACTCCTAGGGGCTCCATGTCCTGGGGAGAACTCCACCCTATTACCACCTAGTGGAGATTGTCAGAGCTGCTCCCACCCACACTGGCTCCTGAATTTGTGGCCTTTCCAACCCTTAAGGCTGCCTTTGGCCACCCACCTGTCCCCAGCTCCACTTTGGCCTCCTGGCTGCAGCCCATAGAGCTGAAGGAGCAGGTCTCCCCCAGGCTAATTGCTGTACCTTAGAGGAAGACAAAGGAAGGGTGACTGTGTCATCTGTTTGCAGAGAGCTACTTAGGATTGAGGAGAACAACAAATCTAGTGGGGAGCCAGAGGCCAGCCAGGAGCACACGCCAGCGCCATCCACACACATGGGAGCCCACTGCTCCCAAACCCCAAGTGCACTCTGTTCCAGTGACAGCAGGGAAAGTGAAAGTGTAGGACTTTGGCTATGGAGTAGGAGGGACTGTGGCAAGGTACTCTAGAATATGGTGCTACCAGAGGTTAGAGAATGATGTCACTATCCCAGGTTTCCCTGGCATTCAAGGAGCCCTTTTAACTTTCTAAAATGCAGCCACATTGGCAATACTATTAAATCCTCCCACATCCTTGGATGACCCTTATCCTCAGGTGGGTAGAGTCTAGGTTCCACATTTCACAGACAGTAAAACTGAGCTTCAGTTAGAAGGTGGTACCTGCCCGAGGACACGCAACACGCATGGGGAGATGGCCTGCGGTCCAGCTCTGTTGCCGTTCAGCACCGTGCAGCAACTCTTAACCCACCTCCCAGCCCCCTCCTCATTGGTTGAGCCCAGCTTTCTCGAGCCTCAGTCAGCCGTTAGCCACCTGGGCTCACATCCTGCTAGATGCTTAAAACAGCCTTGCAAAGATGCCTGCCTCTGGTTTTGTATTGTGTCTGCTCTGTTGCTGGAGGCTGCTGTTACCTGTGGCTTTTGTGGTGGGGGAGGAAGAGGAGAGGTTGAGGTGGGGGTGGGGACTTGAGGCTCCAGAAGTTCAGTGGGGGAGCACATGGGCTTGAGAATGTGCATGTGAGCCTGTGTGTGAGTGTGCTCCTGAACATGTATGTGCATGCTCTCTCTGCCTAGCCAGCTGCCTCCAGCCTGTGCTAGAGGTGTGGAGGGGACAGAGAGAAGCCTCATGCTGGGAACTTGCCAAATGTGGGCCAGAAATTTGGGGCCAGAACAGACACTGTGTTCTGGGTTGTGGGGAGGTGAGAACCAAGGCTCTGGGGACAGGGTGCTGGGCAAAGGCACCAGGCTAAGAAGTTGTCCAGCCTGGCAGCAGAAGGCCTAGTTTGCTGAACATGAGGATGACTATGACAGTCATCACCAAATCTTGCATCCTAATGTCAGAGCTCAGACCCACCCTCACTGAGAACCTGTAGCACCCAGTGGTGGGCCTCTGTTTGCTGGGTCCTTTGCTCTCTTGCCTGCTCATCACACAGACAACTACTATTAATAAAATGAAAGTCATCTCCATCAGCAGCAGCAGCAGCAGCATCACTGTTACCACTACTGAGTGCAATGTACAGAAAGTGTTGTGATACATACAGAAAGTTTTATGGGCAATTTCTCACTTTATCCTCACAACCTATGAAGAGGTGCTTGGATTATTTGCATTTTATAAGTAAGGGAACTGAGTGAGGCCCTTAGAGATTAACCCACTTTCTCAAGTTCACTTTTTTTTTTTTTTTTTTTTTGCTAAGTAAATGGTGGGCGGTTTGGTAAGGCAGGATTCAAACTAGTCAACGGTCTCCAGTACCTACTATCTTAGAAATTGTCAAGAGGTATGGCTCCTGCTTACCATTTTCCAGAAGAGAAAATGGGCTCGACCAGGATCACACAGCTGAGAAGCAGAGTCCATACCATACAGCCTCAGGGCCTGCCTGCCCAGACCTGCACCTGTGCCCTGCCATTTGCTCCTAGGGTTCTTTCAGGTCATGGTTACTGGCCAAGATCCACTTGTGGGCCTTTCAAACTCAAGGCAGCCCTGTGCTCTGGTTCCCTCTCTTCAGCCTGAGATTCTCTTCAGCCAGGATTTTAGCTCATCTCCTTCTCACTCTTATGGCCCCTCCAACCCACTGTCTTGAAACTGAGAACCCTGGCCCCAGAAGCATAGCAGTGGAAGGGCCCACAGCCAGTTTACCTCCTCCCTTCCCTGGGACCCAGATGACCAGCACTGAGCGTTCATGCTTTAAAAGCTTCCTTCTGGGTTAGGCAGGGAGAGATTCAGGGCACACACAGCAGGTCTGACATACATGGGGCCTCTTGTGACATCATAAGGAATTGAAGATAAGTAACTGCCTCTTGGGCTCTGGTCTTTTGCATTTATGTTGGGGGATGGAGCTTACCAAAACCTCTCCTCACCTGCTGCCTGCAGCTATGAAGCAGGCCATGTATAAAGCCCCCTTTCTTAGGAGATAGAACTCTTGAGATTCTAGTACCAGTTCTATCAACTGTGTGACCTTGGGCAAGACCCTTCACCTCTCTGGTCTTCAATTATTCCTTCCATAAACTACCCGTACTGCCTTCCTGATGAGGTTATAGGGACCCATAAAACCCGGATGTGGCAGCATTCTGTAAACCAGGAAACTACACAGACAAGAGATGATAATGCTGTTATTTTCCAAGCATGAGGTCAACTTTTGCTTCACCTTTGAAAGTAGATAAGAAAAAGGTTTAGAACTCCAATTCAAAAATACATAGCCAAAACTGAACTGAAAAAGCCTGGAAGCAAGCATCTAATTTCTGTTTTTTCAACTATGTTCCCTGGAGTCTACGGTTCCTGAGAAACTTCACAAGGGTTGTCAAAGAAAGCAGAGCTCCAGAAAAAAAGAATTAGGTGGGGCTGGGGTTGTGGCTCAGTGGTAGAGCACTTGCCTAGCATGTGTGAGGCACTGGGTTCAATCCTCAGCACCACATATAAATAAATGAATAAAATAAAGGTCCATTGACAAATAAAAATATTTTAAAAAAGAATTAGGCTTCCAACAAAATTGTGCTGGAGGTGGTTGCAGGGCCAATTTCATGGGCATGTAACCTATGCAGTCACTCAGAGACTGTAGTTAGAGAGCCTCTAAACTGGATTTAATGCTCTCTCATTTTTCTTAAAGAACCCGATGATTTCATTTTGCACCAGGGCCCTCAAAGTCCATATCCAGTCCTGAATAGGAGCTACATGACCAAACAAACATCTGCTTCAACCCCTACAGTGTACAGCAACCCAGAAAGAGGAAGGGACTTGCCTAGGGTCACACAGCCTGTTGGGCTAAGGCAAGGGTTAAATCCCAAACATACTGATTCAGATCTGTGATGGCTCCTCTCTCGATTTCAGTGTGCAACTCTGTCAGCCCCATATAGCCTCTAATGAACAAACAGGCTCAAGAAGATCCGTTTGAAGTTATGTATCTGTGACAATGGTGATGGTGGTATAGAGCAACATTTCTTGATGCTTAGAGTCCTTTTTGGAAAGAAAAGGGCATGAGTAAGAGGATTCATGCATACACACAAAAAAAATAGTTTAAATAGTTCATTTTTTAAAATATTTTTATTAGTTACTGATGGGCCTTTATTTGTTTATATGTGGTGCTGAGAATCAAACCCAGTGCCTCACACATGCTAGGCAAGTGCTCTACCACTGAGCCACAACCCCAGCCCACAAATAGTTCATTTTTAAATGATAACTAAATTGGATTCCGCTTCTTTGCCACCCAGCTGGCTCCAACTGTTCATAAGATGGAGCCTCAGAAGGGGCTGGGCTGGCTCCTCTTCACCCAGAGAACCCAGAACCCACGTCAGCAGTGAATTTTACCAACTCACCGACTTCCTCAAATCAATAGTTGGGCACTCTTGGTGCCAGAAAAATAGAAATGTGAAAGATTCAGTAGCAACTGTTTCCTCCCTGTTCATTCCTGTCCCGCCTCAAGGCTCATCACAGCTGGGAGTGGGAGGTGCTCCCCAAACCCCCACCCCTGCAAGCCCTTGACTGAGGCCGGCTCATCTCTTTACTTCCTTGTTTCTTTGTGAAACAGGAACTTGGCAAGTAGCTCAAGTGAGGTAGGATGGGGGGGGGGGGTTGAGAAAGCCCCAGTAGGCCATGGCAAGGCCTTGAAGCTAAAAATCTACTTTCCCTCCTAGCAGGTCTCAGGCAGCTTTAGACCCTCCTCCTGCTTGCCACGCCTCCTGTGTTCTAGTTTGGGCTAAGGGACCTTGCCCTTGACAAGGTAGAGACACACAGGATATGGGCCACAGGGTCATGTGGCAGAGATTCAGATGGGACCCAGAAGACATGGAAGTCATCAAGGGGATGCTGCAGAGAGAAGGCAGCTACAAATGGTCACCAAGGGCTTCCTGGCTCTGGAAAGACAGGAAACTCATGATGGGAGCCTGGAGCAAATTGATGTAGAGTCACCCATTAGGCATCCAGCAGTTTACATGAGCTGGGCTCTGGACTATGCATATATCATCTGAGTAGTAACCCTGGTGTCTCTCTCTCTCTCTCTCTCTCTCTCTCTCTCTCTCTCTCTCTCTCTCACACACACACACACACACACACACACACCCATAAGTGAGGAACACATTATCACTGTTACTGTTTTCCTTAAGGCTCATCATAGGTGATGTCACTTACTCCAGGTCATGTAGCCAATAGGAGATCATAGGACAGTTGAATCTATGTCTACCAGCCTCCATTTCTGGGAGGTATTCTTCTGCTTCTGCTCTTCTCTAAAGCTCCACTGTCCCCAACTGTCCACATGGGGTCATGGGCCCACTGCTCAGAGACTTTTCTCCTCATAACCTTAAGACAGAGTCCTAGGCAAGCCACCCAACCCAGTCCTGCCTGCTTCCCCATAGAAAGGCCCTCCAGTGAGTCATGAGTGTGTTTTGCTCTGAGCACCAAAGTCCAGTCCCCTCTTCTGAGGGTAATTACCACAGCTGCCTGCAGGTGTTTTTTGTTTTTAAACAAAACCAGAGTTCAGAGCTCCAGAGATGACTCTTTCCTTCCCAGGGGCTCTCCAGCGTTTCCAAGCTGAAAGCTCTGTGTGCATTGTGCCGGTGCCTGAAGAATGGATGAGTCTCCTATCCCTTGTCTTATTGCCGTCCTCTGCCCTCCTCCCCCTGTAATTTTCTCTTTCCACCCTCTTTGCCTGAGATGACCACCATGAAATTTGCTAATGAGCTGGGCTGTCAAGGTGGGCTTTGCCTTGGAAATAGTTTCAAGGAACTATGTGGTCTCTGCTTGGATATTTCTAGAGACAGGAAGACTATCACTTACCAGGGCTGAATAAGACCATCTGAATAGCCAAAATTTCTTCCTTGGAATGAACCCAGTCCTTCCACTTATCTGTTCCTCTTCATTCCTAGCTCCATAGATAAGTCTCCCTTCTCTACGTGTCAGCTGTTGGAAATCAGCTTGCTTCAAATTCCCCACCCAACTCTCTAGGCTAAATATGACAGTTGTTTAGTACTTCGCATGTTGACAAGGACCTCCCTATACCTCATCTCCACTTAATCAGCCCTACCTACTGCAACTGTTGTGCACATGATGCGACTTCCAGAAGCCTGCCATCCTGTTCTCTCCCCTCTAGGCCTGCTTTAAAGTGGTCCTGTGGCACCTAGTGCAACACCCAATCCAAAACAGGGCACGATTCTTAGGGCTGTGACAGGGGGTCTTGTTACAATTCTCTTATCTCCTTATTCAGGAACTCTGCATCAGACCCACTTTAGCCTAGTGGTTAATAGCATGGGCCCTGGACCAAGACCTGACCTGTATTTAAAACTCAGCTCCCAGAACTTACTAGCTGTGCAGTCTTGGGCTATTCAATTAACCCTTTTGTGTCTCTTGTTTCTTCCCTGGGAAATGGGGATAACAATAGTACCTGCCTTAGCAAGTTGTTGTAAAGCCCATGGCCTGCCATGCACTATTAGAATTTTCAGCTGGAATATATGGAGAGTTTGTGGAGAGGAAGTGAGAGTAAGAATTTTTTAGGAAGTCTTTCCAAATATAGGTAGATCTCAGTATTCAAACTCACTATTTCAAAGCAGGGATGTACTCATTCCACATGTGAGGGATGCTTGTACAAGTCTGGATTCCACCTGCCCCAGATATCTCACTCATGACTATGGCAGCCCATCTCTGCTCTCTGAGGGTTCACAGTGATCTGGCTATCAGTGGGAAACCCCACTCCAAACACACACACACACACATGCTTCAATGCTGCTGCTAAATCAAGGTTCTCCTGCCCAACACTTATACTTCTGGGCACATCTTTACCATCTTTATCCCAGCTTTAACTACCTACCACAGAGGGTTGTAGCAGGATTAAAGAATGTTTCTGAAATCTAATGGCAAAGAACAAGTGTTAGGCAAAAGTAAGCTTGCCTCCTACCTAGGATGTCAGCTCCTGATGCATGCAACCTTGGCAGCTATTTATTTTGTCCCTCAAGGTGCCTAGCACAAGGCTGTGCCTAGCACAGACTCCTAGATCTTGCTTGCCAACCCATGATCAAGTTGAATGTGGCCTTGTTCACTGAATTACTGACCCAGATCACTTCTTTAACTGAAGGCTCTGTATACTTGAAATGGAGCCTATAAAATGCAAGTATATTTCCCAGAAAAGGGAATGTCTATTAAATAAGTGCTTAGGGCCCATTAAGCCTGCTGGGACTTGACCCCCTGGGACTCCAGCCAGGGTCTTCTGTTGGAGGAGAATGCCCAGGGGAAGGCAAGTCTACATGGGGCAGACTCTAGAACCCTAGAGTTGACCAGAGAGTGCAGATCTGAGGGGAAAGAAGGGTGGGACTGAAAAGGTTTGCTCCCTCTGTCCTAGAGCCTGTCACCTTTCTGTATCTCTCCCAGGTACCCTCTCTTCCCCCCAGGCCTCGGTGGGCAGCACAGCTCCCCGGTTTGCTGGCTGCCTTTGAAGGCTCTGCGGTTAGTGTGCGAGCTAGGCTCGCTACCGGTGCTGAGCAAACAGGAAGCGGGCACATCCTGTGCGCCAGCCAAGGACGCGCCACCGCTGCGCAGGCCGGGAAGGTTCTGTGAGCCGCTTCCTCCCTTGCGTTTCCCGGCCTCCGGAGCACCAGGTGCCCTGAACCCATGTAGCCCTGTCCCGTATCCTAGACCGTGATGGGGGCTACTCTCCCGTTCCTGATCATGCAAAGCCCCCAAAGGCCCTATGAGCCGGTCCCAATGAGTCGGTCCCTATGTGGCTTCCAGGCGCTTCCTGGGCGACCTGGGAGGGTCTTTCAGAAGCGACCTGGGGCGCAAAACCTTTTTTATGAATCTGTTTAGCAAGCCAAATAGGCCAGAGCTAAAGGAAACAGGGTTTCAGCCTGGTGAAGAAGGACCTCGGTTTCCCGGAGCTCACCCCCAACGGAGGGAAGGTCCAAGGGCGTGGGGCAGGGTTGGGGGAGGAAGTTAGAAGAACATCTTGGGAACAAACAGAGGCAGGCCAGCCAGGAATTCACAAGTGCCACAGAATCGAAAACCTTAAAAAGGTTCATCCTTTGAATTCTTTATGATGTTCCAAGAGGTTAGGGATCAAAGATGATGCATGTCACTTGGAAACAGGTCTTGAACCAGGGAGGAAGATGTCCCTGTATTACTATACTCCTCATTGAAGATGAATATTCGACTTCATGTTACTCCATGAGTTTATTTCCCTTTTGTTATCTTCTAAATTGAATTGTTTTCTTTGAATGTTAAAAAAAAATTAAAAGAGCTGGGGTTGTAGCTCAGTGGTAGAGTACTTGCCTTAGCACATGTGAAGAGCTGGATTCAATTCTTAACACCACATAAAAATAAAGGCATTCTGTCCATCTACAACTACAATTTTTTTTTAATCTTAAAACGTGCATACCTGTGCTCCAGCAATTCTCCTTCTGGACATTTATCCTATAAATAAAATTGTGGATGTGAATGAATATTTACCTTAAGGATGATCAACGAAAGGTTTTTTTTGTTTTGTTTTTGTTTTTAAAGAGAGAGTGAGAGAGGAGAGAGAGAGAGAGAGAGAGAGAGAGAGAGAGAGAGAGAGAGAGAATTTTTTGATATTTATTTTTTAGTTATCTGCGGACACAACATCTTTTGTTTGTATGTGGTGCTGAGAATCGAACCCCGGCTGCACGCATGCCAGGCGAGCGCACTACCACTTGAGCCACATCCCCAGCCCCTTAACGAAAGGTTTTTAAAAAGTTAAACCAACCCAAGTTCATCAGTAGGAGCCTGGTAAAATAATCATGGTATATCCACACAATATGATGCTCAGCAGCTATTATAAATCACACAGTTGAAGAACATTTCATAGCATGAGAAAATATTATGTTCCACATGAAAAGCAATTATCAACACAGTTTATGTAGTCTTTTTTATTTAAAAACAGCTTTATATAGGTATAATTGACTTTCAATAAACTGAACTTTTTTTTTTTTTTTTTTTTGGTATGGTTGAACTCAGGGGTGCTTTACAACTGAGCCGCATCCCCAGCTCTTTTTATTTTTAAATTTGAAACAGGGTCTTGCTTAGTTGCTTTGGGTCTCACTAATTAAGTAGCTGAAGATAGCCTTGAACTTGTAATCCTCCTGCCTCAGCCTCCTGAGTCGCTGAGATTACAGGCATGTGCTGTAATCCAGGCTAAGCTGTATATTCTTAAAGTGTATAATTTGATAAGTTTTGACATATATACACATCCATAAAACCATTATCATGATCAAGATGGTGAACATATCCATCACCCCCAAAAGATTTCCAGTGTCCCTTGTACTCTCTCCTTTCCCTCCCCTCCCCATGTAATGAAAGCAATGATCTTCTTTTCTGTGCAGTATGATTTTTGTAAGAAGAAAAAAAAAAGATTAATCAGCAAAGAAGTAGATGCTTAAAACAGAAAAGGATATTCACCCAAACAGTGTAGAAAACAATTATGAAGAATTTTTTGAAATTACTTTTTTTCTGTTTGCTACATTGTATGTGATGAATACCAATTGCTTTTGTAGTAAGAATAAGTCACAGGGCTCAGAGGTGTATGCGTGTAATTCCAGCAACTTGGGAGGCTAAGGCAAGAGGATTGCAAATTCAAAGACATCCTCAGCAATTTAGTGTTGTTATCTCAAATATAACCCTGTCTCAAAATAAAAAATAAAAAGAACTAGGGATGTATAGCTCAGTGGTAGAAACTCCTGAGTTTAATCCCCAGTACCAATAATATTAATAATGTCATTGAGATTATTAAAATATGTGCCACAGATAATCCAAAACATAAGCATCATGCATAGGCATCCAATAAATATCTGTTAAATGGGACATTTGCTGATGGTGTGGTGGTATTTACAAATGCCTTTTAGCTGTGGTAGTGATAAACATGCATGTAATGTGAGGGGTGTTGACTGTAGGCACAACTGCTCTAGTAATGATGACCAGAAGTATGCCGAGGACATTGCAGATAACTGCTGGGATGATGACTGTGGGGGTGATGGCTGAGGGAGGTGATGATGGTTGTAGGGGTGAGAGCATCTTGGGGTTGACTGATTATAATATCTGTAAGGGTGACAGCTGTAAATGTGATAGAGGCAACAGCGATGACTGTAGAGATGAAAGCTAAGGGATGTTGACTTGTGGAGATGATTGCTGTAGTGATGATGGCCGTAGGTGTGCTGATGGCAGTGGGGATGACTGCAGGGATCATGATTGTGAGGGTGATGGTTGTCAGGTTGATGACTCTGGTGATGGATGTTGATAGGAGTAGATAGCAGTGATCATAGCCATTGGGGTGACTGTGGTGGTAGTAATGATGATGGCCTAGGAGATGCAATTGACCAGGATCATTGACCCAACAAGCAGAGAGTAAGTCCACCTTCCACTTGCTGGATTCTGATCAGTGAGTATAGGGCTTGAGTAGGCCACATATCTCAAGTTGATTGTCACTTCTTGGGAGATAGAGCAGAAGGACTGGTAATGATTGACATGAGACAACAGAGTAGGGGCTTTTTTCCAATTGTTCGACCCAAGAGCTGTCTGCATCAGAATCTCTGGAGACTGAAGTTGGGACTTCCTTCCTCCCTAGGGGCCAGCAGGGGCTGCGATTGCTGTAAGAGCAGGTCACGTGGCAGGGCTTCCTGTATGCTGTGCTGCTGGGTGTCCATGGCCCGCACCCCCAAGCTGCCACTGCTGCAGTCAGAGTGGCAGCCGGAGGCTCGGTCCATGCAGTGCCCTCTGGACAGTGTTGGTGAGGCAGAGCAAGAGACCTCTGCATCTTGACACCTAGGAGAACAGGGAAGGAGTCTCACCTGGGGGAGGACCATGTTGCGCCGCAAGCCCTCTAATGCCAGCGAGAAGGAACCCACTCAGAAGAAAAAGGTAAGGAGCATCTTTGGAAACTCACTTTTTCCTTCCCTCCTCTGCTCTCTCCTGTCCCTTCCAAGACTTGTAGAAGTGAGAAGAGCCAAAAAGGCCATATGTTGAGCTCATAGGTGAGGCCCATTCTCCTAGGGGCCCAAAAGTTACTGGAGTAACAGAAGTACAAGAGAGATTTTCAAAATCCTAGAGAGACAAAGCCACAGGATAGACTCTTAGAATAGAGATAGAATTGAACGCTAGCAAGATGGATAAAGAATTAATATTCCAGACCAGAATCCTAGACTAGAATTCAAGAATTACAAAGTACAATGCTCAAGTTGATTCCTAAGATTGTACTTAATTGTCGATCCCCTGTACTGGTCCTGCTACCTCTTCCGCCTAAATGTGGCCTTTCAGGAGCCATCTCAAAGCCAAGATGGACCCCACTGGGCCACACAGCCAAAATGCCCCCAGGGCCCCTCCATTTGGCCAAGGCCCAGAACCTGACCACTGAACTCAGCTTTGTTGCAGCTCCCCAGGCCACTGGAGAGGGGCCTGAGATGACCCGGACTCAGGAAAAGGGCCTCCCAAACTGCAAATGGGATGTGGGGCACTGTACAAGTTCTTCCCACATGGGGAAAAAATGTGAGGAATGAAAAATGGAGTTGGTGAGATGGTGATAGTTGAGGAAGAAAAATTAGGTTGGGGGGAGGGTTTCAAAGGCTAGGAAGGAAAGCAGTTTCATGGATGACTGAAGTGTTCATGGTCTTCTGGGGCAGATGCCCAACTGGAAGATTCCTTGAAGGCTCTGCCAGATCTAGGTTTCTCTGGTTGGATCTGAGAATGGATTTGATTGTAGGATTCTCCCAGGCAATCAGAAAGTACATACTGTACATTCCAATGGGACTGTCGGACCCTTCCAAAGTAGGCCTGAATCAGGTCCAAGAGGCTTCCAGGCCTAGGTCTGCGTCCTGCATGTCCTCATTGTACCCTGCCAGTTTTCCCTGGAGCTCAGCCCAGGTGCACTATGGGGGAGCCCCTTTTTCAGGGAAACAGTTCCCAGTCAGAGGCTGAGACAGCTGAGACTGAGCCTCAGGGCACTGGGGTGTGCATCCTGTTCCATCTCTCAGGTCCTGGGTGACTGCCACTTCCGGCTGTATTCTCCCCACCCCAGCTGCTTCTCTAAGGTTGCAGTGGTGGTAGGCGGGGGAGGGGAGATTCTTGAATTTTCACACGGGACCTGTCACCCCCCCCAACCTCACACAGTGCTAGTCCCAGCAGGCCTGCCATTGGCTGCCACTCCTTAGCAAGCGGGGCCACTTCCCCTTGTTCTCTGGCTGATGGGGATGGGAAGCAAAGACTGTACTATAGACACTGCTAGGCCCCAAACCACAGTGAACTGGAGGAAAGAGTCTGAGAAAGAGCTGACACTTTGACACTGGGACCCTGTGCCACATCAGGCAAAGGTACCTAGTGACACACGGAAACCAGAAATCCCCCTTTTTTTTCAGCTTTAATTATCAATTTTCTGTGTTTGACAGGTGGGCCTCTGAAATTGCTCACAGGCCACTTCCAGGGGAAGCAAAGCCCATGTGGCACTCTGTGGTTGATGTCCTTTAGGGGAGTGTAGGCAAACCCTACCCTAACCCTGCCATATCCTGTGCCAGCTTCCAGAGACAAGATGAGCTTGCCTGCACATGCTCCAGGCCCATACTGTGAAAATGGCCTTAGAAAAGCCAAACTTCCAGAATGAAGATACAGCATCTTCCACAGACCTGGAGGCAGTGAATTGGTTCCATCATGCATGCATGATGACTGTAGTCAAGCCTCTTCCCTCTGGAGACTGAGGTGATATGGTAGAGGGAAGACTTAAAGGCAAGGAAGGTCTCTTTCCCTCCCTCCCCACCTCCCTCCCTTCCTCCCTCCCCACCTCCATCCCCCGTTTCTCCCTACCCCTCTCCGGTTTCTTGGGCCTACAAAATGGAGAATGTGCCCAGCAGGGGACAAGAAAGTAGAGTTAGAATCTTTCCACTCTTTAGCTGGAGGACCTTGGACAGTTCATTGACTTCTTTGGGGCTTCAGTTTCTCATCTTTGAAAAGGAGGATAACTTCTGGTCTGCCTACCTCACGAGGTGGAATAAGTCAGCTAGAACAATAGTTGTGAGAGTACTCTGTCACATGTGTTCAATGCCCAGGAGGGGGTGCATGCTTTGGCATGGGCAGAGGTAGGAAGCACACTGCAAAGAACAGGCCGTGGTCCCAGCCCTGAAGTGGTAGAAACAAGACTTAATAACACAAAGAGCCACCACTGGGGGAAGGTTCCATAGATGTCAAGAACTGTGCTGACTCCTCACTACAACTTTGTGAGGAGGGGCAGATATTGTCATTATCCTTATTTCATACCCAAAACTCAAAGAGATGGAAGAACTTGCTGAAGGCCACACTACCAGTAAATGGCAGATCAGGGATTTAAGCCAAAATTTGTCTGTCTTCAGAGTCTGAGCCCTTTTCTCTCTCCATGCTTTTTCCCCCCTACTGATCTCAAAAGCACTAAGGGAGTCTGAGGGACATAAAAGTTTCAGCACACCAGTAGGAGTGGCCTTCCAACCTACAGAGCAGAGGTGGGAATAGGCCCTCCTGGATGCGAGGGCAAGGGCATGGCACCCACTATAAATTATGAAGGCCTGGGGAGGCCCCAGGGTCAAAAGACATATCATTTAGCTGCCCTTAGGAGCCTTTCACCTCTTTCTAGTTCTTTGATCTAACTTCATTCAAAGGCCAATATTAGGGTATTGGAAGCAGAAAGGGATTTATCCTGGACTAGCTTCCCCTAAGAATGGCCCTTCCCCAACATACCTTCAATTTTCACCAACTCCCAGACCTACCACCAGGAAAATGGAGAGGAATTTGGACTCCTGTTTGAGTACTTAGTTGGTTCTTCCTTCCAGTCTCTTTCTGCCCCCATATCCCTCAATCTCAGCATACTATTCCACAGTGGCTCCCTTGCCACAGCACACCCTTAACATGACATTCGCACCAGCATGTGCTTCATATTTTCAGTACAAGTTGAGCATCCCTAATCTGGAAATCTGAAATGCTCCAAAATCTGAAACTTTTTGAATGCTTATATGATACCACAAATGGAAAATTCCACACCGGACCTCATGTGATAGGTTACAGTCAAAACGCAAGCACACTAAAAGGATTGTCTAAAATTACTTTCAGGCTAAATGTATAAGTTGTATGTGAAACATAAATGAACTTTGTATTTGTATTATGTCCCATCCCCAAGATATATTATGTACATGCGAATATTATAAGATCTGAAAAAAAAATTGAAATACTTCTGATCCCAAACATTTTCAATAAAGGATATTCAAGCAATAGCTTCTCATTGCCCACAGGATAACACCCAAGTTCCTGGGCATGGCTGCAAAGGCCTTCCGTAAACTTTTCTGCTCCACCTCCCACCACAGACACTGGCATACCCACCTTTCCATCACCATGCTTGGAATGTCCCTCTGTCTCTGACTCTTGTTCAAACCCTTCCTAGCTCCATCTAGAGACATCCTACCCACACTGGCCCAGCTCAAATACAACTCCTCCATGAAGCCATCCTGAGCCCTTCCACTGCCATGCTCCCATTGGCTCCCCTGGTGACTCCGTTCAAATACCACCTACTGTCAGGATTGCATCAGTCGCTTCTGTCTTTGGGTTGGAGTGATCCCAAGACAGTGATTGTGTGATGGGGATGTAACTCAGTGGTAGAACTCTTGCCTAGCATATTCAAGGCCCTGGATTTCATCCCCATTGCTGCAAAACAAATAAATAAAAATAAAGTGGAGTGGAAAATCCTTTTTTTAAATACTTCTCTGCCATACAGAGAAGTGCATAAATCATAAATGCATCACTCAATGAGTGTCCATAAAGTGACCATCCCATGTAGTCAGCACCCAGATCAAGAAACAAAACATTTCCAAAAGTCCAGAAACTTCTCCCATGCCCTGCTTGTTGCTAAATGACCCCTTTCCCCAAGGGTAACTATTTCCCTGACTTCCAACAGCATAAGTATGTTCTCCTGGGTTTTGAACTTTGTGTAGCCACTGAAATATTTGCATATATACTCTTTGGGGGGTGGCCTCTTTTGTTCAAGAGTGTATTGGTGAGACTCATCCATGTGTTGGGCATAGTTATACTGTCTCATTGCTGGGTGCTATTCTCTTCAGTGAGTCTGCTGCAATCAATCTATCTTATCAGCATTTGATGGGCATCTGGATTGTTTCCAGTTAAACTGGAATTTGAAGGAGGAGAGAAACTATGGTTGGCAGAAAGAAAGGCTGAGTATTCCAGGTGAAGAAATGCCCAGGGTAAGAGTCTAGAGGTGGCTCACACAAAAGGCTAAGCTAAGGTAGATGCTTTGGGCTTCATATAACTGATGAGGAAACAGCAGCCTAGAGAAGTTAAGTAACTTATCCAGCTTTACACAGCTGGTCAGATGTGAAGCCTTGTCATCTGACACCAAATGAAGAAACTGAGGTTCTGAAAGGTTAAAGAAGTTGCCTAAGGTCACACATCCCAAAATTGAACTCATCAATATCTGATGCCAGAAATGTAGCTCTTTCCAAGAGTCCCAACATGCTCCCCTTGGACTTGAAAAGGGGGTACCACCTCTCCTATATCCATGACTCCCAGCAAGTCTTGCCCCAAAGGAAGGCCAGGCAGAAAACTCAAATGGGCTCAGGGATTTCAAGTCATCCCAGGGTGGGTTGGGATACACCCTGGGGTCACTGAAAGGTAGTGGGGATATTGGAGCTACCCTTGAGGTTAGAAGTAGTCCTAGAAAAAGGCTACCCTGATTGGTCCTCACTTTTGATCACCCAAAGAACATGTGCTAGTCCTTTCCATCTCACCAGACTGAAAAGTGGCCAGCTGGGCCCAAGCACCAGCAACAACTTCATGGCCCTTTTGGATTATCTCCTCCTGCTTTGGGCTAAATCTGGGACAGAGGGGCCCATGAGCCAAAGGTACCTTCTCCCAGCCCCCAGAGGGCAGATTAATGACAGGAAAAGGCCTGGGGAAAGAGCTGCGATTAGAGGGCAGCCCAGCCATGAGTTTACTCTTCCCTAACAAAGCCTACTTCCGGCCCCAGGCCTGCCCTCCTGCTTGCTTTCCAGCCTCACCAGTCCCTGGGGCTTAAGGGGCGACTCTCAGCCTCCTGATCTGCAGATCAGGCTAAAGGGTGGTGAAGGGAAGGTCACAATAGGCCCCATCTGCCTATAAATAGCAGGCCAGCCTGCCCTCCTTGGGCCCAGGCCAGTCTAGTACCCACCCCTCTCTCTGTTCCCTCTTTTCCATGCACTAAGAGGAGGAAGTTATCCAGGCAGCTGCATCCTACCATATAAGAGGAGGAAATAAATGGAAGGTGGAGGAGAGAGGGGAAAGAAAGGGAGAAAAGGAGGAATGAATAATGGCAGGGGAAAACCTAGGAAGGAGAATGGAGTTAATGTATGAGAACCACAGCAGTCACCCCATGGTCATGTTTCCCCCTCTCTATATCCACTCACAGTCCCCTTTTCTGGGTCCCCAAGGTAGTACAGAGGAGGCTTTCTGACTGAGGCTGCAGACGCCCCACCCATGAGGTCCTGATCCTTCTGGAGTCTGCTTGACCTGACCACTGACCTAGTTTCTGGTCAGTTACCTCTAGGAATGTGTGGTTCCTGATGCTGGATTGTTGGCAGCTTTGGTCAAGACTAGCAAAATACTAGACAGCTATATTCTTGTCCCCAGGAGTTGGGACAAATTGTGCATGTGTTGGGGGGCAGGTGATATTGCCTCTGCCCTAGGGGCTTACCACTGGACACATATACCCTCATTTAGTAGGAAAGAGGATGTGAAACCTTTAGTTTTGTGTGGGTTTCGGGCTTTGGTTCCTCAAGTCCTTATCTTGGGTGTCTGCAGTCTATCCCGCGCTATCTGTCTGGCCATCTGTGAACCCCGGTTCCTGTGTATATCTTCTGGTCTTGACTGTTTATCTTGATACAGGCTCAGCCTCAACTTCTTGTGTCTATGGCCTGCCCCCCTTACCTGTCTTGCCCTGGTTTCTGGCTGCTATCTTAGCATATTCATGTACATACAGTTAAGAAAGCTCATTTCCTGAAAATAGTCTCATCAACACAATAGGGCATGCCTTAAAGTCCAAATACAAAAGTGTTTGGCAAAAGTCAAGAGTTGCCAGCTCATCACATGAGTGGCTAAGTTTAAAAGCTGAAATGAATAAAGAGAAAAATGGCAGCTTGCTTTAACTAAATTAGCCCCAATCATTTGTGTTCTAAATTTATAGGCACCTTCTATGAGTGAGCTTCTACTGTGTTTTTTCCAGAAAGTCTAATAATAGGTCTTTCTGGCTTCTGGTGGAATGGTCTTGCTCTTCCTGAGACAAGTTCATCGAGCAGGAGGCCAATATGTTTACCCCAATCACTAGGGTTGCAGAGCTGGCTCAGCGTGGGCCCAGGGCATGAAGGCCAGAGCCAATGAGTGTGGGAGGAATTTGCTCTCAGTTAACTTGTGGTAAGGTTCTCATATGTGCTGAGGTACACATTTACTCAAACCCATTCATTCTTTCACTCGGTTATTAGTAGAAAGTTGAGCTTAGTCTGGGGCTTTACTGAGATCTGAGGCTCCTGAGTCAGGAACTTGATCAGTGGCCAGGGATAAGGTGAAGAATAGGATGAAGTCACAAGGCTCAAAGGAAGCTTGGCCCTTCACCTCATTAGCCCTGGGCTTTTAGGGCACAGGTGGCTCTGACCAGTGGAGAGAGAGAGAGAGAGAGAGAGAGAGAGAGAGAGAGAGAGAGAAGGGGAGAAGATATCAGTCCTGGGGCAGCCATTTTAGTGCCAATGATTGCAAAATGTCTGTTTCTTCCAGCTTTCCCTTCAGCGCTCTAGCAGCTTCAAGGATTTTGCCAAATCCAAACCCAGCTCCCCTGTGGTGAGCGAGAAGGAATTTAATCTGGAAGATAATGTGAGTTTCAGAACTTCCTTGAGGGATCTGTCTAAAACCCCTGGGTGGAGAAATAGGGGTGAGAGGGAGGAGAGGGAAAAGGAGATAATAGGATTGTCCAGGCAAAGCCTCCTTAAAAAAAAAAAAAAAAAAAAAAAGTTTAGTTGAAGATGGACACAATGCCTTTATTTTATTTATCTTTTTATGTGGTGCTGAGGATCAAACTCACTGCCTCACACATGCTAGGCAAGTGCTCCACCACTGAGCTACAACCCCAGCCCTACAAAGCATCCTTCGACACAGAAGACCTACCTGCCCAACACCAAACTTATGAGCCCCAAGTACCTGCCAGTATTCTTTTCTATAAGAAATTAAGTAGCAAATTAATTGCAAATTAATAGGACTGAGGACAGGGCTGGGGCTAAGGGGGAAAAAGATGGGAGAAACCCTATCTCCTTCCCACCTTTACAGTGACCCAAAGTATTTCTTTGTACTCCAAGACCAGGACCCAAAGAGGGTCACCTCCTCTTTTATTGTCACAGATTCCAGAAGATGACTCCGGTGTCCCCACCCCAGAGGATGCTGGGAAGAGTGGCAAAAAGCTGGGGAAGAAGTGGAGGGCAGTGATTTCCCGAACCATGAACAGGAAGATGGGCAAGATGATGGTGAAGGCCTTATCAGAGGAGATGGTGAGCCCTGGGGATCCAAGAGAGGGGAGCCAAAGAGGCTGGCTCTGGCAGGGGGTGACAGCAACTATTCAGGCCTGGAGGAAGGGCACATGGGAGGGAGATCTCACAATCAGCCATGAACAGTGTAGCAGTGCAGTCCTCAGGGCTAAGAGGCTGGCTAGGAAAGGGCTGAGATTTGTGGAGGGATGAAAGGCTAGGCTAGGCATAGGAGCTTCCTGCAAAGGTAGGCCTGTGGGGAGGGGCAGCTGAAAGGGGCATGAGATGACCTGAGGCAAATCCATCTACCTCAAAGCTTTGCTTGGAATTAGTCCCTTGGATTGGAAAGACCTGATTATAGGAGGATATAGAGAAAAATACAGATCTACTTAATTTTTGATGGGGTTACATCCTAATAAACCGTAAGTTGAAAATATCATTAAGTCAAAAATGCATTGAAAACCGGGTCCGGTGGTGCACATCTGTAATCTCAATGGCTTGGGAGAATGAGGCAGGAGGATCACGAGTTCAAAGCCAGCCTCACAATGGCAAGGTGCTAAGCAACTCAATGTGGCCGTGTCTCTAAATAGAATATATTAAAAAGGGCTGGGGATGTGGATCAGTGCTCGAATACCCCTGAGTTCAATCCCTGGAATTAAAAAAAAAAAATCAGAGCTTAGCGACACAGTACACAGTCGAGTGTCAGTTGTTTCCCTTCATGATCTCATGGCTGACCGGGAACTGCGGCTCACTGTCACTGCTTAGCATCACCAGAGAGGCTCAGACTGCATAGTGCCAGCCTGGGAAAAGATCCAAATTCAAGATTCAAAGTGCAGTTTCCACTGAATGCATAGTGCATTGGTGCCATTGTAAAGTCAAAAGATTGTAAATCGAACAATCATGAAGTTTGAGACCATTCATAGAGAAAATTGAGAAGGTTGGATTTAGCTCAGGGAGGAAGGTGACACAATGGTGGGGCAGCACAGTCCAAGGAACTTGTAAAAGCTTGTGGCTATTACCAAAGGCACCAAGCAGCGGTGCGCTAGAGTTGGCTCAGATTGGCTTGTGAGAGCAGTTGTTCAAATTGTGAGGAATTTTGCGAGCCAGTTGTTAAATTAGATCATTATGAAAAATAATATTATATAAATTTACAATTAAATAAATTCTGTTAAAGGCAAGAACAAGGGCTGGGGTCACGGCTCAGTGGTAGAGTGCTTGCCCCACATGTGTGAGGCACTGGGTTCGATTCTCAGCACCACATAGAAACAAATAAAATAAAGGTCCATCAACAACTAAAAAAAAAAAATTTTTTTAAAGCAAGAACAATACCATAAATCTTCAAAATTCAGCACTTCCTAATAGTAGCACTACCTGTTACTCTCTCAGTGTTGTTCATATTTGTGTCTATGGTATCTGTGTAGTGGAAGTAACGTAATTATTTCTTCAAGCAACACATCCAGTGGCATCACAATGGTGGCTTGATGTTGGCCATGATAGGGAGAATTTACAGTATGGGAATAGACAAATCTTGGGGCTTTTATTCCCAGAGAGCCAGCTGTTAAACAGCACCACAGAGATGTGGTGAGATGGGAGGAGCTCTGGAGTCAGGCCAACATACTTGTGGGTTCCCATGGATCTTGGCAAGGTCACTCTTCATCTGTGAACTCAAGCCAACTATATCACTTATCTTCTAGAGGCACTGTGAGGATAAAATGAAATGGCAGGCAGGCCTGGCTCATAGAAGCACAGGGAAAAGGTTTGCTCTCCAGCACCACTGTTTGCTTGACTGGGCCATAACAATAGTCCTGAGTCCAAGCTTGTTCACCCTTGGCCTCTTCAGCATTACATGAGCACTTGAAGCTGATAAAGCATGTTCACTGGGCACACTGGTGAGCCTCGTTCTGTGAGGTAGGCAGGATAAAGATTGTCATTCCCATTTTTACCAAAGAGGAAACTAGGGCTGGAGCGTGTCACTGAGCCTATAGGTAACATAGCTGGAGTTTGAGCCAAGCCCAGGTCCAGTTCCTCTGCACTTAGGTCGGGCCTGTGTGCACCACAGCCAGGTCACTGAGGGCTTTCTGCCTAACGTCCCTGCAGGGAGACACACTGGAAGAGGGCTCAGCCTCCCCTACATCTCCAGACTGCATCCTGGATAGTCCTGGCCCTGAGAAGATGGCTCTGGCCTTTTCTGAGCAGGAAGAACGTGAACTCCCAGTGCTCAGCCGCCAGACATCAACAAGTGAGTAGGGGAGGTGGGAGGACACCTGTCCAACTTGGAAGAAAGAGCTGGGTTAGGGCCAGGCAGATGGGTCTCTGGGAAGGGGAGGTAAGAGAGATAAATGTTTACTGTCTGCCTGTTGGGAACTTCCTCAGCTCTCTTCACATTAAATCTTCACAACCTCATGGGACCACTACTATTATTTGCCACTTTATTGATGTGGAAACTGAGGCTCAGGGAGGTTAAGTGACTCACTCAAGGTAACCCAGTACCGAATTTGGATCTGACCCAGAGAAGATGCCCTGCCTGGAGGAGGGCTGTGGATTCTGGACTGCAACTCTCAAGAGACTTCCTTTCTTGCCCCTTAGTCCCATTCCAAGTTTTCTATTCTTTCTGTGCCTCCACAGACCCCTCCCTGCCACCCCCTCCAATTGAAAGCCATCTAAAATGCCCATCATTTTGCTCTTCCAGGAAGAAAGTGCCCATCTGAGTTTTCATGGGACGTTGTAACTAAATATTTAATCTTATTAAGAAAGTAAATTATTAACATAAGGTGTGGCTTCCTGGGTGTAAGAAGCAATGGAATGGAGTGAGATCTGGTGTATAATAGACCCAGTGCTGTCAAGTATAAGGTGAGAGGCATTGGGCAGGTCGCTTAGCTCATCTGGCCTCTGGTTTCTTCATCTATTCCTTGAGGTGTTGGCCCAATTGGGCTCCAGAGGCCCTCCCAATTTACCCATTCTTTGGTCTGTGAGTCATTTCTCTTCCTATTGTCAACTCTTCATTATCTGAGGCCCCAGAGGTAAAGCTGTGCTTTTCCAGGGTGGCCAAGGTGATGAGTTCCAAATTACTCCTACAGTATGAGGATTGTTCAGCATGTACCCTTGAGATTTCTAGGCAGGATCTCTGGGAGGTACCTGCTGGGCACTGCCCCAGCTCTCCTGGGACAAAGGTGAGCCTCCTCCCTGCCCCATCTCCTGCAGGCAGTGAGCTCTGCAGCCCCAGCCCTGGCTCTGGCAGCTTCGGGGAGGAACCATCTGCTCCCCAGTACACAGGGCCCTTCTGTGGTCGGGCACGAGTCCACACCGACTTCACTCCCAGCCCCTATGACCACGACTCACTGAAACTGCAGGTAAGGTTGGCATCCGGGCCCCTTCAGAGTCTAACAGACTGCAGCCATAAAGGAGACTGGACTGAGTCATGGCAGGACAGTATCAGCAGAGGCCAAAAGACCCCCTCTCCTCTTTCCTGCACTCCTCTCTCCTGTCCTCCTTTCTCCTCTCCCCCCACAGAAAGGAGATGTGATCCAGATCATTGAAAAACCACCTGTGGGCACATGGCTGGGCCTGCTCAATGGCAAGCTGGGCTCTTTCAAATTCATCTACGTGGATGTACTGCCAGAGGAGGCTGTGGGGCCTGCCCGCCCCAGCCGCCGACAGAGCAAGGGCAAGAGGCCCAAGCCTAAGACTCTGCACGAGCTGCTGGAGCGCATCGGCCTGGAGGTTTGAGCTTGGACTTGCATTAGTATCTAGGAGCAAGAGAGGCACAGTTGCCCCTGGATGGAGATCGACAGCCATGTGTAAAGGGGAGGTTCTAGGCTGGGGTGGCTTATAAGCAGCAATGTCACTGGCCTACCTCTGCCCCCAGGAGCACACATCCACCCTGCTGCTCAATGGCTACCAGACACTGGAGGACTTCAAGGAGCTGCGGGAGACACACCTCAATGAGCTGAACATCATGGACCCACAGCACCGGGCCAAGCTGCTCACAGCTGCAGAGCTGCTGTTGGACTATGACAGTGAGTGGCTTTAGGAATGGGGTGATAGGCACAGTTGCCAGTTGGCATTCCGTAGAGCAAAGGTTTGCCTTAGTTCTGCCCCTGACTATACTCTGCCCTGGAGCCCCTTGCACTAGAAACTTTCGCCACTTGAATTTGAGTTTCAGGGAAAGTTTGTGGGGAAAGGGGTTTTAGGAGTGATTGGACCCAGCTCCCTTTTGGATCAAAGGAAAGATTTAAGGCCAGAGAAGGTAGGGCACTTATACAAAGACTTAAAGCTGAATAATACAGCCAGGATTGAAGCCCAAGTTGCCTGGCTCTAGTTCAGTGCCAAAGACTCATTTGATCTTGATCTCCTGGGCAGAGCAGACCAGGGAAAAAAACTGGAAATGGTGAAAAGAGGGGCAGGAGTAGTTGAGGGGGCAGAGGAACTAAGTGCCTACAGGAGACTTCCCATGGTCCCTACCTCCATGAGGGGCCTCCTTGCAGCCTCTGATCCCCTACCTTAGGACTAACCCCCCTTATTCTGTTTTCCTCCCTTATCCTTGGCAGCTGGCAGCGAAGAAGCAGAAGAGGGCGCCGAGAGCAGCCAGGAACCAGTGGTGCATACAGTGTCAGAACCCAAGGTGGATATCCCACGGGACTCTGGCTGCTTTGAGGGCTCAGAGAGTGGGCGCGATGAGGCAGAGCTGGCAGGCACTGAGGAACAGCTGCATAGCCTCTCCCTCACTGGGGCACCTTGAGGTGGAGGTGGCACAGGCCAAGGCTGGGCCTGAGCTGCAAAGGCCACAGAGATGGACCCAGCCTCCCATATGGCTTGGGCCCAGAGGACTGGTGCCCAGCCTGACCCTGCTTCCCCAGTCAAAGGCCTGGACAGGACGCTACAGGATCAACTGGAGTGGATATGGAGCTGCCTAGAGGCAAATCCCTTCTGCCAGTCTCCCTCCCTCCACCAGCGACTGACAGCACAGCCCCTCCTGGTACCCCCCCCCATCAACAGCAAACAGGGCATTAAGGGACCTGCCAATGTCCCTAACCACCAAGGCCCCTAAACCCGCCTCATCCGCACACCATCCACCTTTGTTACACTGCTCCTAAAAAGGGCACCAAGTCAGTTTCAGAAGTTTCAAACTCCTAGAGAAGTCGACTGTTTCAAAGGACCCTAGTTGATCACAGATGAATCCAGAGGTTCCTAAATAAGTTTTGGAGAAAGCTGCAAGTATCATTTCTACTTCCCTTCTCCCTAACCTTCATAGAGGTTTGGCGGCTAAATCAGTATGAGTCTTTTTTATTTGTTCTACTATCTACATGATAGTAGAATGTATTTGGACATATTATACATATATGGAGTATAACTTCTCATTCTTCTGGTTGTACATGATGTAGAATTACATTGATTGTGTATTCATATATGCACGTAGGATAGCAATGTCCAGTTCATTCCACTGTCTTTCCTATTCTCATCCCCCTCCCTTCCCTTCTTTCCCCTTTGTCTAATCCAATGAACTTCTATTCGTCCCCTCCCCACCCCACCCCCTCATTGTGAATTAGCATCACATATCAGAGAAAACACTTGGCCTTTGTTTTTTGGGGGGGATTGGCTTATTTCACTTACTAGACAAAGGCACCACAAACATACACTGGAGGAAAGATAGCCTCTTCAACAATGGTTCTGGGAAAACTAGAAATCCATATGTAGCAAAATGAAATTAAATCCCTATCTCTCACCCTGCACAAAACTCAACTAAAAGTGGATCAAGGACTTAGACATTAGAACAGAGACCCTGAGCCTAATAGAAGAAAAAGCAGACCCAAATCACTATGAGTCTCTCCAAGCTTAGGATTGATCAGGGTTAGAATGAGTAGTCACTGAGGGCCTTAAAAACTCTTGACATTCAGTGACTTTAAATATCTGCTCTCCTGCTACCTGTGGCCCAGGACACAGTGGAGCTTACCAAGGGGGTTGGAGGGATCCTGGGGCTTTCAAATGAAATTTCCTACTCATCCACTTTATACCTTCTATGGGACTCAGGCTGAGCTTCAACTTCCTCCAGCTTAGTCCATACCTCATACAGTATGTGTCCCCCTTCTGTTCCTGACCTCCTCAAATAGATTTCCCACAAGGCTGATGTCATATCTGACTTCCAAGGGCAAAACTGCCCCTCAGAAGCCAGATGCAAAACTGGGTGTACACACCTGTAGTCCCAGCAACTCAAGAGGCTGAGGCAGGAGGATCACAAATTTGAGGTCAGCCTAGGAAACTTAGCTAGACCCTGTCTCAAAATAAAAAATAAAAAGGGCTGAGAATGTAGCTCAGTGATAGAGAGCCCATGGGCTCACTTTCCAGCACCAAGAAAAAAAGAAAGAAAAAGAAAAAGAAGCAGCAGCCAGTGCAGGTCTGGGTCCAGACTTGGCCACTTGTATGGGTCCTTCCAAGCAAAGAAAGCACTAAGCTTGACACTGGGAAGTCCACTGTCCATACATTGCTTCACTAATGATTTTGGTGTTCTCTGAGCCCCAGAAAGTGATAAAAGTATGTTGTTGGGGGCCTCCCTTGTCCCCAGTAGCAAGTCTATGCCTTGAGTCTCACAGAATAGCCCATTCCTGGTGCAAGTCAAACGGTGCCCACTACATCTAGGACTGCCTGCTTAGTGGACGCATTTCTTGACCTACTTCCAGAAACTTTGGCAAAAGTTAGCTTTGGGGAAGGGGTTATGTATAGATTTGAGGGGATAGACAGAAGCAATTTGGTAGCAATAAATGTCAGTCAAACTAAATTACTGTCTCCTCTTGTCTTTTTTATGAAGAGAGGATTGTTGGGAGGGTAGACCAGTCTCTTTCAAAGCTAGTCTCAACAAAGTGTACCTCTGTGGTCCTTTCAGGGTCATCTTTCCCCTCCATGAGGATGCCCAGTGCCCTTGACTCTGCTAACCTAAAGCTCCATCCAAAGCCTAGCTGGCTCTGTACTTCCCTCCTCAGAACAGGGCTCAGGATTCCATGGCCACAGGCCTTACTGGGGTCTGAGAGCAGACAGAGAGGAAGTTATTTCCTTCTTCCTATAACAGCTCATTTAAACAAAGCCCTTAAAGATCTTCACCCCTGCGAAGAAGGGCCTACATTGGGGGGCTGTCCAGGGTACAAGTTAGGGAGAGTAACATCAGCAGGACCTTTCCTCTTGAAGCACTCTTCCTGGGCCCTAACCTGGGCCCACTACGCTACACCATCTCCTGGGAGGTGGGATGGAATCAGAGACCTCTGGCTTCCTCTCTGCTTCTGCAGCATTAACTGCATTAGGAAGAATACACTAGAATGAAAACCATCACCAGAGTTAGAACAAGATCACGCTGCTTCCAGACTGTTCTCAGCAGCACTCATCCCACTGTGGATAGTGACTGTGAGCATCAGGAAACTGCAAGCATTATTTTCACTCAAGAAACAAGAGCCCTAAGGGGACTGGATAATTGCTTCAAAGTCCCAAGGGGACTGAATAATTGCTGACTTTTGTGAGTGCTGGCACTGAGCACTTTACATATATTATCTCATATAATACTCAGTGTCCCTCTGAGGTAGATATCATACTCATTCCAATTTACATAGGAGGAAACTGAGGCTCTGAGAAGTTGAAGAGGTAGTCTAGGAAGTGATAAGAGCAAGGAGTCTGCCTGACTTCCCAGCCCATAGTATTTTATTTATTTATTTTTTAGTTGTAGATGGACAAATACCTTTATTTTGTTCATTTATTTTTATGTGGTGCTGAGGATGGAACCCAGGGCCCCGCACATGCTAGGCAAATGCTCTACTGCTGAGCCACAACCTCAGCCCCATAGCCCATAATCTTAACCCCTCTACTACATGGCTTCTGAAAGACCTTATCCAATAAGCTTTTCAAAATCTGTGGGCACTTCTTAAGGCAATTTGACCCTTTGAAAGCCTTTTCCCTTCCAAGATTTGTCTGTTAGCAAGAGCCACACAAGTTTACAAAGATATATGGACAGAGATGTTAATGACAGCTCTCTCTGTAACAGTAGGAAATTGGAAACAACATAAATGGTGAATTAGATAGGTACATTATGGTGCATGGGGATACGAGGCAACCATTAAACACAATATTGTGGAAAACTAACGATGGGGACAAGTCTTCATGATTTTTTTACTCTTAAATTTTAAAATTATATGAATAATGTACAAACATTTTGTTATAAAAGAAGTTCATATAATATCAAGAGGAAAAGCAAGTACTTAGGCATTTTTATAGGGTGATTCTGTCTCTATCCAAGAAAAGGAAAATGCACATGGAGAATACAGTGGAAAGATGCACTCCAAATGGTTATAGGTGGCGGTGTTTTTTGTTTTTTTTTAAAGAGAGAGAGAATTTTTTTAATATTTATTTTTTAGTTTTCGGCGGACACAACATCTTTGTTTGTATGTGGTACTGAGGATCGAACCCGGGCCGCATGCATGCCAGGCGAGCACGCTACCACTTGAGCCACATCCCCAGGCCCAGGTGGTGGTGTTTTGAGGGGAGTAGGTAGGACTGGGGCAGTGAGAGCTAGAAGTGTTCACTTTCTACATTCATGTTTCATTAGGATGAAACAATATCTGATTCAAAAATATCTGTTACTTTTGTTATCTATCCCCAGTTCAGAAAAAAAGGAACAATCTTTGAAAAACTAAAGCTAACAAACAAATAGGGCCAAAACCTCTGGTCTCTAATCTAGGGTTGTAGCAAGGGATTCTGGAAAGATGGGGAAGTAGGGTTTAATAATGCCCAAGTGCTTTAAAATCCATATACCTCAAAGGGCACCTATTAGAGAAGATTCTTTGACCTTTTAAAACTCCTGAGTAGGGCTAGGGGTATACTCGGTAGTAAAGTACTTGCCTAGCATGCACAAGGCCCTGGATTTGGTCCCCAACACCACTGGAAGAAAAAAAAACATGTGGGTAATGTCTATCTAAACTGAGGAAAGTAAAATATTAGGAAAAGAGAAATGCCTGAGAAAATGGTGTTTTGAAATCCTCCCAAGTCCTAGGGAGGGGTTTGGGAAGTAGGAGGATGTCTCTAGCTATGGGGCTCAGTTTGGCCTAGAGGGAGATTACAGGCTTCAGGGAGGTAGCAATACAAGGGCTCCAGTGCTCACAGGAGTTTGAGAGGGGCAGGTGAGGAGGGGCTTCAAGGAAATGCAGGCACCAGGCCAGAACCTCAGGGGCAAGAAAGGCACTGTGAGCAGGGCTACAGATCAGCCTGAAACTCTTCTTCTAGTGAGTAGAATCTCCTCTAGGGCAGGTGAAGCATAGCATCCAGGAGCTCAGGCCAATCTGAGTTCAAGTCCTCACTGTCACACCTCTAGCTGAGTCACCTTAGACAAGTCACTGAACTCCTTAAATCTCAATTTCCACATCAATAAAAAGGGGATAATAGTACTGGTCCTCGGAGCTATTATGAAGAATTACTAATGCCTATACTTATAGCACAGTGTCCAGCACAAATTCCCAATGAATGGCGATGTCTTATACTTCAATTTGCACCACCCTCCATTTCACTCCCTTCAAGGCATCTCACTTCTGATCACTAGTTAGTACAGTGACCAGCAACAAAGGCTTTGGAGTTGAAATGTTTTCAAATTCTGGCTCCACCACTTACTAATCACATGACTTCAGGCTAGGTTACATGCATACACATTTCTTTTCTGTAAAATTTTGTGATCTAACAATACCTATCTTTGGGGTTGTTAGAGAAATAAATGAGATAGTGTATATTAAGTTTCTGGCATACAGTGCAATAAGCAGCTGCTATTTGATCTTTCTGTAACCTCCAGGCTA
The DNA here is from genome assembly GCF_048772815.1 of Callospermophilus lateralis. Lineage (NCBI taxonomy): Eukaryota > Metazoa > Chordata > Mammalia > Rodentia > Sciuridae > Callospermophilus > Callospermophilus lateralis. The sequence continues at coordinate 105,353,444 of NC_135325.1, forward strand.
CTGTGCTCAATGCTGGGCACACAGGTGATCTCAATATGTGCTTGTCTGCAGACTGACTGACATTAGGACCTGCCATAGCCCAAAGACAAACCAATATCTAAACCCCTAGATGGTGTGGGAATTGTTGAAGGGCTGATAGAGAGTGCCACCTCTGGTGCTCAAAGAGGCTAGTGATGGAGAGAAAGCTGACCTAAAGACCTGGGACAGCCCTAGCTCTACCCAGTTCCTAGTAGGATGGTCAACCCTGGGCATTAGACTCCCATTAGGCATCTCACCTTGGACTTCTTTCTGCTAGAAGGAAGAGGAAACAGGCCCGATTCAAGAAGAATTAGGATTCAACCAACTCATCCCCAGTTCAGAGTGAGAGCCACTCTCACCCCCTCCTTCCCATCAGGGAAAGCAGCTTGGGGTAATGGCATATCCCAGCCAAACTCACTCCCCTCCCATAACACTACCATAGACCATCCCAGGCAGGTTCCCTCCACGCATTCCCTCTCCTTCCACCCCTTCCCTCTCCTTATACCCCCTTCCATGGTTATGTGATCTGATACATGGCACTGAGGCTCCAGCCCCTGCCTGTGGCCATCCAACTTCTCACTCATGGAGCTTCCTACTCAGGCTTCTCACAGAAGTGGAGGCTACAGTTGGGCTATCGGTGACCAAAGGCATTAAAACAAAAGCTAACGACTGTTGTTTGTCAGGGGGAAAAAAAACACACTGACCACCATAGTCCCAAAAGGGCCCAATAACCTTCCCCCTTCCAAGTCAGGAAATTCAGGATGAAGTATGAGGTTTCCCAGCTGGGAAAAGAAGGGCTCTCCCAGCCCTCCTTCCTTCACAATAGAAGCTCCCTTTGCTTCTCACACAACAGTGGCCACGTTACATATTATTCAGCCAACAACACAATCAAGTGGGAAGGAACTGCCTCCCCTCTAGTCCCAGCCAAGACTCCTCCTCCAGGAAGGACCTAAATAAATGGAATTCTATAGTACTTGATATGTAGGCTTCACCTTTTCCTATAACTTTACAGTGACCAATATAGCATTTGTATACCATTGCCTCTGGGACCTGCCTGGGATAGCGTCAGAAAGTCAAAAAGAGCCCAGGGCAATGGCCCTCACAAAGGGACAGCCAACTTGACTGTGGGAACCTGGCAAAGCAACTTCCTGACTTTCTGTGCTAAAGAAATCCCACCATCAGTTCAATACAAGTGCAGGGTTCTGGAAAGAGATTTACATTTAAAACAAAAACCCAACAACCACCCCCATGTCAGCCCTACTATATATAGTCAGCCTTCTGCATGCCTAAAATGGACATCAACAGATATATTAATCTAAAATGGCAAACAATCCTAAAATCATTGTCGTTCCTCAACTTACTTACAAGATAACATGCAATTTCTCCTAAAGTTAACACTAGCACATGGTCAACATTCAACAAGTATTTATTGAATATGAAATAAAGAAAAGGATCCTTCCATTAAGATGAAAAATGACATTTGCAGTTATTCAAACTCCTTCCTTTGTCTATACCTGCTTGGCAGAGGGGCAATGGGTAATACTGGAGAGCTCTCTAAACTGGAAGAAAGTGCATCTTCATTTTGGTCTTGGCTGTACCAGTAATTCTTTATGTGACCTTGGATAAGTCATTGTACTTAATTTGGAAAGAGCACACACATGTGAGCACAAATGAGCTATATGGATTATATGATTGATACATTCCTTTCAGCTTTGTTGTTCAACATAACCTATATTTTATGACAAATAACCATCATGTCTCTTATTTGGACACAAAACTCTAATTCTTTCAGCCAAGTTACAACAGCCAAATAGCTGTTGATATATAACCAAAGAGATAGGCAGTAACTGGCTGAAAAGACAGTGGAAAATGAGGGTTTAAAGAAAGCAAAGGGGCATGGAATGTGAAGAAGATGATTCCACTCCATGTTATAGAGTTGTAAAACCACTTCTAAATTAAGGGTCCCCTCATTCCCTGGCCCATGGTGGAATGTGAGCTCTAAGTTCTAATTTATTAATGGATTAAAACCCACCTAATATCAGAAGAAAAATATTCAAAGGCCTTGGACAGACAATTCATAGAAGAAATAAAAATTGCAATATAGGGCAGAGAAGAGGGGCAGAAAATGTGTAATTTCATGATTAATCAAAGATATATAAACTACATGGCACTAAGATATGTTTACAGCTATCAAATTACTGTACCAAATGTTTGCGTGAGATGGACTGAAGCAGGTTCTCTGATACACTGCAGGCAGAACAAACTGCGACAGCCTTTCTGTCAAGCAATTTGACCATACTTACCAAGAGCATTAAAATAGCATTTTTCATTTATTTAAAATAGCATTCTCTTTGACACAATAATTCCACTTCTAGTAATCTATCCTAAGGAAATAATCACAGATATGTACACATCTAAGGAAGTTCTTACAACATTACTTGTAATAATGAAAAACTAGAAACTCCTTAACATCAGATTCCAGGGGAAAGGTTATGACTGCTTTGTGGAGTCATTAAGAAATATTTTCAAATAATTTCTAATGATATGGAAAATACTAAGCAAAAAAGCAGATTTATAAAACTATATTTTATAGTTGAATTCCAGTTATGTTTAAATGTTTACATGCCAAAAAGATTAGAAAGAAACAACCAAAGCATAACAGTGATTACTATATCTTGGAGATGAGTTTATAGATAATTTTTAAAAAATACACTCTTACTTTTCCTGTACTTTTCCAAAGTTCAACAATGAGCATATATTACTTTAAAAATTTTTAAAGCATATTAAAGGTGTGAGGTGAGAGACATGTTCATTTATCTTCTGCCTAGTCTTTATAAATATTTTGAGTGAGAAAGGAATCTCTGAGGGCTGGCAGCATAAGTCACTGGTAGAGTGCTTGCCTAGCATGCACCATGCCCTGGGTTTGATCCCCAGCACCACTAAAAAAAAAAAAAAAAAAGATAATCTGGCCCAATTGTTCTCAATCCTAGCAGTCCAATGCTTCCTTGCTAGTTAATAGTATTTTAAAGCACCTTTTACCCCAGCCCAAAATGAACTTCATTGTTAATATAACCTGATTATAATTTCAAAAATACCAATGTAATGTATAGTTAGGACAATTGGCCCCATTGTCCCTTCCACATCCCAAGAATACCAAAATCTATAGATGCTGGCATATGAAATAGTATTTGTATAGGAATTAATTATCCACATACTCCTGTATGCTTTAAATCATAGCTAGATTACTTCTGTTACCTAATACAATGTAAATGCTACACAAATCATTGTTATATTGTTTAGGGACTAATGACATGAAAAAAATGTTTGAATATTTTCTACCCAAGGTTAGTTAATTTAATCTATGGATGTAGAACCCACAGATATACAGGGTTGACTGTACTAAGAAAGTAATTTATAGTAAGATTATATGTATTTTAATATACAAATACCTAGGCAAGACTACACTAAAACATATAATAAAGTATGAAATTCTCCCACCTATCTGTAGAATCCCTGTTGAACGCAGGTGCTAGAAATGTAGGATCATTCAGATAGGCTGTGCTGGCAACTTAAATACCCATGAATGGCACTACTTATAGTGGCATGGTTTTTGAAAGTCATGAATAACTCATAGTAAAGTTTTGAACAAAATAAAATACCATCTTCCCCCAATTTATAAGTTTGCATTCCTGGAAATTCTTATATATATGAATTTTGTGTTTATTTGTGAAATAATTAAGCTCAGGTAGTCATTCTAGTTTTTTCCACCTACATGCTTTGTAGGACATTTGAAAGTTTTACAGATGCAGATTTATATCTCCCATTCCCCTTTCATATTTATCCAAAACCAGAAACCCACAAAGAGTCACTTCCACTCTTTCTCTCTCTCTCTCTCTCTCTCTCTCTCTCTCTCTCTCTCTCTCTCTCTGAGTTGGGCTTGCATCCTTTAAAACTAATGATATTCAAAATTTGAGCCTTTGAGACTATTTCCAAAACCTGTCACCTAACAACAGCAAGAAGTTCCTAGAATGTATTCTCAAAAGTGACACAAATGCCTTTTGAATTATTGAGAACATGACTTTCCTTTAGTAGTACCAAGTCATGAGAACATATTATCATTTTTTAAAAACCACTTACTGTGATCCCTGAGTGATTTTCCCTAGGCTGGCCTCAGCCTCAGGAGTATAAAATGAACTGAGCTGGAAGAAAAGGACTAACAGGGCCAGACCATGGGGAGTGGGGGATCTCAGTTGCTAGGTTACCACTTGAACCAATCCAAGTGGTCCCAGAGGGGTATCAGATACAGGACAGGTCCTTCTCTCTGGCCCACTAAGTTGAGGGCCCTCTCAAAGGAAGGGGGTCAAAAAGTGGGGGAGGGGGTCCCAATCACTCACACTAGACACAAGTAAAGAAATGAGGCAAAAGCACAAAGAAACAGACAGCCCTGTATTTCTAAGACCATTCAAGTCTCCTTCATTAATTGGCTTCCCCCCAAAAGAAAGATTTCTTTATTAAGAAATACCAGAGAGTGAAAAACCCCCAACACATACACATTTGTAGGCTCACACAAAAGTGCAGAGATTTACATATTAAATTGCATTTAAGTTAGAAAATAGATTTAAAAACAAAATACTTCATTTCCCCAACAAAGTAAAGAGATTTGGTCAGTAGGAAAAGGGGTATTAGGAGTAAAGGCAGGATGGTCAGGATGGGAAGAATGGAATCTAGCTGCTATAGAATTAGAACCCACCTCTAACCCAACCCCACTCCTGGGGGAAAATGTGAACGGGGAGATGATGATCTCAGCCAGGGCCAGGAGGGCTCCAGAGTCAAATGGACATAAGTTCCACCCCACCCCCAGAGATTTTTGGATCAGTGCCAACCCTCCTGGCCTGGGGAAGTAGGGTGCATAGGAAGCATGAGGAATGGGAAGGAAAGGGGGAGTTGGAGAGAGTGTCAACCATCGAAAAGATCAAACAATATAAGGCCCCTTTCCCCAGGGTAAGATCAATCCTTCAATCTCTCCTCTGATCAGAGCTCAGACTAGGGATAGTCTTGGCTGGTGCATGGTATAAATGGGAAAGATCTTGAGGCCAAGGTTTTAATTACAGATTTATAAAGGAAAAGAAAGTGGGCTGGGCATATGAAAAAACAGAAACATTTTTAAAAATCATTTCACACTAAAGATATTTCCACTTGACCCTTCACATCAGAAAGAAAAACTTCTCTGAGTGACCTAAGGGTCAGCAGGAAAGTGGCTGAGGTAAGTTGAGGGAGGAGAGAGATCCATCCTGGCCCAAGAGAAGAGATAGGCTAAGACAGGATGGGCTGAGTACTGACTAGAAAGAGTTCACACGAATAACAGTTTGACTGGAAAAAAATAATAATTTCCAAACTCTCCAGGCTTGGCCTTATTTTGAAATAACTAAAACCTAACTGAAAAAAATAAAATTGAGAGAGCCAGAAAAAGAATGGGAAAATAGAAGCAAATAGGAGAGGGATATGAATCAATCTCTCTCCCATCTCTCTCTCTCTCATGCTAAATTCAAATCTTGCTACAAGGAAAATAGGGAGACACAGAGAAAAATCTGGGAGCAGCCAAATTTCACTAATTCTGATTAACTGGGAAGAGTGAGCTAGGAATCATTAAGGAGTCTTGATTACAGATTATTTGAAAAAAAATATATATACCATCACTTGTAAAAGACCACTAAAATGAAATATTTCCAAGGGAAGGCCCTGGTGAGCCTGCTTTAATAACCAAGACTCATTTGCAATAAACAGTGCCCATCTGCTTGCAAACAATACCCTAATGAAGAATTTGTTCTCTTAAGGATAATTTCTCAACCATCCTAATTTTGTTCACACTGTATACTGCTTAGAAGTCCTTTTGTCATAGTCCAGAGTGAGATAAACTTCGGCCCAGAAGGTAGTAGAGATCAATGGAGAGTTTGAGTTTGGGAGCTATCTCTCCAACCCAAGGGTACCCTGGAAAATGGAAGTATGGGTAGTAACAAGCAACCCTTCCAACCCCCACCCCCCACCCAACACACAAACACATTCACATCCCCATGGTGGTTCTTGAAATGGAAGGGGAAGGAAGAGGCAGGCAGTTTGCATTAGACACAGTTTAATTGCCTTCAAAAGATTAAAAGTTCTGGTTTACACTCCCCCCATCCCCATAAATCATCCAGACAGGACCCTGGCTTAGAAAGAGAAAAACACAGGTGCTTTAGGAAATATAGCCACATATAATACATAAATCTTCTTCCCTGAAATAGTGCAGGTCCTGAGCAGAGCTTACTGGGGGCCACAGCCCACCCCCAGGGTGAACTGGCTCTGGGACTCTGCCGGTGGAAGTGCTGGAAGAGTGGGGCTTGGAGGAAGCCCCTGGTGTGGTTACCATTGCCCAAGGTGGGCTGAGGCCTTGGAGTGGGTTACCCGGGAGGGTAGCAGTGCTGGGCTTTCCCTCACTCAGCCAAGGCTTAATAATGGAAGTACTGGTTAGCCTTTTTTTTTTTTTCCTCTTTTTTTTTCTTTTTCTTTTTTTTTTTTTTTTTTTTTTTTTGAGGGGACATAGAGGGAGAGGAGAGGAGAGGAGAGCCTCTCTGTGCCTTGATTTCCCCATTTGTGCATTCAGGGCCTCTGTAGGCCTCACACAGGGAATCTGAGGGGATAGTGTTTAAGTGAGCACTTGGGTTTCCTCTGAGGAAAAGGAATCACCAAAGTGTAGACTTTTATTACTGCTGTTCCTGCTCCTATTGGGAGCAAGAGTAAAAAGAAAAAAAAAAATTTAATGGGCTAATGAGAAAGGAGGAGAGATGAGGCAGAGAGTGTGAGGGGCTATGCCATTGGCATCTTGTCAATTCTTATTGAGAATAGCACAGGTATTAAAAGTTCCTGGAGAATCTACGAGAAATGTAAATTGTTAGCTCTACTAAAACTACTTACATATATCTAATGGGGAAAGAGTGGGACATGGGTGTTAGAGAGTGGATGGGGGACAAAGGAGAAAAGCTACATGAATAAATACAAAAGGAAGGTACCTGCCCCATTCCTAAAAGGATTGGCTGGCAATGCTGGCACTTTGTAGCCAGGAGAATCCTCCAACCTCACTCTCCATCCTTATCAATTCTGAAGGAGAAGAACCCAATTAGGATTCCCTGGCCAGAGGTTTCTGTGTCTGCTTCTGGACTCAGGACATGCAGCAGCTTGAGGACTTGAGCCAGTCTCAAGAATCATTAGCCCCATAATGAGACCAATGACCCTAAGCAGGAGAGCTGGGATCTGATGGGGCGAGGAGTCCAAGGAGACCCCATGGCTAAGGCCATGGGAAATAAGTGCCAGGATTCAAAAGACCCATTTGTCCAGTTGCCAGAGGTGACTGACATCTTCTTCCACTGCCTTGAGTCCAGAAATTAAAAAAAAAAAAAAAAAGCTCGCAGCAAGAAAATGCCAGTGTGCAATTGGGTATCTAAAGACCAAAGGAAAACAGTAAAAGGGACAGCTTACTTGCTCTCTGTCTCGGGTATATCTTCTCCCCTGAAATCTCTCATAGCCCTAATTAAACACAAACAAAAGTCTCTTCCATAGATAGGCTACTGCTCAGCTTCAGTTGCATCCTGTGGTGGCTCTGGGGGCTCTGGAGGTGGCATCTCTTCTGGAGTGCTATTGTCCTCCGGCATCTCATTGGAGTTCAGGTGTTCTGTTGGGGCCTGAAAGGGAAAAGATATCAGATTCAACACAAGGCTCTCTCTCAAAATCCAAATGCAGATAATCCAGACCCTGATCTCTTCCTCAAAAGCTCTCCACCACACTGATGCTACAGATATGCAGCTACCATCACTAAACTCAGCCCAAGACCAGGCTACACATTCTCAGCAGATTCAACTGAAGCTTACTTGAGTTCTCTCCTCAACTGGCTGTTGTGGACAGATGCTTCCATTAATATTTGTGATAATAATAATGATAAGGACCACAAATAATTAGATGGCCCCTTTCACAACAGAATGTTATAATGTACTTGACTAAAAAGTGCTGACCCAATGGTTCTCAACCCTGTTTCTGCCCTTACACAGAACTCACTAGAATACTGACTCCAAATCAAAGAAGGTGGGGTTTCAGATGATCATATATGGTTTAAAAATGTCCCCTAATTATTCTAAAATACCACATTTCACCCACATTCAACTGAAAGTCACCAACTTAAATTGCTATGGTTTGGGACCACACTCATCAGAAAAATGATATTCAAAATGATGACACTAATACATAAATATCAGTATGCTGTACATTAAAATGAAAGACAAAGTAGAGAACAATGACTTACTTTACAAAAACTATTCAAATTAAAATAGGATTCTATTTTAAAATAAAGTCTAAATTGACTAGAAATCTATTAGAACTAATAAATAATTTCAGCAAGATTTCAGGATACAATAATAATATACAAAGATCAATTTGTGTACTCCCAATATATTCCCAATGAAAAATTCCAAGAAGAAAATTAGGAAGACAATTTAATTTATAGTAACATCAAAAGGAATAAAATACTTATAAACAAATGTAGCAAAAGAAGTGTAAAATTTAGCCAAATATGGTGGCACAAGTCTGTAATCTCAGCAACTAGGGAGGCTGAGGCAAGAGGATCATAACTTCAAGGCTAGCCTCAACAACTTAGGGAGGCCCTATCTGAAAATTTTAAAGAAATAATTAAAAGGACTGGGGATGTAGCTCAGTAGTATAGTTCCCCTGTATTTAATCCCCAGTATTGTTAAACTAAAGAATAAAATAAAAATCTTTAAAAATAAGTGTTCAGGGCTGCAGTTGTGACTCAGTGGTACAGTGCTTGCCTAGCACGTGTGAGGCCCTGGGTTTGATTCTCAGCATCACATATAAGTACATAAAATAAAGGTCTATTGACAACTAAAAATATATATAAAAAAGAATAAGTTTTCAACTCTGAAAACTATGAAATATTATTGAAAGAAATCAAACCTAAACAAACAAAAAGATAACTCATGTAAGTAACTCAGAAAATTTAATCTTGTTAAGATGGCAATATTCCCCAAATTGACCTATAGATTCAATGCAATCTCTATTAAAATGTCAACTGACTTCTTTGCAGAAATTGATAAGCTGATCCTATGACTCATACGGAAATTCAAAGGACCTAGAATAGTCAAAGCCATCATGAAAAAGAAGAATATAGTTGAAGGACTCATATTTCCTAACCTCAAAACATACTACAATGCTAAAGTAACCAAGACAGTGTGGTTTAGGCATAAGAAAAGACATATTGAAGAATACAATTGAAAATTCAGAAACAAACTCTAACATTTACAGTTAAGTGCTTTTCAACAAGGGTAACGCTAATTCTATAGAAAAAAGAATAGTCTTTCCAACAACTGATACAAAGATAACTGGATATCCATAGGCAAAAGAAAGAATGCAGACCCCCTACCTCACACCATATATAAAAATTAACTCAAAATGGATCAAAGAGCTAAAATGTTAAGAGCCAAAAACTATAAAACTCTTACAGGAAATCAGGCATAAATCTTCATGACCTTGGATTAGGCGAAGGTTTCTTAGATAAGTCACCAAAAACACAAGCAACAACAACAGAAAAGATAAACTGGACTATATCAAAAGTTAAAACTTTTGTGCTTTAAAGGTGACACATCATCAAGCAAGTGAAAAGACAACCCACAGAATGGGAGATATTTGCAAATCATATATCTCGAAGGGACTTGTATTCAGATCATATAAAGAACTCTTATAACTCAATAATAAAAAACACAAATAATTCAATTTAAAAAATGGACAAAACTTATAAATAGACTCTTCTCCAAAGATATACAAATAGCCAATACCTACAATGGAAAGACACACAACATCATTAGTCATTACGGAAACACAAATGAAAACCACAATGAGATACCTCTCCACACCCACTAAGATGACTAAAATCCAAACGTCAGATAATAAAGGTTACCAAGGATGTAGAAAAACTGAAATACTTATACACTGCTAATGGGGATGTAAAATGGCATACCCACTTTGGAAAACAATGCAGCAATTTCTCAAAAGGTTAAACACAGAATTACTATATTCACCAGTAATTTCACTCCCCATCAAAAGAAATGAAAGCTTGTATTCATGCAAAAATATTGTATAAAATTGTACAAATGTTCATAACAGCATTACTTACAATAAACAAATGGTAGAAACAGCCCTGCCGCAGTCCGGTTGCAGCAAAAATAATCAGGGGGTGACGAGCAACTTGTGTACATTGATATAGCAGGAGTGGGAGCCCTTTATTGTAGGACAGGAGGGGTATATACATTCCACACAGCTTAGCTTAATTAACATAAACTAGATACAGCAGTCAACCAATAAGGAATCTCCACACTTAATGGCTTGCTGGCGTTACTTCACAAACCACTCCCTCTGACAAAATGCCAGGCGCCATCTTGACTTGTTTATAGACCCTAACACAGCCCAAAAGTACATCAACTAATGAATGGACAAATAAAATATGATACAGCTAAATAATGGAATATTATTAAGATATATAAAGGAATGAAGTACTGCTTCCTGCTGCAATATGGATGAATCTTAAAAATACTGTATTAAGTAAAAGAATCCAGTCACAAAGTACCATATATTGTGGAATTCCAATTATGCGAAATGTACAGAATAGGTAAATCTAAAGCAAAAGAAAGTAGATTTCAGTGGCTGTCTTGGGAGGGGGCTAAAGGAGTCGGGAGGAAAGAGAGAGTGGCAGATAATAGTACAAAGTTTTTTGACAGGTAATTTAATAAAATGCTTTTAAATTAATTGTTTCAAGGATCATACAACTCTGAATATACAATACCAGGGAACTGTACATTTTAAATAAGATTATATGGTAGGTCAATCATATCTCAATAAAGCTCTTAAATATATATAAATATTACATAAATAAATGGAAAGAAGACCAGAAGAGTGGAAAAAAGGGAACAGGAGGAAGGAAGAAGGGAGGGAAAAGTGAAGTACCTGGGAATGTGTTGGAGCAAATTATGTTATGTGCATATATGAATATGTTACAATGAGCCCCACCACTATGTATAACTATAATGCACTAATAAAACATTAAAAACAAAGTTCAAATAATAACTATTTAGGATATTTTATGAAATATATACTGAGCAGGACTGCTGGGACACTTTCCACATCTACATATTCCAGCAATGAAGTGCCCTCCTACCAAGGTAAGCACATCACCAACTCTAACATGGCCCCCTGACCCCACCTTTGCTTCTGTAACATTTTATGCTTCCTTCATTAAGGTATGTTTCACAACATTAAGTAAAGACCTTTTTTTGTTATCCCTTGACCCCACCAGACAATGAGCTCCTTGAAAGCAGGGACATAATTTGCCTTGTTTACTGGTGTGTCCCCAGTACCTAGCACAGTAGCTGGCACACATTAGTTGCTCAATATATTTCAAAGAAATGAATAAACCTTAATCTACCTCAAGGGCACAAAGAGCTAGAGGCAATGTCAAGCAGAAGCAGAGACAGGGTTGCTGGAGAGATAAGGATATGAAATTGCCTAATTGTATCTCTAAGCTATAAAGTTAGTCTACATGCTTTCTATCACAGACTCAACCATAAATCAGGAACACTTACTGGGCTCTGTGGCAAGAGGCTGCTACTGGTCTCTTGAGTACTAGGAGGTCGACTTCCACTTTCCTCCAGTGGCAAAATACCCCTTCGATCCAGCACACTGAAGGAGACGAGCGTTAATCAAGGACTTGGCATTCTCTCCTCCACCCACCCAGGCCACTGAACCCCGTTGTGTATACAGGAAATATAAATCTGTCCTTTGGCAATTTAGCCTGATCCAAGAACACACCTACTATCTCCCATTCATTTTTTTTTCTTCCACAAACCAGTGAACGCCATAATAAATAAGGAACAAACAAATGAAATGACAATAAAATATGATCTCTTCAAAATAGCCAGCCCATGGTCTATGTTCCATGTAGATATGGCTCCAGACCTACTTGACACTGAGAGTTCACATGCAGAAGAATGCACTGGACCAGGTAACAGAATAAGGTTACATTGCTCATCCCAAGGATCTCGGAACATTTTAGTCTCTTGAGTACCTGGGAGGCAAGGGGCCACACAGGACTTCACAGCAGTTCTTCACAATGTTGCCATGGCTGTAGGGATTCTGGACACGATTCTTCCCTGTCCATGATCCTTTGATCTACAAAATAAAAGCCAAGGCTTTCATTAAAAACTATGCTGAAGAAATACATGTGGCATGGTATGATGAGAAAGTTCAGGAAGTGGATGGCGGCAGCGGTTGTACAAGGATGTGAATATACTCAATGCCCCTGAACTGTACATTTAAAAATGGTGAAGATGGGGCTGCGGTTATAGTTCAGTGGTTGAGCACTCACCTCAAATTTGGAAGGCACTGGGTTTGATCCTCAGTGCCACATAAAAATAAATAAAGGTATTATGTCCATCTACAACTAAAAAAATTTTTTAAATGGTGAAGATGGCATAGCTTGAGTATATTTTATCACAATAAAAAAGAAATACACTGTATAGAGACATGAAAATGTTTATAAAAGAGGAAAAAAGCAGATATATTATTTTATTGAAAAATACATAATGTATGCATAAACAAACATGAGAATAAGTCCAGACAAGTTTGGAAGACTATAAATCATGACATTAAGAAAGTGACAGATGGTAAAATTACAGGGATTCATTTTCTCCTTTCTGCTCATCTGTATTTTCTAATTTTCTACAATGAATGTGGATTTACTGGCACCTTTTTTAAAGCAAGAATTTATTCAGTGGTATTGCCCCTTTCCACTCCAAATCCAGAGGCATCTGGCTAACTTTTAAGGACCTATGAATAGTTAAAGACCTTAACCCACCCAACTCTTTGACCTCTTCTTCCTAATGCCCTACAGGCATTCAGCGCCAAACAAAGCAGTCTGCCTTCCCCACATCTGATTTAAGGATCTTCTACACCAGATTTCTGCTCACCTCAATCTCCCAGGCCCTGGAGACTGGTTCTCTAGCAAGTAAAATGAGAATAGGCTTTTGGGAGAATGAGAATATCTGATGAGGAGAAAAAGAAAGTTGACTCACATCTTCATTGGTTGTCTGATTGAGAGCCACGAGGAATGTGTGAAATCCAGTCAGTCCCACGACGGACCAGAGTGTGAAGAAGCAAATGAGGACTTCTAGAACAGTGATGTTAGGTTAAGGAATGTTGAAGAAATCACACCAGGGAAGCTAAAACCTCAGATCATATTTATGATACCAGTCACACCATCTTTACCTCTTAGAACAAATGTCACAAAAAGCCAAATATCCAGATGAATTCCTTAAGGTAAAAGATTTCCCTTCATTCCCTACTGAACAAATCTCTACCATCACTAGTGTATTTAAGTGTTTGCCTGTTTTTTTGTCTTTCACTCTTTGGAGGGGGCCAAGGCTAAACAATATTGGCCATCACTGGTAGTGCAAATCTCATCAAAAAATAAGCTTTTTAAGTGAAACATTAATGGGAAAGAAACAACATGTGATTTATAGAAATCTACATCTCCTTTTCAGAAACATAGTTACTGTACAAAAGAAGTTTTGATTATAACAGGAAGATGGGACTTCCAGTAAGATATTGAGGCAAGTACAATAAGATATTGAGGCAAGTACAATAAGATATTGAGGCAAGTACAACCCACTAAAGGAAAGAGGTCACATCTGGGAAAAGGAGTTGGGAAAGAGGCAGATGGCAAGAGGATGAGGGAAAGACCTCCCTTTGAGCCCTGGCCATATTCCATTCTGGTTGCTACCACTAAGACTACACTATTTTTTAAAAAATTAGGCTTTGGCACTCTCTAATGTCTGAAAACTAGATGGTGGGAGAACTGACAGGAGATGACATGCTGGAAAGTAGTTTAAAAAGGTTTTGCAGGGACATACTGCCAGGGGAGGATATGTTCCAGGAGTTTCTTTCAACGTCTCCAAGAAGCCAATTTTCAGGGATTCTGTGAAATTGGGAGGAGGAGTAGACAGAAAAATTAGAGATTTTAGTAGTCTGACAAAGTATCCTAGTGCCCACTCATTTCCTTCCCTCCATATCCCATGTTCCACATTGGCAAAAGAGTGGCTCACACTCAAGCAAAGGTGAAGAGTCTCCTTTCCAAGCTGGCACTCTTTTGACTGAGGAGTTCACATTTCCAATGCAGGGCCAGGCACAGACTAAAGTTGAGCGGAAGCCAACCATCAGGCTTCCATCCCTTTTCCCAGCCCCCAAATATGGACATGTATGGAGATATTAACAGGTGAAAGAAACCAGAAACAGTCAAGAAAATCCTTTCTCAGGCTGGGGTGGTGGCTCAGTGACACAGCACTTGCCCAGCATGTGTGAGGCACCAGGTTCGATCCTCAACACCACGTATCAATAAATAAAATAAAGGTCAATTGGCAACTAAAAAAAAATTTAAAAAAAAAAGAAAAATCCTCTCTCCTCACCTATCAGGGTCCCTCCCTTATGCAAAATCCATCTCAGAGCTCCTATCTTTCCAAAAAGTTGTTTTGATCAAGTTTACTCCCTTAACTCCACATCCCACTTGCCCTTAGATTGTTGGTGTGTGTATATGATGTGGGTATGTATTTTCCATCTCCAAAGTGAAACCCAAGTTACTAAAAGACATTTCTTGGGTAGAATCCATTCTGCTGCCTAGCACAAGGGGGAAAAAAGGATGCAGTGAGCCAAAATACATCCCCAATCTTTGAGATCACTCCCGAAATGCCCAGTACTCTGGATATAGACTAGTAATTATGGCCCTGGTCTTCAACACAGGGTCAGAGAGAAGGCTGAAACACTTGGTAAATAATTATTGATGTGCTCTGAATTCAGCAGCCTGGCTCCAGGGCAAACAGTAGTGCTCATTTCTAATCAGACCTGAGGTGCTTCATAATGGCAAAAGTCCCACCAGAAACCCAACCACCCCCCAAAGCTGTCTTCACCTCTTCTCCCTCCCCACCCCGACTCCAGTAACTGCCCTGCATACTCACTGAGGGCCACATAGACGATGTTGAAGGCGAAGACATAAATTGTGAGGAGGGAGAGAGAAAGGATGAAGAGGTAGAAGTAACGGTAGTTCCTCTTTCCAACACAGTTCCCCACCCAGGGGCAGTGATGGTCAAATCGCTCTGTGGGAGAAAGACATGAGTCCAATGCCAAAGCCTCCAGAACAAAAGCAACCCCACCATTCACCTAATTCAAAGACTCCAGTCATTGCCTTCAATTGTGAAAAACATGTATTTTCAGCCTTTACTTTTTCAAAATATTTTCACAGTCATTTCATTTGATCCCCATAATCACATGGGAAGTTAAAAGAACACTCTTGTCCCCATTTTACAGATGAAGAAACTAAGGCTCTAAGTGGTTAAGTGATCTCTCTCACTCTGCCAGTTAAGAGCTGAGACATTGCTTTTCCAATTAAAAACCTTAACAGGTGGGCCTCCTAAGTTCAGGAAGAATAAATAGTTGAAAAAAGTAAAGGAAATTTTGAAAAATTAGTAGTGTAGTTTTTCTTGATCTTCATTTATTAAACATATAAAATTATAGTATACTTAAAATAGTGTGGCATAGCTCAGTGGAATGGGAAAAGCCCAGAAAACAGATTCTAGAACCTGTAAGAATTTACCATGTGGGGGAGGCGTGGGAAAAATGGAGAAACTATGATTGGGCTAAGGGGAGGAAGGGTGGGGAGGGTGCATGGGGGCAGGAAAGACTGTGGAATAAGAAGGACATCATTACCCTAGGTACATGTATGACTGCATGTATGATGGGATGCTACATCATACTGAAATGAAAAGTTGTGCTGCAATTGTGTACAGTAAATCAAAATGCATTCTGCTGTCATATATACCTAATTAAAATTAATAAATTATTTTTAAAAGTATTTACTGTATAATAAATACTGCATTACTGGGCTGGGGAGGTGGCTCAAGCGGTAACGCGCTCGCCTAGCATGCACGGGGCGCTGGGTTCGATCTTCAGCACCACATAAATGTAAAATAAAGATATTGTATCCACCTAAAACTTTAAAATAAATATTTTTAAAAAATAAATAAAATATGTATTAAAGCCAGATGTGGTGGTGCATGCCTGTAATCCCAGCATCTCGGGAGAATAAAGCAAGAATATCGTGAGCTCAAAGCCAGCCTCAGCAACTTAGCGAGGTCCTAAAGCAATTCAGTGAGACCCTGCCTCAAAAATTTTTAAAAAAATAAAATGGGCTGGGTATGTGGCTCAGTGGTTTAATGTCTCTGAGTTCAATACCTGGTACCAAAAAAATAAAAAATGAGTTTTGATTTATAGAATCCTATCCTACATATAGATTTCCACCATATAAAGCAAAATGCATTTCTCCACACTTTGGCTAATGAATTAGCTTGTCAGAAGAAAGCAAGGACCATGGACATGCTGCATGGCACGTAGAAATGTTGGAATTATGCCCAATAATAATAATATAAGCAATGTTACACATGTGCCTATCAATTAGCACATTGCTTGTTTCTGATCCTTCCCAGGGTTTACCACATAGTAGGCAATGTTTACAAGGAAGCCACATACATATGGATGGAAGCATAGGTGAATCACATACACCTACACTGGCCACACTACAGCAGAAACAGAGAGAAAAATGAGGGCTTTTTTTATATCTATTCCAGCTTCATCTCATGCTAATCACATGAGCTTATACAAAAGTACTTCACTATTTCCTCATCTGTTAAATGGGGATAATACCAACTTTGGGGTGGGGTTATTACAAGTACAGTACCTAGTGCATAGTAGGAACTAAATAAATGCTACCACCTTTCTTCTTGGGAATACTACTGTGACATAGGCCTCCCTTCCTCAATACTGCCCTCCAGTGGACAAGGATGCTCCTCCCTCTATGTAAGGAGGGCCCCACATGATCTGGATCCAGTGGAGGAAATCTAGATTTCAGAAACAGGTAAAGTTTATTTTCCTATTTACCAAAAAGTTTGGGGTTTTCTTTGTTTGTTTGTTTCCATTTTAGACTAGAGGATTTTAAATTATGATTTGGTCTACACAGGTATAATCGATTTACCATTGTGCAGTAGCTTCTTTCCTATCTAAATCTACCTTGTTTCCCAGCTAAATCTATCTTCTCACCTCTACTGACTTTTTTTAAAAAATATTTTTATTAGTTGTTGATGAATTTTTTAATTTTATTTATTTATTGGTATGTGGTTCTGAGAAAATCTCAGGGCCTCATACATGCTAGGCAAGCGCTCTAACACTGAGCCACTATCCCAGCCCTCCACTGCCTTTTCCCAAGAACTGGTGATCACTCTGACTCCCTGATTCAATTCAGTTTTCCCCCCAGGCAATATCCTGTTGGTTTTACTCACCCACACAGTTGTCACAAATGCTGCAATGGGAGGCCCGAGGAGGCCGGAAGATCTTACATGTATAACAGTATTTCAGTTTTACAATCTGGTTGTTTATCTGAAAATTCTTGATACGAGGGGGTGGTCGCTGGCCCTGGGGCACTGCACCATTGGTAGCTTCTGTAAATCAGTAAAGACAGTTTAACCTCACTACTAGCCATTACGTAAGCACCAAAATCTCACCATCTCTCCAAAAGCAGTGAGGATCATCAAAAGTTCCCTAGGTCTACTACCTTCTTTTATTGTTGTTGTTGTTGTTGTTGTTTGTGTGTTTGATTACAAAGAAAAACATTCATGGAAGGAAATGCAAAATATACAAAAACATCCAACTTCACTAATAATCAGATAAATAAAAATCAAAACACAAAGACAACATTTCCACCTATAATATTAACAAATATCAAAAAGAATGAAAATACCTAACATAGGCAAAAGTGGGAAAAAGTCATTTTCATACCTTACCATTGAGCAACATAGAAGCAGCTACCAAATTTTAAATATGTATAATCTTTGACCTAGCAATTCCACTACTAGGAGCTTGTCAAAATTACAAAGACAAATGCAAAAGATGTTCATACAAGATTTGCCAGGCCTGATGGCACACACCTGTAATTCTGGCAACTCAGGAGGTTGAGACAGGAGGCTCACAAGTTTGAGGCTTGCCTCAGCAACTCACCAAGGCTCTAAGCAGCTAAAAAGGACTGGGTATATGGTTCAGTGGTAAAGTGCCCCTGGGTTCAATCCCTGATACAGAAAAAAAATATTTTTCTGAGTCCTTTTTGATAGTGAGAAACTAAGTAACATCAGTGTCCCAATAGAAAGTTGGTTAAATAAATAAATGCATAGAATGGTACGTTATGCAGCCATTTAAAACAATGTAGATGAATGGTAGCACAAGAAAATATGGTATATTGCTAAATTCTAAAAATCTATAGGATTAAGACACTATCTTACAAAAAAAGACACTGTCTTACAAAAATAAAATACATGCATAAAAAGATAGGTAATAGAAAAAATAATTAGTAAAATAATAATAATATATGTTTTTGAAAAAATATATATAAGGAAAAATAAAAATTACTGACAGTCTCTCAACTCAGAAATAGTCACACCTTTTGGCATATCGTCTTCTCTTAACAGATAAGTAAACATTCATGACTTTTAACAATTTGAGATCATATAAATGCAATCTTGTACTATGAATTACTTATTTAACATTAAACTGGGAGCACTTACGCAGGGTTGTTAATTTTTTCTAAAACAGCATTATTAACTATTCCATGATATGCACATACTTTGATTTATTTACCAATTTCATATTGTTAGGCATTTGTCTCTGAGTTTTTACTATTTAAATGATACTGCAGGCAAAAACATAGAACATTGTAGACAAAAGCTTCAATTTTCTTTGATCACTCAATCCTAGTCCCCTTCTTCCTTCCCCAAGAATATATTCATGTGTTAAAATTAATTTCTAAAGCATAAAGACATATAGATGTCTGAGCAGTAACATATGAAGTTTCTAGCATTAAAATAGCTATATTCATATTAAAAAGAAAAACGATACACTAAAAGTGTTTCTAAGGTGATTTGTTTAAAATATTTGATTATTTCTTCTAGCTAAACCTTTAGCAAACCCTTAATTACCAGGTCAAAGGGTATAAACTCTTAAAGCCTGTGTTATTTATTGCCAAACTGCTTCCCAGACAGATTTATGAATTTTCATGCTGCCCTTCCGCAGCATATGAGAGTCCCTGTCTCGTTGTGCCCTTGCCATGCAGTATAATTCTAAAAACAGAATATTTTTCAATTCACTTTGATTTTAAAAATATCTACCATATGGAACATTTTTCCTTTTTCTGCAGAGTGGGGTAGGTGCTGTGAAATCAAACAATAACAGTATGTCACAAGTCTTAAAAGGATGGGGACAGCTATTCATTAGGGGATGATACAAGTGCCAGCATGCCACCTTAATATTCCCTTGCATATGCTTTACATGAGGGCACCTGGGAAACAGAGTTCATGGTTCACTCTCCCCAAGAGGCGCTATGAGGAAAAGGAGTCACATGAATTCTCCCCCGCCCCCCCCCCCAACACACACACACAAAGCATACCCAATACAGGGCTGAATATAAACTGACAAATACTTGCTAATATAAACATACACATTAACTAAAGAATGCACTCTTCTATCTGGAGAAACATGCTAAATGCAGAGGTCACAACATGACAGCTTGAATCTGGGCCCTAGGCCCAGTGTTGGGGCAGAAAAGAGCTATCTTTGTTGCTGACCTGCTGTGAGATGTTAAGAGACAAGTTAAGGTACTGCCTTGACCCTCAGTTTCTCCATATGTAAATGGAAAGGGGAAATATAGAAGAATGACAAGACGGGGGGGGGGAGTGGGGACAGCACTAATAAGTCCTCCTCACTGTCTTGCTCTTAACTAATCCCAGTTCTACCCTCTGGTCTCCCCAGAACTGCAGCTATGCCAACACACCTCATCTCTGCTTTCTTTCCACTATTCCCACCCTCATCCCAACCCGAGGTAGTTATAGCTCACATGCACACAAATCAATTTCTCCTTAGCTCAACAAATGCAGGCTTGATTTTTCAAAAAGGAATCCACTAAGAAGCTGGGGGGGGGGGCACAGATAAAACAAATAAAATTCTTTTGTATTACACAAAAGAATGGAAGCCTGGAAAGCAGCCTCAAAGAACTAAAGACTAGCCACAGGTAGGCACTCTACTGGCATGGCATAGCTTCTTAGGCTTAAAATCATGAGTCCCTTTCTTCTACTCTATCTGGCTTGAGATGCTGACTCAAGCTACTGAGGTGCCAAACTTGAGAACCATTTAGATAGTCATCGCTGCTGGTTGCGTGGACTCCCATTACCTTCCCAGTACTTGTATTGCAGACTCCTTTCCCACTGTGAGCTCCCAGGATATACCCTCTCTAATCCTGGGATGTTCTGCTTCAATTCACAAAACCATTCTGGCTCCTCATGGTGTAGCATTTTAATCTCTTTCCCAGATATTCTTCATCTAAGCAGCAGACTGCACACTACTGAGCCTGCAATCGCTTCCCTTACCCCTCCTGGAATTCTCAGTGGTTCTTGGAAGTACAGCTGCCCCTTTTCACCTCTGCAAGAATTCCTAAAGTCTCTGTAAGAATTCCTAAAACAGGAATTCTTGATCTGGGATGCTTTGGAAGATCTACGAATCCCCAAAATTACATCCAAAATTATATGTATGTCCACGCATATAAAAATAGTTTAGCCGGGCACAGTGGCACATACATGTAATCCCAGCAACTCAGGAGACTGAAGCAAGAGAATCAAGAGTTCAAAGCCAGCTTCAGCAACTCAGTGAGGTCTTAAGCAACTTAGCAAGATCCTGTCTCAAAATAAAAAAGTAAAAAGGACTGGGAATGTGGCTCAGTGGTAAAGCACCCCTGGGTACAATACTCAGCAACATAAAAAAAGAATAGTTAATGGAGGAAGGTTTACAGCATTTGTCAAAAAAAATAATACTGGTGACCTCCCCAAGAAAAGTAAAAAATGAGGGCTGGGGTTGTGGCTCAGCGGTAGAGCGCTCACCTAGCACGTGCGAGGCCCTGGGTTCGATCCTCAGCATCCCGTAAAAATAAATAAACAAAATAAAGGTATTGTGTACAACTAAAAAATAAATATTAAAAAAAAGAAAAGTAAAAAATGATCCTCGTCAGCACAATACAGCCAGACTTTGTTAATAAATCCTTCCTGCAATGCAACCTAACATAGGGAAGACAAAGCATGTGACTTTAGAATCTTGCTATACGTGCCTTACCAAATTCACAGGGTGGTCAGGGTCTCAGAAAGAAAAGGCTAGAATAGCAGACTGAATCTGCAACCACTATTATGATTCCACCCCTTACTGAATAGGGCCACCCACTGCACATCAGTTTGCCAGCTGGTTGGGAGACTCACCTATCTCCATTTCTATGAAAGCTGCTTCATCTGGTAGGGCCCGAGGAATCACTCCAGGGTCACTGAAACTGGTCCTCAACAGTGTGGCCATGGAGAAAAGGAAGAGCATAGCAGCAAACACAGGGATGGCAGGAGACAGCTGGACAGCCAGGTAGCGACACCTGAAGAAAGCAAGCAATGCAACATTTAATTATACCTATCTTAAGGTGATTTCCAATTGTAACAAGTATGTCAATCTGGTATCCACAACAAAATCAGCAGTACCACATGGGCAGGGACCATGCTATTTACTTCTCTTGAATTACTCTAAGCACCTAACACATAGTATGAGTTCAACAAATACTCAATTGATTGATGCTACCTATGGTCTCAAAGGACCTCCCTTATCCTCAAGCTAACCTCTGCCTTCTATCAACTTACTGAGAGCCACAATTCCTCTGCCTCAGCAAAGGATCACAACCACTAAGGACAGGCAAACAACTGAGCCTGGATTTGCAAGCACCAAAGTTGATCCCACTCTGGGAATGTCCACGGCTTTTAATGCCCACTCATCTGGCATTAGGGTTAAGCTTGATGAGGAGGGAGAGAAAAGGATCAATCAGGAAGTAAGTTCACAGTGTCAGAGGGTATTTTAGCATGCTTCAAGACCAGTGAAAAGATTCAGGGTGGAGCCGGGGTTGTGGCTCAGTGGTAGAGCGCTTGCCTAGCATGGGTGAAGGGTTCAATCCCCAGCACCACATTTAAAAAAAGACTCAAGGCTGCTGATGAGCTGAAAATATTCATTCCTCAATTAGCTCAACTAGTAGGTGATTAATGACCATCAGCAAGTGAAAAAGAAAACTATATATCCTTAGAAACACTTCACAAAGGCATATTCACTCCTCTCTTTCTTCATAATACACCTCTTCCTCTCTGGCTATCTCAACCTTTCAGGTTCTAGAGACATTCCTGTCATCATCAAAATCACAATTTATGGAGTATTCACCATATGCCAGGCACTGCATTAAGCTCTTTAAATACATATCTCATCCAATTCTCACCCTAAATCTATGAGGTAGATTCCCTTACAACCTATGTGATAGATTAAGAATTTGGAACTTAGAGAAGTCTAAGTTGCTCCTCCAAAAGGCCTATGCTAAGCTCATCTCTCCTTTCTCTACTCCCTGTACCCTCACTGCCAGAGCACTGTATTATTTCCTAGCTGTTTCTCAGCATGTTGATTACATCTCTCCCAACTAGACTTCATAAGAGCAAGAAACTGGTCTTATTGGACCAGAAACTCTTGGGTTTGAATCCTGGCTCTACCAGCTCCTACTTGGGTGAGTTAGTTAACTTCAGTCTCCTTTTCAATAAAAGGAGGATAATAACAGTACTTTACTGGGTCACCATGTGGATCAAATGTACTCACATAAAGTTCTTAGAGCTGCACTTGACGTATAGTAAATGCTAAATAAATGTCAGCCATTAACATTATCATCATGATTCTATATTTCTCACACTCTAATAAATGTAAGGGAAAAAGAAGCTATCAATAAATACTTGTTGATCTGAACAGAATTTTAAACCAAATGAATGGGAATATCCAATGAGAGTTATCACTGGCCTATTATTATCCTCCTCCTGAGGCACATTTCTCCTTGAAAAAAAGAGATCTTGACTAGAGGCAGACTATAAGTGGATGAGCAAGGAGCAGAAGGAGAGCAGAGAAAGTAAGCTAAGGAAAAAGCTTAGCTCATCAGCATGGGGAGTAAGCAAGCTGCAGTCCATTCAAGGCAAACATTTAACCCCAGGTTGTACATTTGCTGCAGTTGCTGAACAACTCCCATGAGATCCTTCTCCTGCCTCCCTGTCACACACAACTACATGGGGGGAACAAACCAACTATTATATTAGGTAAGGCAGTTTGTGATGAAGGTGAATGAAAATTGAACCTGGAAGATGATTTTAGTGGCTTTTTTGTTTGTTTGCTTGCTTGTCTGTTTTTAACACAATCCTTGCTCTTATTTTGCTTTTTTTTTCTTGGTACCAGGGATTGAACCCAGGGGCACTTTACCATTAAGCTACATCCTCAGACCTTTTTTATTTTGAGACAGTGTCTCAATAAGTTGCTTAGGGCCTTGATTAGTTGCTGAGGCTAGCCTTGAACTTGTGATCCTCCTGCCTCAGCCTCCTGAGTCACGGGATTACAGGCATGTGCCACCATGCCCAGCCTTAGCTTGCTTTTTAATCATTTACATCCTTCTCCTAAAAGCCAAGAGTAGGGGGAAAATTGAGAAGGATCTAGCAGCTGAACTCAGGGTAATTAAATTCATACATATCACTAGCTTGTGGGTTACTCTCTTTTCCATTGCTCCCCTTCACAGAAACACATAGTCGAAAAGTGAATTCAGAAATGAAGATCACTGCCACTTATTCAAGACCAAAGGATACAGGAGAAGCATAAGGCTTTGTTTCATGAACAAGACAAGTGAAATCACTACACTAACAGAAAATAGCCATCTTCCTATTCACTGCCCATCCCTAAGAAAACTTCAAAAAAGCAAAGAAGTAATATTTCCAGGACTCAAACTACCCTGAGTATATAGTCTCCAATCAAAATCTTAAAAAAAAAAAAGCAGAAGCTGGGAGCATTAGTGCATACCTGTAATTCCAGTAACTTGAAAGACTGAGGCAGGAGGATTGCAAGTTCAAGACCAGCCTCAACAACTTAGTGAGACCCTATCTCAAAATCAAAACTAAAAAGTTCTGGGTATCTAGCTGAGTGATACAGCACTCCTGGGTTTAATATCCAGTACAAAAAACAAAAAGTATTGTTATAAGCCAGGCATGGTGCTGTAATCCCAGCAATTTAGGAGGCTAAGGCAGGAGGATTTTAAGATGGAGGCCAGACTCAGCAACTTAATGAGATCCTGTCTCAAAATAAAAAATAAAAAGTACTAGGGATGTAGCTCAGAGGGAGAGCACCCCTGGGTTCAATCCCCAGTATCTATCTATCTATCTCTCTCTCTCTCTCTCTCTCTCTCTCTCTCTCTCTCTCTCACTCACACACACACACACACACACACACACAGAGCAGAGCTATCTGATCAGCTACCAAAGGGAGTTTATTTCTTTTATTAAAGGAAAATGGTACAGAACAAGTGGAACAGCCACCAAAAAAATTTCAAAATTAATGCTGCTCCCTTGCACAGAAGGATCCAAGCTTAACCAAGTACAGTTCCAACACCTGCTTGTAAGCCAGACAAAGGACAACTTAGATTTTGAATTATGCTATGCTATCAAGGATAAAGGTCTCTGTAATCTCCACACAGACTATCTTCTGCACCTGCTAAAACAATCCACTCTGTATGTCAACAAGTATACAACAGGCTCATTGTATTGTTCTCCTCCAGAGATGAGGCTACTGGCAGACGGTTGTCTCTAGTGAGTGGGTGTGACTGGGAAGGCAGATGTGGGACCAGTAGGCCTTTCTACTCCAAGTAAGAGGAAACTTCAAAAATCAGCAGTGATTGTGAATTACAACTGATAGTGTTGGCTTTCAAAAATTTATTTTTTAAAAACTCTTCCCTAGCCGGATGCAGTGGTACACAACTGTAATCAGTGGCTCAGGAGGCTGAGGCAGGAAGATTGCAAGTTCACAGCCAGCTTCAGCAAGTGCAAGGACTAAGCAACTCAGTAAAACTATGACTCTAAATAAAAAATACAAAATAGGGCTAGGGATGTGGCTCAGTGGTCGAGTGCCCAAATTCAATCCCTGGTTAAAAAAAAAAAAAAAAACCTCCCTAAGTCCCTAAGCCAGACATGGTAGCATGCATCTGAAGTCCCAGGTATTTGAGAAGCTGAGGTGGGAGGATCACTTGAGCTCACGGGTTCAAGACCAGCCTGGCCAGGGGTAGTGGTGCATACCTATAATCCCAATGACTCAGGAGGCTGAGGCAGAAGAATCACAAGTTCAAAGTCAACCTCAACAACTTAGCAAGATCCTATACTTGGAGAGCTCTTGTCTCAAAAAATAAAAAGGGCTGGGGATGTGGCTTAGTGATAAGCTCCTTTGGGTTCAATTCCTGGTATAAAAAAAAAAAAAAAAAAAAAACCTATGTGGTCAAAAAACACAGAATTTCAGTAAGGGAGAATAAGTTTAAGAGATCCAATGCGCATCATAGTAACTATAGTTAATAAAATTATTATATATTTTAAAATTGCTAAGAGAGATTTGAAATGTTCTCATCACAAAAAGACAAGTATGTGAAATAATGCATATGTTAAATAGCTTGAGTTAGTCATGCACATCAAAACATCATGTTATCCACCAAGAACATATATAATTTGTATTTGTCAATCAATGCCCCCCTAGGTTAATCCCATGATTGCAGTAAACTGGAGGTTAGCCTCCAGCAGGCCTCCAGCAGGAATAAACTATGTGAAGATTTGGTGGTAATTCCCCAAAATAAGTGATGTTTGTGTATCTTCAAACATCACTAATTTGTCTTAGAGAATGACCAGATTTGTCACCAATGAATTTAAGTTAACTGGTTTTGAAACCCCCTAGTACTTTCTTTCTATATCACTTCTTGGGATAATGATATCCATACACTTCTGGGAACAAAATTTTCTTTGTTTTCCAAGTACCAAGAGGCCTTTCTCCCTCCAGGGGATTAGAAGTTCCAGTTATCCCTTGTGAATTTTATAAATGCAATCACGTCCCCACTAAGTCTTCATTTCTGCCACCTAAAGAGAAAACATCATTTTAAGTCATCGTCTACCAACTTCTTGACCGGCTTCAAGCTTCCATAGCTGGGATAGACAACTGGATTCCCATATGTCCCTATGGGCTACATGGTGGTACTGATCAGCAGTAACCAGCAGTGCCAGGCTGGGCTGGTACGTCATGTCCCATCCCCCACTCCTAGCATGCTAATTCATTGAAGCAATGATGATAATGACACAGACTTCAATTCACATAAAAAAAACTCAAAAGAGATTCATGAGTGGAGCTGGTAAAGAGACCAAACAGATTCCATGGCAGGGCTATGCCTCACAGACTGGCAGCCTGAATTGGTGTTCTATAAAATACTCTGCTTCTAAGTCTCCCTAATAGCTTTCTTGCTATGATTTTTATGTTTTGTTTTTTATCAGTGCAATCAATCAGCCAGCAAGTATCTATTGGTCCAACAAATGAAGAACAAGTGAAATAGGAGTTAATTTTGGGGGGGAAAACATAAACACATAAAACAGCTAAAAAATAAGACCAATAATCAAATGATAGAATAGTGATTCAAACTCAAAGGACTATAAGTGGTCAGAAAAGAGCTGTCTTGGAGAGCTGGGGACTGCCTACAACTGCTTCAATAGCTGTTATTAAGGATAACTTTAAAGAAGAGCTGTGTTTGGAACATCAAGAAAGACCCAAGATCAGAGCCCCATGATGCCCTTTGATCCAACATGATACAGATAAGCCTTTGCTTAAGTCCTCCCTGATATGAATAGAGGGCTGTTTTCTTACTTACAATGTACCTGCTCTAAACTGAATGCTCATATCCCCACAAATTTCCTGTTGAAATCTTAACTCCCAATGTAATGGTATTTGGAGGTGGGGTGGGCCTTTGGTAGATGATTCAGTCACCTAAGGCTCCACCCTTACAATTGGGATCAGTGTCCTTTATAAAAATAAAGAGACCCTGGAGGACCCTTCTACCCTTTCTGCAATGTGAGGACACAACAAGAGGACAGCCATCTATGAACCAGGAATCGGACCCTCACCAGACACCGAATCTACCAGCATTTTGATTTAGAACTCTGCAACCTCCAGAACTATCAGACATAATTTTCTGTTGCTTACAAACCATTCAGTCTATGGTAGTTTGTGACAATGACCCAACACAGATTAAGACTCTACCTCGAGAGCATAATAAACATGTAGAACCCCTAGAAGACAGTTTCAAAGTTCTTCTTATGACAGAGTCTACTGAGAAGAAAAAAGTTTACTTTAGCACTAAAAACAAAACTTGAAATCAGCCTTATTATGCAATGCTATGTGAAGGCCAGAGGAAAAGGCATAACCCTCTTTTGCTCTGGTAGCAATGGAGAAAATTAACCAAACAGGCATTTTTACTTTTGAGGTGACAAGCTATGTTCTTCACAGAGGAGGTTTTAAATCTGTATCCAAACAAATCTACTCAGTAGTTGCCAAATTTCAGTTATAATAACAAATTTCATTTTTTAATTATATTATACCCCTGCTTAAGAACTAAGAACAATTTCTTCCTTGCTGCCAACAATATTAAGCCCCAAACTCCACAGGCCAGTATTCTAAGGTCATCCATTAACTGGCCTTCTCTAATCATTATCATAAGACCTCTATCTTCTCATTGCTCCATTCCAAAAACATCCCACTAATTACCCTGAATCAGCTAGCTTCTTGCTATTCCAAGAGGCATGAGGTGCCTCATTTGTTCTTAAACAGAATGCTGGCTCTGGCATATCTGAGGAGAAAGATTTAGGATGTCTCTTCCTTCCTTCAATAAACATCTCAACTGATGTTAGCATGCTCGGGGACATCCCTGTTCTTTGTGCTTTCTTTTCCCCAAATAGAGATTCACTATACTCAATTAAGATTCATTCTCAAAAGATGAGAGAGGCATTCATTGGAGATTGACAGTATGAAACATTACCACAAAGGTAGAAGACGCTGAAAATATACACAGGAACTCTTTTTTTTAACACAGGAACTCTTGAATGAAGGAACCATAAAGAATTATTAAAGGAAAGCAAACTGCTCAGGAGATCTAAACCAACTCTTCCTCAGGGAGCAGCAAGACCTAGAAACAGCCACAGAGGTGATGATCCCTCATTAACTCACAAAGCTCCTTATATTCTAAGTTCCCATTTAGAGATGGGCCACTGGCTCCTGCAAGACTACCAGAAGGCCATGCTGGAATGCTGTCAGTTTTCCACAAAGATGCTTCCATTTTCTAGGAGCATAAGCTTGGGAGGCCCAAATAACCTAGGTAACACACACACTAGCTAACAAGAACCCAGAATATGCTGATCTAACATTTGGCACCATGCACAGCTTTAGTAATGTGGATACCTTTAGCATCCCATAGCCAAAAGGGGGCCATGAGTTGAAAGATGGTACCCTACAGAGACACTGGTTGGTCAACTGATCCTAATGAAGCAACCTCACTTTTGTGGGCCTGGTTTCCTCACTCACAAAAGAATGCAGAGTCTCTCCAAAGCCCTTTCCAACTCTACCACCCTGTAATTCTGTTAAATTCTGTTAATTTTGTTAAATTCTAAGTGCATCCAGAATGTATACATTCAGCAACATTTACTGACCATCTACTCTATGGAAAGCCTAGTGAAGGACACTGTGGGGCTACACAGACATAGGAGATAGTTCCTGACCCTGAAAAAAATTCCCTCTAGCTTTGGGGGACAAGGAAAAAGTATAATCACCACAGAATTCAGAAATATAAGAAATGTCATGTGATTATTTGTTATAATTAAAAGAGCTTGAAAAAGGAGTAGAATTTGAATGGGCTAGAAAAAGTGGGATGATTACTAAGCAGTGTTACAAAGCTTTTTTCAGTTCATCCAACTCAGTGACTGACTCCTCTGCCAATAAGTACACATCATAAGCATTAATGGGGGACCAGTCCAATAGAAACTGGTCTGATGGCACCTTATTATGATTTCCTCCATATATGAGAGCATCAACATTGATCATAGCAGCCAACTGCTTCTAGTTATGGGGTCAAGAATCATATAGTCATTCTTGCCACAAAAAAAAAATTCTGGGGACCCTGGCTATATTAGATGTGTGGTTACAAAGTTCAAAGAGAAAGCCAGGCAGCTAATTCTGGAAGACTGTGCTTGGTCCTTTCCCTAGGATTACACTTCTTCTTTTTTTTTTAAATACCAGGGATTGAACCCAGGGGCACTTAACCTCTGAGCTATATCTCCAGTCCTTGTTTATTTTTATTTATTTATTTTTTTGAGACAGAGTCTTGCTAAATTGCTTAGGGCCTCACTAAGTTGCTGAGGCTGGCCTTGAACTTGTGATCCTCCTACCTCAGCCTCCAGAGTCTAGGATTACAGGCATGCACCACCATGCCTGGCCCAAGGATCATACTTTATCAGAAAGTAAAGTATGACCAAATACTACAATAATTTTTCAGTAGCTGAAACAGCTCACAAGTTGTTGGTATCATTCCACTACAGTTTCCTGATACTCTAGGCCAAATTAATGGCTATGTGTTCACCACACAAGCTAGACAAGGTTTGAAGAGAAAGGACTAAAAATGGTTCCTGTGCTTAAAGCTGAAACTGGCACACACACTCACAATTCCTCAATACCTCACCCCTTGAGAATTAATTAGCAAATCCATCTTCTTCAAGCATTGTACAATTTTCACTCTGCTTTTAAATTTAAATACATTTACCAGGAATACAACTACATTTAAATACAGCTACCTACTGGTAATCTACACTCTACTTTGTGTGTATTTGAATCTTCTAGTCCCCAAGTTATACACAATTTCAGGTTCTCGGAGTTGCAAGAGGGTTAGTGATTATGCAGCCCAATTTCCCTGAAGAATGGCCATCTAGTTTCTTCAGAAATACTTCTAACAATAGAGAGCTCACTGGCTCCCAGGTGACCAGCCTTTTTTTCTGTTTTGTTTTGTTTTATGTATTCAACCTTCTGTCTTTCCATTGAAAATTACAGCTATCTCCTTTGAAAAGTCAACATTCATACAAGCAAAACCTAAAAATACAGGGCTGGGGTTGTAGCTCAATGGTAGAGCACTTGCTCCCACATGTGAGGCACTGGGTTCAATCCTCAGCACCACATAAAAATAAATAAATTAAATAAAAGTATGTGTCCATTTACAACTAAATTTTTTAAACTAAAACTTTGAGGCTATTTACTGGAACTACTAACCCATACTGCACTTTTTTCATTGAAGGGCACCCAGGTGCATAACCAGACTTCTCAAGCCACCTGGATGATCCAGAGTTGTACCTCAGGCAGCCATAAATCAACTCACACTTTTTCCTAAGCACCTGCTATAAGCAGAACCGTGTAACTAAAATGCACATTCAGATATGTTTCAAGACTTGAACTATCTTCCCACAAGGCAAGAATGCAGCAGCTAGAGGATATGGAGTCTATGCTCCTGGACAATTTAAGAATGAAAACAGACAGCCATTCATTTATTCAAATACCCTCACCTGCCTGAAAGTAGGAGACGAATTCAGCTGATTTCCTGGGATCTCACTGAGTTCTAATACTGACAATGAAATCTATATTCTATCCCCAAAACCCTACCCTCTACTAAGTGGCTAATAGTAAATTATAAACTCAAAGGAAAAGGTCAACCAGAAAGAGACACTTCATTTCTCAGAAGCATGCTAGTGTGCCTGCACAGCCTGTCACTGGCTGAGCAAAAGGCAGCCACCACCTAAAACATCTGTTTGTCAAGATACAACACACACACACACACACACACACACAAACACACACACACACACACACACACATATTCAAACATAGATTCTACATTCTCAGTTAAAAGAATTTATCATCAGGATCCTCTCAAATTTGGTCAGATTTATACTTCCCCATTCCCCTTCTCAGCTTACATATTAACTTCCTTCTCTCCTCCCTCTCCCAGCCCTACCTTCAAAATATTTACTCTTTCATGTAGACAGCTGGAACTCAGGACAGTCTTACAAAAAACCACACCCTTCACATGTATAGGAAAAACACAAGAAATAACTTGCAAGCAGTCAGGCGCAGTGGCACATGCCTATAATCCCAGCAACTCAAGTAGCTGACAGGAGGATCATAAGTTCAAAACCATCCTCAGCAACTTAGTGAGACCCTGACTGAAAATAAAAAATAAAAAGAACTGGGGATCTAATTCAGTGGTAAAGCACTTTTTAAAAAAATTATAGTTGCAGGTGGACAGCATGCCTTTATTTTTGTTTATTTTTATTTTTTTGTGATGCTAAGGATCAAACCCAGTGACTCTCACATACTAGGCAAGCACTCTGTCACTGAGCAACAGCCCCAGCCCCAGTGGTAAAGCACTTTTGAGTTCAATACCCAGTACCCAAAAAAATGAAAGAAATAATTTGCAGATGAAAGTTGTTTTGGAAGAAAATTCAACCAGCATCTGTCAAACAGTAACTTGGCTAATTATAAGGTTCATCCCATAGCAGTTTTCTTCAGAGGCCTGCAGGGGCCTAAGTGGAAGAGATGCAAGTCAGAGTCTCTCACTGGCTCCCAGATACAAAACGGGCCAAAGAGCAATGGCTTCAAATTCCAAATTCCCCTGGCCAGTCAAACCAGAGGTTTCCTAAACCCAGGACTACCAATTCATTCAGAGCCTGGAAACAGGTCTCATCAATTTCATGAATGATTTCACTCATAAAAATTTAGCTACAGAGGTAGGGGGGACAAAAAGAGAGAGAATGACCACAGAGTTCAGTTTTGCCCTTCCAACAAGAAGCAAGGCAGGAATAAGCAAAAGAAACTTGAGAGAATCACGAGAAGAATGAAAACAAATTGTTTTGTGTCATGCATATGCCTGTCCAGCTGCACATGCTTACTTATACCATACACAAGCACATGGTGCATGGACACGGGGGCACACACACACTCAGCCATGAAACTCAGACTGGAAAGCAGCTAAAAGCCCTCAGCAACCTGCCTGATTTCACCAAATACTCCACAAAGTCGGCAGCAATAGCAGCAGCAGCAACAGCAAAAGGACCTTTAACAAAGAGCTCCTGTGACCTTACTTTGCTAGCCCTGTGTAAACTGGGGCCTCTCTCCCCCCTGCTATTACTCAAGCCAGATGTAATCATTAAAAAGTCTGGCAAAACAGTCCCCAAATACTCTGCATGCACTGGGGAAAGCCTATAGCCCATAGAGAGGGACAAAATGAGCCCCAAGGGACCAGAACTCATTTTAATTACTCACAAAGCCTGGCCAAGGAGCCCCCTTCCTATATACCCTGACCACACCCCAACATGGGAGCTCCATTTCCAGGTCACCCATGTACAATGAACCACAGCAGGCTTCCATCAGTTATGGCT
Source organism: Callospermophilus lateralis (assembly GCF_048772815.1). Lineage (NCBI taxonomy): Eukaryota > Metazoa > Chordata > Mammalia > Rodentia > Sciuridae > Callospermophilus > Callospermophilus lateralis. Next base: position 105,386,044 of record NC_135325.1, read on the forward strand.
CTCAGCCTATACATACACCTCCAGTTCCTCAAGGCCTTCCTTACAGTAATCCCAAAACAATTAACACTGCTCTCATCCCTAGAGTGTAGAGCATTCTCAGCACACCCACTAGTCATGCCACAGTGCCCTAGAATCCAACTGGCCACCTCCCTAGAGAAGTGACCTACACAGACTTCAAACAGTAGCTCTAGTACTAGCTATTACAACACAGAAAAAAAATAACTCCAAGGCTGGTGTCAGGCATAAAAAGAATAGAGAGTGCACATTGAGTGATTTTGAGGGAAAGAAAGAGTAACTCACTTTTAAGAAGCACCTATGTGCCATGCCCTCAGCTTGTTTGTGGTACTACTGAGCCTGAAACCAATATGCAGTGAATTGGAGATCCCAATTCCATTGGCTTTTCAATTTACCAGCTATCTGAGAGCTAGAGACTAGGAAATGGGACTAGAATAACAGATTAAGTATTGTTGGGTGGTATTATAATAACAAGGAGTACCCCTAGACTTGGGAAGGATGGAAAGGAGGCCATTTGTCCCTAATCTCTTGCCACTGAAAGGGGGAGGTATCTCCCTTATTCCCAAATTTGTCAGGGGTAGCCCCAAATCAGTGCTATAAAATTGGTATCAAAGGTCTTAGTCTTTGTAGGAAGCACATACCCTGCTATAACCACAAAGCAATGAATTCAGTTAGTATCAACTACAGACATTGTTTAAGTCATCCGAGGACTAGCAGCAAACTCCCCAGAAAGAAGGCTCTTCCCCCTGGATCCAAAGCAATCATAATTAGGCAACTCAATGGAAACTTACTCGAAGGCAAAGAAGAGTGTGCAGGTCCCCAGGATGAGGAAGAGAGTCAAGTAGAAGATCCCCTTTTGCCGGGCCATCATGACACGGCCATCACAGCAAAAGGTGTTCCTGCCCGGGAGTTTCTCCCATTTCCGTGTCACCTTCTTTCTCACCACCATCACAGACATGATTGGAATTCCAGGTCCAAAGTGGGCTTTGTGATTACACAAGAGAAGAAACAGAGGCTGAGACCAGCTTCAAAATCACGTTGCCTGCTATTGATGCTGCTGGGTCAAACATCATCAAAAGTCCAATTTCTAGCCCTAAGGAAAAGCACAAAAAGGAAAAAAATGAGGTAAGAATAAGAAAATGCAGATCAACTTTCCTTGCCCAGAGGCAGAAAAGATCACTGCCCAAAGGAATGGGAATGGGGAAATGGGGGAAGTTAATTTCCAGTCTATTTGTCATCTAAAAGGAGAAACAACTAAAAGTTCTCCAAAAAAGAAGTGGGCCACCATTTCTTAAACTGTATGCTTCCAAACTAATATTGATGAATTCACAGTCACAGAACTTTGGAACAAAAAGGATTTTATAGGTGATAATCCTCATTATTTGTAAATGAGTAAACTGAAGACCATAAAGAGGGAACAACTTATCCAGGATCACAGAAGCAAAGCTCAAAAAAGAAAAAAGGCCATGACTTCCAGTCCAGGACACTTTCTACCATACCACAGTGTTCTTTAATATTCATTAAGGGGACTCTGAAAATGATAGTAGAGTTTCTGTCCTTAAGGAGCTGTTCCCTTCCCTCCTCCACTTCTTCACCTTCTTCAGTTAGCCACTCAAATATGAATCACACCAGGGAATAACTCGCCCTCTGGCAGGGGTAGGAGGTTCTGGACACTGTACACGTACAACATATTGTATTTACACAAAACAGATTTCCCCTCATCAAACCCTCTACAACTTCCTGAGTCCGGGAAATGAAATAATCTTGCTGGTCTAGCCTAACATTTGTGGGAATCTTAATGAAACCACATTACAGACCTATAGGTGAAAGCCTGACTTAAGCAGAAGAGATTCTAGAATGGTTGGCAACTGAGATGGGTGGTTGTGGGGGCAGGCAGCTGAGACAAGTCATAAGGACGCTTTCTGGGACATTTCTTAAGTACAATCTCTGCTCAGCATCCTGAATTCCCAGGCCTACCCTTTCTCAGCCACTGCCATCCTCCCCCTCTCAGGTGTGGGGCTGTGGCCTCTATTTACTGACACAACATGCAAGAATGAGGTGGAAGCCTGCAGTCCGACTGACTGAAAGAAACAACCAACTCGAGATCATTCCCGGACAGGAGAGGGCAAAGGTCCAAGAGGGACCAGGAGCTGAGCCAGGAAACGAGAAGGTGAAGGCTTGAGAAAGGGGAGGGGGCACCAGAGGTGCACAGAACACTTCCTTTGTGTAAAACTAACCTGGAAAACAATCTCCTCCTGATAAACTGGCCCAGCAGGAGGAGAGAGACCAGGAAGGGGAACCCGGCCTGGGAGAACAAAGATCAAAATCCGTCGGGAAGCAGCGACCAACCCACTAGCCGAGCGTCTGAGGCCCGAGTCCTGGGCCGGGCCGCGGGCGCGGCCTCGGGAGGCCCGCCCTGCCTCTGCCACGCAGCGGACCACCGCCCCAGGCAGGTTGGGACGCGCGCCACATCCACACGCACACGCGTCCACACACTCGTACACACTCACACACACCCCGCCACGTGTAGTCACCCGGGCCAGGGGCTTGTCGAGTTGAGAAGGGCGGTGCCAATGTCCCCGCGCCCGGGTGCATCTGAAGGGGAGGCAGCCCACCACGCAAGCCAGTCCAGGAGACCCCCACCCCCACCCCTTGTTACCTGAACGAGAGAGACCGAACTCGGCCAGCTACTGAGGGCAGGAAGTGCAGTGTCCCAAGGGACCGCGTCGGCCGCCAAAGGTGGCAGCGAGTTTTTCTCCCCGAACGGGAGGCTGCCTCCTCCTGACAAGGGGCCCCAATAGTCGGGGCCCTAAACCAGCTGTGGCAACCGCCCACCGCTGGCCGAATGGAACGCTCCTCACGTCACCAGGTCGCTCCAGTAGTTGCTCGCTCTCCATTGGCTAAACAGCCTCAGCGCCTCCGCCCCTGGCGCTCCTTCTCAGAACTGCCATTGGCTACTCCTGACGCCACTCGACAGTGTCTCCGCCCACTCCCCCACCCATCTCCCTGCTACTTGCCCACCTGCCAAGTCGCTGCCTGCTTCTTTGGGGTCGGAGCGCCAGTATGTGAAGTGTTGACTTCTATTAATATAGTTACGCAAAGATGTAGGGGAAGGGTAGTGCTGATGGGACAGAGAGGCGGGTACCAATCTCCCCCTACTTATACGCATGGTGAGATACTGAAGCCAACACTAGCTCACAGATGCGGATGCTTACCCCAAACTAGGTCCGCCCTGGGCCTCTCCAGTCCTATTCACATTAAAATCAACCGTAACTCCGGGTTTTACTCTTCGTCAGCATGAAGATGAGTCTTCTTCCTCCCAAGTCCCATTCAGTAGTCAGTGACCCCACCTCTGTCTCAGGCACTGTGGCCTGCATTTCTAAGGCTTTCAGAACAAAACAAATAAATATAAAAATGAAGTTGAAAGGGATAACTGTCTTCAAGACCACAGAATCATTTTGACAGCACCAAAAAACAATTCACTGACATTAAGGGACTTAAGAGAAATTCCACTGACAAATTCTTCCAGGTGAATAATGAAGGTTGCCAAAAATGTTGTAAATTTCTATTAGATTTGAAGATCTTATGATAATTAAGGTGGAATCCAAGGCAGAATTTCTACCCAACCAACCAGATTGATCCTTTCCTTCTGCCACCCCCATCTGCAGTTACTGCCACCATGAGTGACTGCTACCAATCCTAGTGAGTCACATCCTTTAGAAGTTTGAGATTGGAGTGGGGTAAAGAGTTGAGAACCACAATATTTATAGTGTAGACTTTACAAAGCATCAGGTCTCTTTCCACAAGGATGGTTCTTGCCTTCCAAATATAAGAGGCAATATAAGAAAAGAGTCAAGGTGGCCTCTCCTTATCTGCCACACTGTTGAGAGTGCCTACATCACCAGCCTAGGTTTTCCTGAGCTTTACAAAAGTTTCTGTAGAGTGATAGTACTTGGAATTAGTACAGAAAATACTGCCAAATCTCTTGTTCCCAATGAAGTTTTTTTTTTTGTTGATTTTAATGAAAGACCACATACATGGTCAAGAACTATTTCTCCTTTACAGTATTTGGATCCCATACAGTATGAAGCAAAAAGCTACATGACAATAATTATATTTGACACTTTTGTGACACCTTTCAATAAAAAAATTTAAAGGATCAAAAAATCACTAGGTAATTCTCTTATGAGAGAAGTGCTATAATTAATTTATAGAGGAAATTATTTCGTTATAAAGCTTCTATTGTTCCTGAGCACTCATGCTGATTATAATCATTGGTTTATTCCTTATGAAGCATATGATCAGTATTATTGCTTCCCATTCCACCCCTTTGAATTCTGGAGGGTTCTGGGATTGTACACACTTGGTATGGGAGGGAGAGGAACTTCCCTCAGCCCCATCAGCTCTCTGGATTCCCAAGCCTCTGTATATCAGATGCCCTTAGAAATAACATGGTCATCCCAGCTGCCATCCTTCTGACTGTGGAACAGTCAAAACTAAGCCTCTGCAGCTACCCAAACATACTTTGCCCATAGCTCAGGTGCAAGCGAAGCCTGGGAAGTCTTGGAATCTATGTGTCACAGCAACGCATTCCTGAGCTCTGCCCCTCCCTGCTCTAGGTCACATTCCCTCTGGGATTAAATGGCTATGTAAATCAGGCTTGGTTTATTACAATCTTTTTAATCATGCTCAGGACTAAAGGAAAATTAAGGAAATTTTATGTGGAAAACATTCCATAGCACTTCCTTCTATATAATTACATCATTTTATGTAATCCTTAAAGTCTTAATAGATATACATAACTAAATTGTGACTATAAACTGAGATTTTAATTTCTTTTTTTTCGTTTCTTTTCTCTTTTCAACAAACTTCCCATTATATGCATCCAAATCAGTGTTGGTTCTTTTGAAGGGGAGTTATAATCATACAATGAGCACTAGAAACACCACTAAAATCAAGGTATAACCCTCCATTTTATAAGATTGTTCATGGTATGGCAGCATATATTCTGGAGTGCTTGTTTAAAAATCTGGCTCCATATTTATGGTTCATTTGTGTGTGTGTGTGTGTGTGTGTGTGTGTGTGTGTGTAGGTATAAAATGCTGTTGAAGGCCTCAGATCCTGAGTGCCACCAATGGGCTAAAGCTTGCCTGTAAGTGTTGCTCCAGAGACCATTCAGTGCTACAGCCCTGGGGAGACACACAAAATCATTCTCCACCCTGATTTTGAGTTCTTGATGACTACTTTTCCTCTATTTTCTTTAGCCCAAAATTTCCTATGTCTCCTTGCCTTCCTCTCCACACACGTGTCCCTTCCCATCCCACCTACCCGCCTTATACTCTTCTTCCTACTTTCTAACTAGACAAAATGTATGTATTTGTAGAATGAGTTGATGAGCAAAAGAAAGACCCATAATATGCCCTGCCCATATATGACCAGCCCAGTATTCTTAAGCGACATTTCTTTCTGTGAGACCTGAGCTGCTATTGATGGCATAGAAGAGGCAGGATGGTATGTAGCATAGGAAGAGCACAAGTCTTATGGCCATACAGATCTAGCTTCAAATCCTAGATTTGCAACTTAATACCTTGTGTAACCTTCAGCAAACAATTTATCCATTCTGAGCCTATTTCCCCATCTGCCAAACAAAGCTAATACAGATGGCCCTTTGTATCAATCAACTGCAGATCAAAAATATTTTGAAGAAAATTACACCTGTACTAGACATGTACAGACTTTCTTTTCTTATCATTATTCCCTAAATGATGCATCATAGCACCTATTTATACAGCATTTGCATTGTATTTGGTATTATACATAATCTGGAGATTATTTAAAGTATATGGGAAGTTGTATGTAGGTTATATAAAAAATACTACACCATTTTATATGAGAGACTTGAGCATTGGTGGATTTTTGAATTCATAGGGGTCCTGGAACCAACCCCATGCAGATACCAAGAGACAATTGTACCTACCACATAGAGTTAGAGTTATAAAGGGGATAAATGTCTGGCATGTAGGAGAAACACAATCAATGAATATTATAATGGCATCTATGCAATAGCCATCTCTCATTTCCCTCCTTCAGCCACACTGCCAAATGGAGATAAAGACGTAAGAAGAATGAGACCCATTACTTATTTCATAGAGCCTGTGCTGTCCATATTCCACCATGTTTTCAAAGCCTTTAAATTCATCGCTGAATTTAGAGGGCAGAGTCAGACGAGGGATGTGCCAAGAAAGTATCAAATGCTCTGACTGGCTGCTTGGTTTCCCAGTCCCTCACCTCACCCTGTGATTGGAAAAAGCTTGGGCAGTAAACTACTTCTAGGCAATGGCTGTTCTTTAGCACCATCTTCTCAAGTGAACCCTCCACACTGCTGCCACACTATCTGTTCAACAGATGAGAGATAAATAGAACAGCTCTCATTAAGCACTTCCTGTGTTCATAGCACTATTCTGGGATTGTTGGCTCTTCTCTGAGACTAAGTAGTATCTTTAAGATGCCAGGACATGAAAGCCAAATGTAGAAAAAAAGCCAATAAAAACTATCTGGGGTGGCAGGGAAAGTGTCCATCACAAGCCAACTGAGACTCTGTTTCAGGTGTCAGAAACCAAGCCCCTGTTTCTCTCTCTCTGACTCCTGGTTTCTCCTGCTTGTGCACAATTTGGATTTATCTGTGGATTTCTAACTCCACTCAGAAGAGTTTTAGGTGTTATGCTTAAACCCTCAATACTAGCCCTAAGACAAACCTCCCACTAAATAAAAATCATAACAGCAATAGAGGCCATTTATTCAGGACCTTCTCTGACCCAGGGATTGTGCTAAGTGCTTTGTTGGTACAGATAAGGTTCCCAGATTATAGTGTAAACATGATGGCCAAGTGAGAGCATTTGATACTTTCTTGACACATCCCTCGTCTGACTCTGCCTAGCCCTCTCATTCCAGAAGCTGACCTCAAAACATTGTGTAGTCCAAAAATATAAACCGGTTTATCAGTCAATCATCAAGTACGTATTGAGCACCCACAGTTGCCCAGCCTGTACTAGGCACTATGGGAAATACCAAAGGAGTATATGACATGATCCTAGCCTCCAAGGAAATTAAAATACTCTAAGGGAAAAAAGAACATGTGCTATCATTAAAGATAAATACAAAACAGTTCAGAGTAAAATTCTCAACTATGCATAGCAGAGTCTCTATCTTCTTAAGGAGAGCTTGCCTCAAAAGATTGTACCCTTTTGGGCTGGAAGTGTAGTTCAATGATAGAGCACTTACCTTGCATGTACAAGGCCTTGGGTTCAGTCTTCAGAACTGCAATTTTTTTAAAGTGGTTGTACTCTCTCAAATATTGTTGGTAGAAGAGTAAATTAATAAAAAAAAATCTTTCAGTAAGGCTATTTGGCAGTACCTCTTAATGTTTTTACATTATATAACTGTTGACCTAAGAATCTTCTATCCCTTAAAAATACTGGCACAAATGTTCAAAAATGCATACTCAAATTTGGTCACTATAGCATGTTTGTCATTGTAAAAATCAGCAAACAAAAAGTCCATTAACTATTACACATTCATTGTAGAGTACTATGTAGCTATTATAAATAATATTACCCAACTACTCAGAAGGCTGAGGCAGGAGGATTCTGAGTTCAAGGCCAGCCTGGCAACATAGAAAGAGAACATGATTAAAAATTAATAATAATAATAATATAAAAAAGAGTAGATCATCACTTTTATGTCTGTGTGTATATTCTAATTTTAAAAAAACCTTTTGTGGTACTGGGGATTAAATCCAGTGACCCTCTATTACTGAGCCACATCCTCAGCCATTTTTATTTTATTACAAGACAAGTTTCCGCTAAGTTGCTGAGGCTGGCTTTGAACTTGTGATCTTCCTGCCTCAGTCTCCCCAGTCAGTGGGATTACAGGCATGTACTACCATGCCCAGTTTTCAATAACAATTTTATATTAAAACTATTTTCTTAAAAATTGAATATCTATGTGGTAAGATGCCAGGTGTCCCAAATATACATTATATTTGAAAAATGAGTATCTAAACATCTAGTGGTATCTAAAAATACAACTTCTCTAAAATAGAAAAAAAAACTATGTGTGTGTGTGTGTGTGTGTGTGTGTGTGTGTGTGTGTGTGATTTTATATATGTATGCTTACTTTAAGAGTCTGGAAGTATATATAGAAAAAAAGGTCACCTCCAAGGAATGGAAGTGATAAGAAAACCTTCAAGTTTTGCATTATACACATCTTTATGTCTGAATTAATTGCAAGGGGCATGTATTAATTTTAAGACTTAAGGGTTATTATAAAGCTGTACACCTCTCACTCAATATGGTAAAATAACTATATGCATTTATCTCCTCTCCTTCCTGAGATACCATTAGAATTATGAGATAGAGATTGAAAAGCTATAAGACCATCACAAAGAAAAGAGGGACATCAGATGATAATATATTCCACAAACTTCTGGAAGATAGAAATAGGAGGTGAGGGTATTAACTGAACACACAAGAATTAATGCCAATTATGAAGCTAACCAGTCTAAGAAGAGACTTTAGAGAACATAAAAGGAAGACTCCAGGGAAGTCTGCAAAAGAAATGGTATGATTAAGAGCCAGGGATATTGGGGATATAATAAAGACACAGAACACAAGAAACAAACAAAAAGGAAGACAATAAAGAAATGCCAGGAAAAACAAAAGTTATACAAGAAGTTCATGGATCAAATGTGAAGAAATCAGTTCAAATTAACATCATAAGCTAGGCACCATGGCACATACCTACAATCGTACCTACTCAAGAGAATGAGACAAGAAGATCACAAGTTTAAGGCCAGCCTAGGAAACTTAGCAAGACCATCTCACAATAAATAATAAAAAGGGTTGGGGGGCTGGGGATGTGGCTCAAGCGGTAGCGTGCTTGCCCAGCAGGCGTGCGGCCCGGGTTCGATCCTCAGCACCACATACAAACAAAGATGTTGTGTCCGCCAATAACTGAAAAATAAATGTAAAGTTCTCTCTCTCTCTCCCTCTCTCTCTCTGCCTCTCTCTCTCTCTTTAAAAAAAAAGGGTTGGGGATGTAGCTCAATGTTAGAGCACTTGCCTACCATGTGCAAGGTACTGGGTTCAATCACCGCTACCAACAACAAAATTAACATAGGAAAGTGGGCTTCAAGAAGAATAAAATTTACTCTGAGCAATAAATAAAATTTTAAAAAGCTGGAAGATAGCAGAGATATAATAAAGAAACTACATATTTCATCTGTCTACAGCAAAAACAAAAACAAAAAAAGCAGGGATTTAAAGAATATCCAAAATTGTCCCAAAATGCTATTTTCCAATAATGACAATAATAAATGATATAGAGCAATGATTGGAGGTTATGACATTGGAACTATAAAGAAAAAATGTAATTGGGGCACAATCTTTATACTGAAAAATATTTCTACAATCATAATAATATAAACACTACATTTATTAATTTATAACTTTTGGGATCCAACCTAGAGAAAAATCACAGGAAACTTAATTACAAGTATAAAGTAAATGTTAACACACAATGTAAAAATATAGCTTGCAGAAGTTAGAAAATAGAATTAGAGGAGGTGGAGGGATATATAGAAGCACTAATATTCTAATTTTAGTAAATATAGAATCTTAAAAATACTTTCTATAGATGAACAAAAATTAAAGGTATTTTGGTATCTTATTTAAAGACACAAAGACAACCAATAAGATGTAACAAAAAAATAAATCTGCAGATTAAAATGGATGTTTGTGTGGAAAGGAGCTAAACAGAGGAACTAAAAATAGTGATGTATTAGGAAGAGAGGTAGTGCTATAGTCTGAGTTAAATCTCCATCTATCAGAGAAGGAAGTCAATAAATGATGTCTAGATCTGGTAAACCAAGGAAGGATGTACAAAGAAAGAATTATTTCAATATTCCCCTTATTGGTCTCCCTGCTTCCACCCTTCCCCCTTTCAGTCTATTATTATCACAGCAGCCAGAGATTTTTTTAAACTTAATTCAGACTTTGTAACCCATGGTTTGTCCAATAGTTTCCCATTTCACTCAGAACAAAAACTAAAGTCATTGCAATGGTTCACTAAGCCTCACACATTCATCTGCCTCACCATCCCCTGTGCATCTCCTGCTACTCCCCTTGATCATTCCACACCAGCCCCAGTGACTTCTTTGCCATCCCTTGAATAAACTAGATATGTTCCCACCTTGCCCCAGCTATTCTTTCTGACTAGAATTATCTTTCTCCAGATATTTGCATGACTTGTTCTATTATCTCCTCAGGTCCTTACTCAAGATGTCTACTTCTCAGACAGGTTTTCCCTGGCTACCCTATTTGAAATTGCAGGCCCTGCCCAAGAACTCCCTATCTCCTTTCCTAGCTCCGTCTTTCTCCATAGCATTTACCATATTTCAAAGTACTACATATTTTAGTTATTTATCTTGTTCATTGCTGCTCTTCCTGGCTAGAATGTAAACTCAGTAAGAGCAGGGATAGTCATCTGTTTGGCTTGCTGCCCTGTTCCCAGTGCTTAGAACAGTGACTGGCACACAGTAGGTATTTGTTAATGGGCTAAATTGTATCCTCCCAAAATTCATACCCTTAGTACCTCCAAACATAACCGTACTTGGAGATGTCTTCACTAGTCTGATTAAATTAAAATAAGGCCATTGAGGTAAATTCATAGTCTGATATAATTGCTGTCTTTAGAAAATGAGAAAGAGATACCAAGGATGCATGTGAAGAGGCAGCAAGACAGTAGCCATCTTCAAAGCAAGGAGATAGACCTGGACATTTTCTTCCCTATGTCCCTTAGAGGAAATCACCATTTCTGACACCTTGATCTTTGACCTTCAACCTCCAGAAATGTGAAAAAATAAATTTGTATTATTTAAGCCACCTAGTCTACAGTATTTTGTTGTGGCAGTCCTAGCAAATGAATACAGTGCTCAATAAACAGTTCATTTAAATGAATGAAGAAACAAGTTGTATGAGTCAGTTTTCTATTGCTATAACAAAAAATGTGAGGCTGGTTGCTTTTATTAAAAAAAAAAAGTGGTTGGGCTGGGGTGTTAGCTCAGTGGTAGACTGCCTGCCTAGCAAGGGTGAGGCATTGAGTTTGATCCTCAGCCCCACATAAAAATAAATAAATAAAAATAAAGGTATGGTATACATCTACAACTAAAAAATATGTTTAAAAAATAAAGAAAATAGGTGAATTTAGCTTATATTTCTGGATTTTCTAAAGCACATACCAGCATCTTCTTGGCTCTGGTGAGGGCCTTCTGGTTACATCACAACATGGTAGATGGGATCATAGTGGGAACACAAGTGAGAGGGCAAGATCACATGGCAAGACAGGAATCCAAAGAAATTCAGGTGCCAGGCACATTCTATTTACAATAACCTGATCTCAGAGGAACTAAGTAGGGCCCTATGAGAACTATATTAATCTATTCCAAGTTGATGTTCCCAGAGACCTAATCATCTCCCAATAAGCCCTACATTTTAAAGTTTCCACTACCTCAATACTACCAAAATGGGAACAAAGCTTCCAGCACATGAACCTTTGGAGGAAAAATCACATTCAAACCATAGCACAGGTGAATGGCTATGGGAGGACCATTAGGAAAATCCAAACCAGAAAGACAAAAGTAGTAACTCTTAAAGAATGGAACTATAGGTAAAGAGAGATGAGGCAGGATGTAGTTGCTTTTCATTGTAAATAAATCCTCTGGTGCTATTTAATTTTTACATAGATGAATGTATTATTTTGATAAACATTTTTAAATGTTAATTTTAAAAAAGAGTTTTTTACATAATTTTTAAAAAGATAGGTTCATGAGGTTTTCTATTAGTGATTCTCCATGAGGGCAATTTTGCCCCCCTCCAGGAGATATTTGCCAATATCTAGAAACATTTTTTGGTTGTCACACTCTGAGGAAGTACTACCAGCAATGGGAACACTGCCCAAACTCTCACAATGCACAGGACAGTTCCCTGCAACAAAGAATTATTCAACCCAGAATGTCAATAGGGGTGAAATTAAGGAACTCTTTTTCACACAAATGTATAGATGATAGTGCCATTACAAGTTACTAAGGAAAGTTGTGGCTGTCAGTAAATGGAGTCAACATATGAGAACTTAACACAGAAAGCCTAAGAGTCTATCCCACAATCCTTTTTTGGTACCTCTGTTGGGGAAAAATTCTGAGCTGAAAGATAGTTCTTATGGCAGTGCTAGAATATAAGAGGCATAGGGAATGTAGAGACACTGACTTCTGTCCATAGATACTTAAACAAGCCTTCACTATCCATAAATGCAAGTGAATGGTTCATGCCATATCACCTCACTCTCACTTCATAGCCTCTTTCTACCAATCTAACCCATTCCCTTTGCTCTTCACAAATCAACACCAAACACTGCCTTCTTTCTTTTATCCCAAATCCCAAATCCAGGCTTTCTCCCAGACCACAACTCAGGCTGGCAGGCATTTTCTGCATCTTTGAGCCAAGGGTTCACCCTTCTGTCATTTACACGGTACCTCCATGATGAAATCTACTCTAATTCCTTTGAAAAGGGTGAATGATTTCTTAACTGATTTCATTTTATTTATTTACTTATTTGGCAGTGCTGGGATCAAACCCAGGGCCTCATATATGGTGAGTAAGTGATCTACCACTGAGACATATCCTCCATCCCTTACTGATTTCCATCCTGCTAAAAACACAACCACCTCCTTGTCCAACAACCTATCAAAAGCAATTACTTTTTTCCTCATATGATTTTTTCTTTTTTAATTAGTTCTTTTTAGTTATACATGACAGTAGAATTCATTTTGACATAAAAGCATGGAATATATCTTGTTCTAATTCAGTCCCCCAGTACCTCTCCTTCCCCTTTCCTCCCCGCCACTCTCTCCTCCTTTCCCTCAATAGACATTTCTGCCATTTACCCATAGTTATTTTTTTAATTAATTTCTTGTGGATGGGGCTGGGGTTGTGGTTCAGTGGTAGAGCACTTGCCTAGCATGTGTTAGGCACTGCTATAAATAAATAAAATGAAGGTTCATTGACAACTAAAAAATATATATTTAAAAAATTTCTTGTGGATATACACAATGGTACTTTCATATATGAACATAGGAAAGTTAGGTCTGATTCATTCTACTATCTTTCCTATCCCCATCCCTTCTCCCTTCCTTTCATTCCTCTTTGTCTCATCCAATGAACTTCTATTCTTCCACTCCCCCTTGTTGTGGATTAGCTTCCAGATATCAGAGAGAACATTCCACATTTGGTTTTTTGGAATTGGCTTATTTCACTTAGCATGACAGCCTCAAAATCCATTCATTTACCAGCAAATGTCATAAACATCTACTTTTTCATATATACACTAAGGAAATATTAAATGTCAGAATCTGATAGGTGTATTAGTTGCTGTGTGTTCATGATAAATGGCCATGTTAATGTTTTGTGCAGCTAGAAGTGCTTTATACAAATGTCTGGTGACCTGGTCTAGAAATACAGTTTCCAAGGAGGGAATTGAGAAGGATCAAGGGCAGTTACTACTCCACACTACTACTCAGAGCATTCATTTTCACCATGAAGAGCAGCATTTTTACACCATCAGGTATGGAGAGCTTGCTAGGGAAGGGGAAATATCCTGTTTCAGAACCAGTGCATTGTGGAATATCTGCAAAAGAAAACACATGGAAATAATAACTGTAGTCAACTTCAAGGGAAGAAAATTTGGAGATAAGGAAGAAAGAGAGACATAATTTTCATTGTATATCCTTTCATAATTTTAGGATTTTGTTCCACATGGATACATTAGCTACACAAAAATTCTTAATTTTATATCAATATACTGCACAAAACTACAATATTTAGAATATTATGCAAAACCACAATATTTGGATCTTAAACCAAATCTCTATCCACTTACAATTAGATGTAAAAAAATTTCTGGCCCAGTGCAGTAGCACACACCTCCGATCCCAGCTACTCCTTACACTGAGGCAAGAAAATCACTTTGAGCCTAGGAGTTCAAGGCAAGTCTTTGGACAACATAGTAAGACCCTATCTCTTTAAAAAATTTTTAAAAATATAAAATAATCCTGTTTGTTATAAGATGTATTCAACATATATCTTGGCAATCTATTACATTCTGAATCACACACTGAGAAAAAAGTGAAACGAGATTAATGTCTGCAATGATATGTTCTTTGTTGATAAGATTTTCTTAAAATTACATGAGTATGGGGCTGGGGTGGTAGATCAGTAGTTGAGTGCTTGCCTCACATGTGTGAGACACTGGGTTCTATCCTCAGCACCACATAAATAAATAAATAAATGAAACAAAGATGTTGTGTTCATCTACAACTTAAAAAATGTTTAAAAAATTACATGGATATGGGCAGAAGAAAATTGACCTAAATGATAATGTCTATATATTTCATTAACGCATCAATTTTAAGGATAATTGGTAGGCCTGAAAAAAATGCAATGACAAAATTTTAACTACACCTTAATGTATAATTTTTAATTGATTGAGCAGAAGTTTGTAAACTCTGTGTTATAGATGATAAGGCCATTCTACCCAGGAATAAATATTTCCCTTCCTTATTTTAATTTGGATAAATAATTATAGAGCTAAATTCCTTAAAGTGAAAGAATGCTTTATTAAGAATTAGTAATTGTACATTTCAAAAAGTTAGAAGAAAGAATTTTGAAAATTTTTGCCATGAAGAAATGATAAAATGTTTGAAGATACAGCTATGCTTAAGTTGATTTAAATATTACATAATGTCAATCCATTAATATGTACAATCTTATGTTTTGATGTATCCATTAGAAATAAATTTAATTTAAAAATTTTTAAAAAATTTCTTCTTCCTCAAAATTCCCATCTTTCCCCAGTGACTGTAATATTGAATGTCACAATTTTAAAAAAAATGGGAGTTACTCAGAGCTAAGCATGGTGGTGCATGCCTATAATCCCAGCAACTCAGGAGGCTAAGGCAGGAGAATTGCAAGTTCAAGGACAGCCTCAGCAATTTAGTGAGGCCCTAAGCAATTTAGTGAGACCCTGTCTCAAAATGAAAAATAAAAAGGGCTGGGGATATGGCTCAGCAGTTAAGTGCCTCTGGGTTCAATCCCCAGGAGGAAGAGGAGGAAGAGGACTAGGAGGGGGAGAAAAAGAAAAGAAAAATGTAAATTTCTCTTATCCAAACATAGCCTCTAACATGAAGATACAGCTCTTCTTCATCTAACCTCTAAGGATATATACCAGACCTCTCTAGCCATTCAAGGGAAATGGTCCTCATTTTGATGTATTTTCTCCAGACAACTCCAGGAAGTTGATTTTCATTCTCATTGATTAGTCTCAGCCTACTGACACCTTCCATCATATCTTGCTCCTAATCTCTGAATTCATTTGCACAAAAGCTAAACCAAAGACTAATTTTCTTTTTTCTTTTTTGGTACTGGGAATTAAACCCATGGGTGATTTACCACTTGAACAACATCCCCAGTCCTATTTATTTATTTATTTATTTAGAGACACAATCTTGCTAAATTGCTCAGGCTGGCCTTGAACTTGCAATCTTCCTTCTTCAACCTCCTGAGAACAGTATTTGGGGTTACAGGCACATGTTACCACCCCAAGCAGGAATATGCACCTTAATCCCTCACTTTTAAAAGGAAAAGGAATCAGGCTAAACTAAATTCCATACAGGGTACCTTCCTACTGGAGCTATTCAGTATTCTGTCACTGCTCTCTGTGTTTCTCTTCTGGGTTGAATAGATATTCTGGTAGTTATTCTACTTATCTGTAGAGATTTAATCTCTGTTATTATAAAATTAAAAACTCATCTCTTCACCCTTACAAAGTCTATCCCTGTCTAACAACAGCTTAATTGGTTGTGCATGTACACTGGCACATTATTCAACTCAGACTACCATGACAAAATACCATAGAATGGGCAGCTAACAACTGAAACTTATTTTCTCACAGTTCTAGAAGGTAGAAATCCCAGATCAAGGTGCCAGACTATTCAGTTCCTGATGAGAGTTCTCTTCCTGACTTGCAGATAGCCACCTTACTGAGTCCTCACATGGCCTTTGTTTTGTGGTGTTCTGAAAGAGAGATCTCAGTGTCTCTTCTTTTTCTTATCAGTGCTATCAGATTAGGATCCCACTCTTATGACCTCCCATAACCTTTATTACCTCTTTATAGGCTCAATTCCCAAATATGGTCACATTGTGAGTTAGGACTTCAACATATGAAGGGGGCATAATTCAGTCCATAACAATTGGTTTGACAGTAAAGCAGAATTTTTCATTTGTTCAGTAAATTAGCAGGTTATCTGAAATCTATATCGTGGAGCATGTATCTATCTACATATATACAAATGCTTAGAGCTGGCCAAGAGAAAAAAAAAATGAGCAGGTCATTTGGAATTGGTGGAAATGGTGAATAGATTGCATTTGGGGAAGGAGGAGGAAGGATGCTAGGAAGGAATAAGAGAAATCATCTGGTGGAACAGGAAAGAAGAAGCAGCACTATCATATACTCATGGTCTTTAAGGCAGTAGGGAGACAATAGCAAAGTCTCTCACCAAAATAAACACTTTACACAGGATTGAGTAGGTTTCCTTGAATCCCCACTCCTCATTATATCCACCAGGTCAAAGCTCCGTTTGGCATACTAGAATGTGAACATTCCTTAACCTGTTCCATCATGATTGCAGGCTCACAGGAAAATGGCAACTATGTCCATTTAACTCACTCTCTGCAGTATTGTGAAGCAAAGAAGCATTTAAATGCTTTTGATGGTAATGATTATACAGAAAAATGGAATATAAATGGTTGCTGACAAGTTTCATTGTAACAAGTTTTATAACCCCAATATTAAGGAGATGAATATTTTCATATTCCTAAACAAGAGGTAATCACATGTCTAAAGCCTCTTTGCCCCTCACTTATTTTGTTAAAATGCTTTTCTCATTTATTCTCCATCTTTTCCCCCTTGGTGTGCATTAGTTACTATGGAAACACCAGGATACCATAGTTTGAGCATATCAATGTTCTCAAGTTCTGTATGAAGGCAATTTTTATCAAGGTATTGGGGGAGGGAGTTGTTGCTGGATACTACAAATGAATGAAAAAAAAATGCATGGCCCTGCCAGACAAACGTAGACCTTATTCAGACAGCAGTTAGGGTTCATTTCACATGCCCATTCTATATACTGAGATTACTACTGTAGTTACCAGTGGGATGCACCAAGTAAAGATTATTTCTCTATAACAACACCAGCATGGGTTCTTTCAACTCAGAACTTTAGAAGAACGGTTTTAAAAATTAGTCAAGGGTTAACTAATGATACTATGGAATCAGTTTCATGCACATTACTGAACAATTGAATTTATTATGAACAAACACAACACACACACACACACACACACACACACACACACACACACATCAAATAGTAGTAAGTCCACATTCCAAATACAAAATTGACCAACCTACATGTATCTGTACCTTCTCTTTCTGCCTTTTTTTTCTGTTAGAATGCATGAGAATCCCAGAAGAGTTCAACCATCTTCATGATCTCAATTATCAACCATATGATGAAGATTCCCAAATATATATTTTGATCCTTTGCTCACTTGTCTGCAAGAACCTACTATTCAACTTTACTACAATGTCTCACATAAAATTAAAACTGAATTTACTATCTATATTAATCAAGGTTCTCCAGGGCTCCCTAGAGAAATGTATGCAAATTTATTATAAGGATTTGGCTCACATAATTATAGAGGCTGAGAAGTCCCATGGTGTGCCATCTATAAGCTAGAGACTCAGGAGTGCCTGTAATATAGTTCTAGTTGAAGTCCAAAAGCCTGAGAACCAGGAGAACCAAATGTATAATTTCCAGTCCAAGTGTAGAACACCAGTGTCCCAGATTCAAAATAAGGAGAGAAAATGAAGTCTCTCTTGTCCTGCCTTTTGTTTTATTAAGGCCTCCAACAAATTGGAAGCAACCCACCCTCATTGATGAAGGCGATCTCTTTTACTCAATCTATCATTTCAAATGTTAATCTCACTCAGAATAATGTTCAGTCAAACATCTGGGCACCTCTGTTCCAGCCAAGTTGACACATGAAATTAACCATCATATCATCTTCCCTCCTGAACCGGATACCATTCCATGTTCTTTACCTCAGTTGTGATACCACATCCACCCACTTACTCAGACTAGAAACCTAAAAATCACCTCTGTCTTCTCCCCCTCTTATTCACTATATTAAATCAATAACCAAGCCCTGCAAATTTTACCTCCAAATAAATTCCTCAAATTTGTTCCCTCCCCTAAATTTCTTTTTTACATTATCTATTAAATAATGCTATGAAAGATGATTAAGCTCTCTTCTACTACTCTTGACATCCAATGCAGTTATACAGTTATAACATTATTTTTATTTCTGTAATTATCTTTTTACTTGAAATAATATGCATAAAATTATATTTTCTGTTTTACTGACCATAACTTGTATCTCTTAACTGCCTATTTTCAAAATACAGTCATTAGTGTCCTATGTTTCCCTACATCTCTTCTCACTCCATCTTCCAACCTATATCCATTTCTCCAATCTTTGTTTCACCCTTTTCTAAGCCATCATCTTAATAAGTCTCATAGCTGGTCTGCCTCTATTTTCCCCCCTTTTAAATCTACACACAATAGCCAGAGTGATCTCTCATGAACATAAATCAATAAATCAATTTCTTCTCCAATCAACGGTAGACTAACTTGTTTCAGATTAACCATCGCAAGGAGAATAACTATAAAAACTGAATGACATGTAAAAATTATTGGTCAACTTTTTCAATAAAAAATTACATTTGATACGTTGCAGGGCAACCAAGGTAGCAAGGAATTGAGACGTCAAAATTCTAGCAAGGAGGAAACCTAGAGAAGAGAGATTAATGAGATATCTGGTTGCATTTTTGCTTTTAAGTAATTTGCCAATTTATAATCTGTGGGTAAAAAGTTAAGAATCTTAGCAAAAAGGTAGGAAGTTATGAGTCCATACTGCTGATATGAATGTATTAATGAGAAGGCTGATGAATATGAGAAGTCTGATGAGTTTGATGATTATTTTATACAACACACACACACACACACACACACACATATATATATATATATATTCATATTCCAGATCCTCATCAGATATAGGCAAATAGAGATAGAAAAATAAATGACAGGGTTGGGATTGTGGCTCAGCGGTTGAGCGCTCAACTAGCATGGATGGGACCCAGGTTCAATTCTCAGCACCACATAAAAAATAAAAAAATAAAAGCATTGTGTTGTGTCCATCTACAAAAAAAAAATCTCTCTTTGGTTCTCTCTCTCCTCTCTCTCTTTAAAAAAAAATAGATGACAGACAGATAAATACAAAGTTTCTCTCCACAACATACTTAATAACTATAAAAACAAAAAAATAACATATCAGGCATAATCACACATACCTGTAATCCCAGCTACTCAGGAGACTGAGGCAGAAAATTGCACAAATTTGAGGCCAATTTGAGAAACATAGCAAAACCCAGATTCAAATTAAAAGTTAAAAGGGCTGGGGATATAGCTCAGTGGAGAGCACTTACCTAGAATTTTTGAGGCCCTGAGTTTAATCCCTAGTCCTGGGGGTGGGGGGGGGGACAGAGATAGAAAAAATAACTTTCTAGTAGAGAATTTCAGAAGACATCGTTAATCCAATGAACAAAGAGAACATCATCAATAATAGAACATAGTGAAATCATCTACTCCCTGGCAAGATGCAATAAAAGAACAAAGCATAATTTCTTTTGTGTTCCTGCCAAAAATTCATAACCAGATTATAATCATGAGGAAACATCAGATAAACCCAAGTTATGGGACATTTTACAAAGTAACTAGATTGTAATCTTCAGGTCATGTGTTATGGTTTGGGTCTGGAATTTCAAAAAAAAAAATGTTCTAAAAGCTTAATTACCAGCCTGTAGCACTATTGGGAGGTGGTGAAAACTTCGGTAAAACTCAACTATAAATGATGCTTACATGGACTATGCTTTAAGGGCTAGGGATGTAGCTCAGTGATAGAATACTTGCCTAACATGTATGGGTCCTGGGTTCAATCCCCACCACCACCATAAAAATAAACATATGCTTTAAATATGAATGTAAATAGGTTGAAAGTAAAAGGATAAAAAGATATCCCATGCAAACAGTAAGCATATCAAAGATAGTGTGGCTTGGCACAATGATCACGCACACTTGTAATCCCAGCAGCTTGAGAGGCTGAGGCAGGAGGATTGCAAGTTCAAAGGCAGCAGCAGCAGCAGCAAGGTGCTAAGCAACTCAGTGAGACCCTGTCTCTAAATAAAATACAAAATAGGGCTGGGAATGTGGTTCAGTGGTCGAGTGCCCCTGAGTTCAATCCCAAGTACCCCCCCCCCAAAAAAAAGATGGTGTGGCTACATTAACATAACTCACAGGTACAATACACTTCAAGACAAGAAGTATTACCAAAGATCAGAAATAAAAGAGGATCATTTCATAATGATAAAGGAGCCAAATCATCAAGAAAACAATCCAAAATACAAGTGAACTTAATTTAAAAAGTTTTAAAATACATGAGCAAAAATTGAAATTAGAGAGATAAATGAATATACAATTACAGGTGGAGATTTTGACATTCCTCCCTCAATATTCATATAAGTGCACAAAAATATCTGTAAAGCTTTATGGAGGATTTGAACAACCATATCAACTAATTTCACCTAACTGAAATACTGTAGAAAGCTGTACCAAACAACTGTAGAATGCATACTCTTTTCTAGAACATGAAACATTAACCAAGATAGACTTACTGGGTTATAAAACTCAATAAATTTAAAAGGCTTAAAATCTCAGAGTATGTTCTCTAATGACAATGGAATTCATTTAGAAATCAGTCACAAAAAGACAACTAGAAAATTCCCCCAAACTGTTTTTTTTTTTTTTCCTATTTCTTCTGGACAAAGTGGATTGAAAGGTACTGGATTGACCCTTCTACCTGAAGCAAATAAGGAAGATAGAAAATATGCATGAAATGGTTTTCAAGACACTGGACATCAGACAACAAAGGGCAATGATCCATGAGAAATGGGGACAAAATGAGAGTATACCTATAATTACTCTAGCATATTGTCTGGAGAGTTTCAAGGCTTAAGCACAGAAAAGAAGAACCAAGGCTGTTGCCAGCAGGCTCCCTAAGTTTGAAAGTAAGAGAGCTGAGAGTTCAGGGCAATACTGTGATTAAAGTTCTCAGAATGGAGTACCAGACAGAAGAGAGCTGCACAGAAAGAGAACTTCAGAGATCTTGAGAGTGTCCTTAAGGATACCTCTGAGTAGTAACTACTACATGTGTGTGAAGAACTCACACAAGTTTGGGAAAGAACCACCCAGAAGGATTAGAGGTAACATTGCGTGGCACTCTCATAAGTCAGGGAAATTGCCAGTTTATGCCACATCGAAAAACTCAAGATTTGGCTGGGGATTTAGCTCAGTGGTAGAGCACTTGCTTAGCATGAATGAGGCCCTGAGTTCAATCCCCAGTACTGCAAAAAAGAAAAAGAAATGCTCAAGATTCACAGAGCATTGAGTAGAGTACACAGAAAGGTCTTGCCTCAGTAGTGAGAATTAATTAGCACTAGACTAAGCACTACTCCACTCCTACATAACAAATGTTAGGCAGGGGATGTAGCTCAGTGGTAGAGTGCTTGCCTAGCAGGCACAAAGCCCTGGGCTCAATCTTCAGCACCACAAAAAATAAATGAATAAATAAATAAATAAATAAATCCAAAACAAATCTTAAACACAAGACTTAGAAGAATCTATCTATTTCTGAGTAACTTAACTGCATCCCAAAACAAACAAACAAAAAGAGAGGTATTTGGGGCTGGGGCTCAGTGGTAGAGCACTTGCCTAGCACGTGTGAGGTGCTGGGTTCAATCCTCAGCACCACATAAAAATAAATAAAAAAAATAAAGGTATTGTGTCCAACTACAACTAAAAAAAAATATTTAAACAAAGGGATATTTATAGGAATTCAGAAACACACAGTTCTCAACAAGGTAAAATTTTAAAAATACCTATTATCTGATCTACCAAAGTTATTAGGCAACTGAACTTGGTGGAGCATGCTTGTAATCCCAGCTATTCAGGAGGCTGAGCAGGAAGATTACAGGTTGAGGCCAGCCTGAGCAACTGAGGAAGATTCTGTATCAAAATAAAATTTAAAATGACTGGGAATACAGCTCTGTAATAGAGCATTTGCCTAACATTCTTGAGGCCCTGGATTCAATCTCCAATACTGAAAAAAATTTACTAAGCATGTTCTGAAATTAGGTTGTGTTGATGGTTGCACAATCTTATGAAAAATTTTAATGAGTGAATTATATATTATAAATGAATTATACCTCCCAAAGCTGGTAAATCAGGGAACACCAATATCATAAATGCCTACAGATGTAACACTGACCAGAATACAATATACTAGTGAAAAATTTAAAAGGAGAGCTGGAAAGTGAGACAGTCAAAAGGGGCTTTGATAAACTCCTGTATCTTCTAGTGGATCAGAGCTACACATATGCTCAGAGGAGACCATAGATGGCCCCAGTTATGTATATATTCAGGGCTTCCCTTGAGACCCTGTGCAAGCATAAAGTGAAACCTAGAGAAGACTTATGTGTCAACTGTTTGAACTTTGAATAAGTGTACCAACACATACACAAATTCCCTACCAAAAAAGGGTGGAACCATTATTGGTTCAAGGTGTTTAAGCAAAGTCTCTGACTAATCTGACTGAGTGACCACTAAGATAAGGTGACCCAAGAGTAGACCTTAAGCAACTAAACTTAAATAGAATTTGATTGTTTTTTAAAAAACATTAAGCAGATATTCTATTTGTCATACCCTGCAGGGGAAAGCACATCACTGAACAAAACAAAAAAAAAATGTAATAAAAAAAAACCCCACAAACCCTGAGGAGAGAGAATCAGAAGCCAGAGTTGTTATGTTCTGTAAAATATCATTTTCCCCAAACTATGCAAGGAACCAAGGTATATCTCACACACACACACACACACACACACACACACACACACACACACATACACACACACAAAGCAGTTTATCTGAATTCTCTCTGGGAGGATACAGATGAGAGATTTAGTACAAAAAGCCTGCAAGTGAGTTGGGTGCGGTGGCACACACCTATAATTCCAACAACTTGGGAGACTGAGGCAGGAGCATCATAAGTTTGAGGCCAGCCTCAGCAATTTAGCAAGACCCTGTTTCAAAATAAAAAATAAAAAGGGCTGGGGATGTAGTTCAGAGGGAAAGTACCCCTGGGCTCAATCACCAGTACCACAATTTTAAAAAATGAAGCCTTCAGGTAAACTATTATAAGTATGTTCAATGAACTGGAGGAAACATTGTTTAAATAATTAAAGGAATATGTGATGATGATGACTCATCAAATAAATAATATTAATAAAGATATAAATTATGAAAGATAAATGAATGGAAATTTTGAAGTTAAAAGGTAAGACAATTGATGGACTGGGGTTGTGGCTCAGTGGCAGAGTGCTTGCCTACCATGTATGAGGCACTGGGTTCGAGTCTCAGCACGACGTATCAATAAATAAAATAAAGGTCCATTGAAAACTAAAAAAAATATTTTGAAAAAAGGTAGGTCAATTGAAATGAAAAGCCCACTCAAGAGGCTCAACAGCAGATTCGAGCAGGCGGAATAAATAATCAGCAAACCCAAAGATAGATCAATAGATATTCTCAGTCTGAAAAATAGAATATAAAAACAATGACTAAAGAATCTCAAAGACCATGAGCCTAGAACATGTACCTGTAATCCCAGCTACTCAGGAGGCTGAGGCAGGAGAATGGCAAGTTTTAGGCCAGGGTGGGGAATTTAGTGAGACCTTGTCTGGAAATAAAAAATAAGAAAGTTAGTGACTGTAGCTTAGTGGTAGAGTGCCACGAGGTTCCAATACCAGTATCAAAAATAAAGTGAGAGAAGGGCCGGCATTGTAGCTCAGTGGTAGAGAGTTCTCTAGCACTTGTGAGGCACAGGGTTTGATCCTCAGCAACACATAAAACAATAAATAAATTAAATAAAGGTATTTTGTCCACCTACACCCAAAATATTTTAAAAAATAAAGTGAGAATTTTTTTTAAAAGGATCTCAAAGACCTGTGACACACCTTCAAATGTACCAGATATGTGAGGCTGAGGCTGGAGCTCATTGGTAAAGTGCTTGCCTTGCATATGTGAGGCACTGGGTTCAATCCTCAGCACCACATACAAAGAAATAAAGATACTGTGTGTATCTACAACTAAATAAATATTTTTTTAAAAAAATCTAGAGACTTGGGGCTGGGATTGTGGCTCAGCGGTAGAGCGCTCCCCTAGCACAGGCGGGGACCCGGGTTCGATCCTCAGCACCACATAAAAATAAAGGCATTGTGTTGTGTCCATCTTCACCTAAAAAATAAATATTTTTTAAAAATCTAAAGACTAGTATCAACATCATTTAAAAAATGTACCAGATATGTAAAATAGGAGTCTCAGAATAGAAGAGGACAAAAGAAACATTAAAAATATTAGAAGAGGGCTAGGATTGTGGCTCAGCGGTAGAGCACTCACCTAGCATGTGCAGGGCCCTGGGTTCAATCCTTAGCACCACATAAAAATAAATGAATGGATTAAAGGTATTGTGTCCAACTACAACTAAGAAATAAATATTTTTTTAAAAAAGAAAAAAAATTTAGAAGAAATAATGGGTTAAAACTTCTCAAGTTGAATGAAAAAATTAATCTGGCCCATCAAGAAGCTCAATGAATCGCAAATACAACAAACTCAGATATTTACACTCAAACTGTATTTTTCTTTTCTTCTCATAACTGATTTTATTTTTTAATATTTGAGTTTTTTTAGTTGTAGTTAGACACAATACCTTTATTCTATTTATTTATATGTGGTGCTGTGGATCGAACCCAGGGCCTTGCATGTGCTAGGCAAACACTCTACCACTGAGCCACAACCCCAGCCCCTCATAACTGATTTTAAAGATACCTGTATAAAATTATAATTGTTAAAATATGTTTGGGTTTCAAATATATAAAGATGACAATAAAAGCATAAAGGAGAGGAGAGGAAAAGAAGCTGTATTGGAGCAGTTTCTGTATACTACTGAAAATGAGTTATCATTAATGTCAAGTATATTTTTAAATTAATATATATTGTAAGCTCCAGATAAACCACTAAGAAAATAATTCAAAACATAAAGTAAAAAGAATTAAAGTGATACTCTAGAAAATATCTATTTAATGCAAAAGTAATCAGTAAGGGAGAAATAGTGGTATATGAGACAAAGAAAATAGCAAAAGCTAGTTATAAATAACTATATTATTTATATTACAATAAATATTATATTAAATGTAAATGAAATAAGCATTCTGATCCAAAGGAAAGAATTAGCAGATTGGATTTTAAAACAAGACCTAACTATATATTGTCTAGATCAGACACACTTTTTTATTAGTTCATTTTAGTTATACATAATATTAAGGTTCATTTAAAAAATTTTTTTAAATGTTGATGGACCTTTATTTTATTCATTTATTTATATATGGTGCTTAGAATCAAACCCAGTGCCTCACACATGCTAGGCAAGCGCACTACCACTGAGCCACAACCCCAGCCCCTCATTTGGACATAATTATACATGCATGGAATATAATTTTCTCTAATTCAATCTCAAGTACTTTCCCTTTCCCTCCCCTCATCTCTCACCCTGTTCCCTTCCCTTTATTCTACTGATCTTCTATTTATTTATAGTATTTTTTTCAATTAGTGCCTCGTGGATATACATGAAGGTGAGATTCACTATAGTACATATATGTACATAGGAAAGTTAGATCAAATTTATTCCATGGTTCTTCCTTTTTCCCATCCCCCCTCCCTTCCCCTCAATCCCCTTCCTCTACTCCACAGATCTCTCTATTTTCATAAATTCACCCTCACCTTTTCTTATTAGACTCAATACACAAATAGGTTGAAAGGATGGAAAATTATATACCATGAAAACAATACCTACAAGAGCTATTGTGGCTGGACCAGAATTTTAGATTTCTATTGTTGTATCATAAATTACCACAGATATAGCAGTTTAAAACAATACCATTTCTTAGCTCACAGTTCTGTAGGTTATAAGACCAGTCTCTACCTAGTGCCTAGAAAAAACAAAACCAATGTGTTGACCAGGCTGAGCTCTTTTCTGGAGGAACCCACTTCCAAACAACAATAACAACATATCAACTTCCGAGTTCATTCAGGTTGTTGACAGTGTTTAGTTCCTTGTACCTACAAAACTGAGTTTTCCATTTTCTTGATACAAGGTCCTTACTACCATCAAGTAAACCATATATAACCAAATCTTTTTTGTGCTTTGAATCTCTGATGACCTCTTCTTACATTAGCCAGAAAACTCAGTATTTAAAGGCTCACCTCACTGGATCAGGCCCATAATCTCTGTATAATAAGTCTATCTGACTGGGAACTTTAATTATATCTGGAAAATTAATTCCTTTATAGCAGTACCCATATTAATATTTTAATTAATTTGTTTTTAATTGATAAATACAAATTGTACATATTCATGCCATATAATTGATATTTTAATGAATATACACTGTGAAATGATTAAATCAAGCTGATTAACATATATTTGTGTGTTTATGTGTGTGTATATATATATATATATATATATATATATATATATCACCTCACCTTCATATCATTTGTTTGTGATGAGAATATCATTAGCAGCATTAGCAGGCTGGGGTTGTAGATCAGTGGTAGAGCACTTGCCTAGCACATGTGAGGAACTGGGTAGTCCTCAGCACCTCAGCACCTCAGCACCACAAAGAAATAAACAAAATAAAATTATTGTGTCCATCTATAACTAAAAAAAAATCAACTAAAAATTTTTAAAAAAACAATTGTCCTAGTAGTATTTGTTGAAAAGACTGTCACTTCCATATTGAATTGCCTCAGTAACTTGGTCAGAAATCAATTTACCATAATATAAGGGTTCATTTATGAACTCTATTTTGTTCCATCAATCTATATTTCTGTCCTTATGTTAGTATCATATTATCATCATATTATCTTGGTTACTGTGACTTTATAGTAAGTTTCAAAATATGGAAGTTGTTTGGCTATTGTGGACCTTTGCACTTCCATATACAATTTAGGGAATTAATACAATTAGATTGCCGATTTCTTTTTTTTAACCAGTTAGAATTTTAATAGTGAATTCATTTAATTTATGTATCAATTTGGTAAGAATTTCCATCTTTGCATTGATGTTTTTCAATTCATGATCATGGAATTTATCTCCATTGATGTAGATCTTTTTGAATTTCCCTTAGCAATGTTTCTTAGTTTTTGTGTAGTAAGTCTACATTTTTGGCTAAATTTGTTTCTAAATACATTATTCCTTTTAATGTTATTGTGAATAGAATTGTCTTTCTAAATTCATTTTTACTTTTTTAACTGCTACTATATATAATTCATTTTTATATTTATCTTTTATCTTACATCCTAAACTCACTTATCAACCTAATAGCTTTTTGTAGATTACATCTGACTTCTTACATTAAAATGACATTCATTGCAAAATAATCTTGGTTTTACTTCTTTCTTTCCAATTTAAATGGTTTTATTTTTCTTTCCTGGTTGTACTGGCTTAAAATCTCTAGTACAGTGTTTAATACTAGTGATGAGAATAAACATATTCTACTTGTTTCCAATCAGAGCAAAGTGTTCACTCTTTCACCATTGATGCTCTTATGATGTAAGCTCTAGAGTTTTCTTGTGCCCTTTATCACTTTGAGAAACTCACCTTCTATTCTAGCTTTGTTGAGATTTTTTTTTTTTTTTTTTTTTGGTACTGGGGATTGAACTCAGGAGCACTTAACACACTGAGCCACATCCCCAGCCCTTTTCATATTTTATTTAGAGACAGGGTCTGGCTGAGTTGCTTAAGGCCTCCCTAAGTAGCTGAGGATGGCTTTGGACTCACAAACCTCCTGCCTCAGCCTCCTGAGTCACTCGGATTACAGGTGTGTACCACTGTGCCTAGCTAAAACCATATAACCTGAATAGCTCTCTGTTAAAGAATTAAATATGTTACCCAAAAAATTTTACAAAGAAAACTTAGGTGGCTTCTCTAGTGAATTTTACCAAACATTTATTGAAGAAGTAACTCATATCCACTGGAATCAAAGTTACAGACAATAAGAAGTTTTGACAAGGATGTGGAAAAATTGGAAGCCTTAGGATGGTGATATAGCTCAGTAGTAAAGTACTTGCCTAACATGCACAAGGTTCAATCTCTAGCACCAAAGATGGACAGATAGAGAAATTAAAAGCCTCATACACTGCTGGTGGGAATAGAAAATGGTGTAACCACATTGGAAAACATTTTGTCACTTCAGTATTAATTGACCATTATAATATACCATAATAGTCAAAAAGTGGAAACAATCCAAATGTCCATCAACTGATGAACAAATAAATAAAAGTTGGTTTATCTATACAACAGAACATTATTCTAATATAAAAAGATATGAAGTACTGATACATACTAAAATATAGTTAACCTTGAAAGTATTATACTAACTGAAAGAAGTCATTCCTAAAGTACCACTTATTGTAGTTCCACTCATGAAATGTCCACAAAAGGCAAATCTATAAAGACAAGTGGTTGTTTATGACTGGGGGCAAGAGGACAGGGAATGACAGCTAATTGCAGAGCTTCTTTAAGAGGGGACAAAATGTTTGAAAATTGATTGTGGTAATTATTGTACAACCATGTGAATATACAAAAACATTGCATTGTGCATTTGCAATTGGATGATTTGAGATCATATTTCAACAAAGCCATTAAAAATTCTAAACAACCAGTGAAATTCCACATCATGTACAACTGCAAGAATGGAATCCTAATTAGAATAAGTTATATCCCATGTTTTTATAATATGTCAAACACACTCTGCTGTCATGTATATCTAAAAAAGAAGAAATAAAATCAAATTCAATAGTGTGTATGTTTGTGTGTGTGTGTGTGTGTGTATGTGTGTGTGTAGATTGCAGGAAGCCTGGCTTGGTGGCACATGCCTGTAACCCCAGCAATGCAGGAGGTTAAGGCAGGAGGATACCAAGTTGGAAGTAGCTGGCCTCGGCAACATAAAGAGACTCTGACTCAAAACACAAAATAAAAAGTACTGGAGATGTAGGTCAGTGGTAAAGTGCCCCTTTGTTCAATCACCAGTACAATAAATAAATATTTTAAAAGAAGAATACTTGGGGCTGGGATTGTAGCTCAGTAGTAGAGCGCTCACCTAGCACGTGCAAGGCCCTGGGTTCAATCCTCAGCACCACATAAGAATAAATAAATAAAATAAAGGTATTGTGCCCAACTACAACTAAAAAATATATATATTTTTAAAAAGGGAGAATACATGATGACCAAGTGGGGTTTCCCCCAGGAACAGAAACAGTATACCATTAGAAACCAAATCAATGTAATTGACCATATTAAACTAAAATAGAAAATCCATGTTACAATCTCCATAGATATAAAAAAAATCAATTGACAATCCAAATTCATTCCTAATAATGACTATTAGTAACCTAGGAACAGAAAAGAATGTTCATCAGCCTAATAAAGGAGAGCTAAAAAAAAACTATGATTAAATCACACTTAATAATGAAAGAACAAATGCTTTCCCTAAGATCAGCAGCAAGACAAGGATGTCTACTGCTATTCCTTTCTTCGACATTTACTATATGTCCTAGCCAATACAATAAGATAAAGAAAAATAAATGAATGACATGAAGATTGAAAAGGAAGAAGTAAACCTATATTTTTTTTGCAGATGATACAATTACACAGAAAAGTGGTTGGAATATATAAACCAAAGGTATTATGACTAATAAGTGGCCTGGGAAAGATGATAGGTTAAGAGATCAATATACAAATATCAATTTTATTTCTATATACTAATTTCCAGTGAACTACTGGAAATTGAAATTTAAAAAGTAATACCATTTTGAGTACCACAAAAGTAATAAAATCCTTACAAATAAATCTGGCAAATATATGCAAAACTTATATGCTGAAAACTATGAAACAGTAATGAGTGAAATTTAAAAAGATCTAAATAAATGAAAACACATGCCTGTCGATGGTTCAGAAGGTAATTTTGCCCAAATTAATCTATATATTCAACAGAATTTTAATCAAAATCACAACAAGCTTTAAAAAAAAGCAACTGATGACTTGATTCTAAAATTTATGGAAATACAAAAGGCCTAAATACCAACAAAATAATTGAAAAAGAACCAAAAGCAGAATATGTAGCCTGGATTCTAATACCCTTCGTTAATAAAAAGAGCCAGTCTGCCTTAGAAAAATGGCCAATTCCAAGACTGGGACAAAAAATATGTAGGAAGAGCCTATAGCATTTTGTAGTGCCAGAAAGTAAGGAAGTCCTGAAGCAAAACAAAACAAAGCAAAATCTCTTTGATGAGGGTATGTCAAAGGAAAATAGGAAACAACAGAAGACTTCCCAGTGATCAAAGTTGTAGTAATTGCAATAACAAAATAAAGTAGTATTGGATTATAAACCAAAGTATAAAATAAATATTCACAAGCTCATGCTGGTATAAATAAGTGACTGAATATTAAAATATGGGATAGAGGGGCTGAGGTTATGGCCTGGCACGTACAAGACCCTGGGTTCAATCCTCAGCTCCACATAAAAAAAAAATAAACAAGTAAAATAAAGGTGTTGTGTCCAACTACAACTAAAAAATAAATATTTTTTAAAAAGATGGGATAGAAGAAGCAAATCTCAAGTGCAGAAGAATCCCACATAATTTATGTAGACACTCAGACCTTAAGGAAGGGGAGCAAAACTCTCCATTTGTTGAGCAGTACATACCAAATTCCTTCCAAAAAGTACACTATGAAAGACAAGATGAAGGAAGAAAGAGTTACTTTCCAATGGAAATACCTGACAAACACTATGTCAGCCAGTGATCAAGGATCCCATCAACATCGAAAAGGCATATATATGATAATATGATATGATGTGATGAAATAACACTCTGTCTCTGTGGTCTTCTTCCCTTTACCAGTCTGTGCATGAGGAAAATAACAGATAAATCCCAACAGAGGGAATTCTACAAAATATCTGACCAGTACTCCTCAAAATCATCAGTTATTGATAACAAAGAAAGTCTGAGAATTCTCACACCACCAAGGGGAGCCTAAGGAGACTTAAGGACTAAATATAACGTGATATCCTGGATGGGATTCATTCTAGAAAAAGGTCATTAGGTAAAAACTAAGGATATCTGAATAAAGTATAGATTTTAGTTAATAATACTATATCATACATTATTATAATGTTAGGAAATCAATTCCAGAAATATGTAAAAAGAATGACCACATAAGGTATATCCCCAAAATGTTAGTCAATATTAAAAAAAAATCAATGAGCCAAGTGCAGTAGTGCACACCTGTAATCCCAGTGAGTTGTGAGACTGAGGCAGGAGGATTGACGCCAGCCTCAGCAACTTAGTGAGGCCCTAAGTAACCAGCAAGATCCTGTCTTAAATAAAATACAAAAAGGGACTGGGGATATGACTCAGTGGTTGAGCATCCCTAGGTTCAATCCTTGGTACAAAAAAAAAATCAATAGCCAAATGTGACAGTGCACACCTGTAATTCCAGCAACTCAGGAGGCTGAAGCAGAATTACAAGTTTGAGGCCAGCCTCAGCAGTTTAGTGAGATCTACCTCAAAACAAAAAATAAAAAGGGCTGGGGACATAGCTCTGGGGGCAAGTGCCCCTCAGTTCAATCCCCAGGACTGCAAAAAAGGAAAAAAAAAAAAGCAGTCAATTGTGCCATAGTTGAAGCTCAGTGGTACAGTGCTTACCTGGCGTGCATGATGCCCTGGGTTCCATCCTCAGAACTGTGCACGTGTATACACACACACACACACACACACACACACACACATCAATGTAATTGACCACTTTAACAGTAAAGTAAAAAACTATATATTCATTTTATTAAATGCGGAAAAAGCAGCTTAAAAATACATGCCCACTGATTTTTTTTTTAATTTCAACAAGGTAGGAGTTTTTTTAAAAAACAAACTTCCTCAATCTGATAATAATAATCTATAAAAATATAACACTTATGGTGAAATATGAAAAAGCTAACATATTCTATGGAGAAATATTGAGGCTATCCCCATGAGAATGGAAACAAGGCAAGGATGTTTGCTTCCACTATTTCAGTTCAACATTGACCTGGAAATCCTAACTAGTGCAATAAGGTAAGGAAAAGAAATGAAAGCCATCCGTATTGGAAAGAAGGAAATAAAACTGTCTTTACTTATAGATGGCATGATTGTTTACAAGGAAAATCCTCAAGAGAATTGAAAAACCAAACACCAGAACTAATTAGTGAATAGTGATACCACAGGATACAAAGTCAATATGCAAAAATTAAGTGTATCTCTATACACAAGAGTGGATTTTAAATTCTACAAAATTCCACTTATAACATCAAAAAACACAAAATTTTTAAGGAGAAATATTCCATGTTTGTATAATTATGTCAAAATGAACCCCAATATTATGTGTAATATAATGCACTAATAAAAAAATAAAATCCTTAAGGATAAGTTAAATAAAATGTACATTACATTGGATTCTACAAAACATTTTAGAAAGAAACTAAAGAAGATTTAAATAAGCAAAGAACTATACTATGTTTATGGGTTGGAAGATGGTAATTCTCTTCAAATTTATTTATAGAGTTAATTAATTCCAATCAAAGCCCCAGCAGATTTTTTTATAGAAATTGACAACCTGGTTTTAAAATGTATATGGAATAGAAAAATATCCACAGTAGCCAGAAATTTTTTGAAAAATAAGAATAAAGCTGCCAGGGGGCCGGGGATGTGGCTCAAGCTGTAGCGCGCTCACCAGGCGTGCGTGCGGCCTGGGTTTGATCCTCAGCACCACATACAAATAAACATGTTGTGTCCGCCGAAAAACTAAAAAATAAATATTTAAAAATTCATTCTCTCTCTCTCTCTCTCTCTCTCTCTCTCTCTCTCTCTCTCTCTCTCTCTTTCTCTCTCACTCTCTCAAAAAAAAAAAAAAAAGAATAAAGCTGCCAGGCATGGTGGTGCATACCCTTAATCCCAGCTACTCAGGAGACTGAGGCAGGAGGATCCCAAGTTCAAGGCCAGCCTGGGCAATGTAGTGAGACCCTGTCTCAAAATAAATGAGAAAAAAATGGCTGGGAACATAGCTCAGTGGTAAAGCATTCCTGCGTTTGATTCCCAGTACCCCCCCCACACACATACACACACAAACACACACACACACACACACACAAATGTATATGTAGTACATATAGCATCAATATAGTATAAAAATTTGATGGATGGAGCTGGGGTTGTGGCTCAGCGGCAGAGCACTCGCCTAGCACATGTGAAGCCCTGGGTTCAATCCTCAGCACCACATAAAAATAAATAAATAAATAAAACAAAGGTACTGTGTTCAACTAAAAGAAATAAATATTTTTAAAAATATTTGATGGAGGATGATACTTCTAAATTTACTGATGCTATTAAATCTGGGAATATGAAAATTTTTTTCCTTGAGTTTAGGAACTGAATAGAATAGAATCCTGAATAGAATGTGAGTACTTTGATTGGAAACAATTGTGGAAAATCTGTTTTAGTTGGCTTCTTCACTGCTGTGACTGAAAGACCCATCAAGAACAATTTTAAAGGAGGAAAAGTTATTTGTGCTCATGGGTTCAGTCCATAGATAGTCAGCTCAATTGCCCTGGGCATGAAGTGAGGAAGAGCATTATTTTAGTCAGCTTTTTCACTGCTATGACTAAAGAACCCAGCTAGCACAATTATAGAGGAGAAGAGCTTATTTGGGGGTTCACAGTTTCAGAGGTCTTAGTCCATAGAAGGCCAGCTCCATTCCTCTGGTCTCCATGGCAGGAGAGTGTGGTGGAGGGAAGCAGCTCACACCACAGTGATCAAGAGGCACAGAGAGAGACTCCACTTTCTAAATATAAATATATACCTCCCAAGCTATGTCCTGATTTCCACCTCCAGCCACATCCTACCACTTCAGTTTCCATTCAGTTAATCCCATCACCAGGTCAATTCACTGACTAGATTAAGGCTCTTAGGACCCAATCATTTCTCCTGTGAAACTTCTTGCATTGTCTTACAGTGAGTTTTTGAGGGATACCTCACATCCAAAACATAACAAGAATCATGGTGGAAAGTCATGGCAGGAGAAAGCAGTCCAGGGCATGGCCACCAGTAAGCAGAGACACTAAGATCAGCTCACAAAATATATACCCCAAAGGCATGCCCCCAGTGTCCTACCTCTTACAGTCACACCTGTCTACAGTTACCACCCAGTTAATCTGTATTAAAAGATTAATACATTGATATGGTTAAGGCTCTCATAATCCAATCATTTCATCTCTAAACTTTCTTTCATTGTCTCACACATGAGCTTTTGGGGGACACTTCATATCTAAATTATAACATAATCTTTTGATGATTGTTTATTGTCTAGGTAAGAATTGATGAAAATCAAATATTTCTTTACTATACCATAATGTTGATGATTATTGTGAGCAGAAGTTTTAATTTTATAACTTAGGTTAATGCTTTTCAACCTGATATTTGATTATACTCATTCATTTTTCCTATCTTTGTCATCTTAACAATTTAATCATGTAAAAGCAATTCTGAAGTCACTGTGGGGAGGGACTATATGTCTACCTTATCCCCAAAAGCCCCATTGAAAGTTGTTGATCAATACATTGATCCCTTGTATGTTGTTGATCAATACATTGATCCCTTGTATTTCTAAATACTGTTGTATGTTAACCATTATTAACTTCCATCGCTCTCGTGAACAAGGATGTATCCGTTTAGCCAAAGTTGTATGAATTACATAGATAACTGCTGGGAGCCACAGCCAATTAATATGATGCATGGCATTTTTGATTGAAAGGTGATGCCAGCTAGCCATTGAGATGATATGATTATGTTAAAAATTACATTCATATGGATACCGGACTCCTGCTGCGGGACTCCTGGAGAGTTCCCATTGGTTGGGAAAGTGCAGTAGGAGGGAATTCCGGAGGAGGCGCTTGCGCTGGAGTTCCGGGAAGGAACCGGCGGAACGCCGCGTGGGTGGATCGGGAAGCTTCCCGGGCACGGACGTGGTGTTGGCGGTTTTTTCAAATAAAGTTTATTCCTGTTTGAGTGGCTCGTGATCTTGTGCCCAGCCAGACTGCGGCAGATAACCACCATTTCACAGCTCAAACAACATTTAAAATCATTTCTTCTAAGCAGTGCTGTACTGACAAATGGTTATAGGCTGAGAGTAAGTGCTATTGTTTGGATCTAGAATTTCCCCAAAAGGCCCATGTGCTAAACATTTGGTCCCCAGTTTGGCATTATTATAAAGGAGGTAGTGGAACATTTAAGAGATTGGACCTATTGGAAGGTCTTAGGTCATTGGAGGAATGCCCTCAAAGGGTATAATAGGAATATGCCTTATTCCTCTCTCTCTTTCACTTGCCAGCCACAGTGAAGTAAGCTGCCTGCTCCACCACACATACTCCTGCCATGATGTACTTACTCACCACAGGCCCAAACCAACAGGATCAACTAACCATGGGCTATACCCTCCTAACCTGTGAGCCAAAAATAAGTCTTTCCCTCTTTTTAAGTTGATTGCCTCAGGTATTTCATTACAGTAATGGACAGCTGACTAATGCAGGAGGTAATGCTGATTTTCAGCATGCTGGTTTCTGTAGTGCAAATACTCCCACCAGGGCCAATTTCAAATTACCAGCATGAAGTCAACCAACTCATGAAGTTCCTGAAATTTTCATAATAAGCTTTTTTGAACTGATGTGAGCCAACTCCAGCACAGTGCTGACTCTAACCCCCTTGCTTAACATTTTCTTAAGATTTTGGATGGGAGTTCATAACCCACTTGAATCAAATGTATGAAATATGATATGTCAAGAACTATGTAATGTTTTGAACAACCAATAATAAAAATTTTTTTAAAAGATTTTTGGGTGACATAGGTATAAAAAGAAATGAAAATCATACAGATTATTTAGCTTGAATCATCTGTCATGCAAAAGAAAACACACTGAAGTCAGAATCAGAAGTTAAGCATTCAAGTCTGTTTGAACCTGCTGCTTACTAGCTATGCTGCCTTGAACAAATTTTCCTCTCTTGACCTCAGTTTCCTCATTGATAAAATAAGTATAATGATTCTTGCCATACTCACTTTACAGTAAAAATTAAATATGAAAAGATATGTCCACACAAAAACTTGTACATGAATATTCATAGCAGCATTACTTATAGCAGCTAAAAAGTGGAAATAATCCAATGTCTGTCAACCAATGAATAGATAAAGAAAATGTGGTCACTGGAAGATTATTCAGTAATAAATAATGAAGTGCTAAAACATGATATAACATAGATTAACCTTGAAAATTATATAAAGCAGTCACAAAATACTACATAATATATGATTTCATTCATATGAAACGTTCAGAGTAGAAATCTATAGAGAGAAAATAGATGAGTGGTTGCCTAGAGCTAAGACAGAGCAGGGTTTGGGGTTATGGCTAAAGGGTAAAGTTTCTTTATTTATTGGTACCTATTAATTATACAGGGTGGTAAGTTATATTATGGCATTTTCATACATGCACATAACATAATTTGATCCATGTGACTCCCATTACCTCCCCTTGATCTCCCTTCTTCCCTCCTACTTATCTTCTTTCTCTACCCCAATAGTCTCTCTTCTGCTTTCATGACATCTCTTTTTTTTTCTTTTCTCTCTAGCTTTCACATGTTGTAGTCATATTTTCATTGCTGTGACTAAAAGATCTGACAAGAACAACTGACAGGAAGAAAAGTTTATTTTAACTTACAGTTTTAGAGGTTCAGTCCATGGTCAGTCAGACAATTTCATAGTTCTGGGCCCCAGGGCGAGGCAGCACATCATGGCAGAAGGGCATGGCAAAGGGACCTGCCCAGTTCAAGATAGCCAGGAAGCAGAAAGAGAGAGGGAACACGAAGTGCCAAGGGTACAATATAAACCCCAAAGGCACAACCCCAGTGACCTACTTCCTACAGCCACATTTTGCCTGCTTACAGGTTACAGTTCTCATAATCTAATCATTTCATCTCTGAACATTTTTGCGTGGTCTCACACATATCCAAACACGAGTACTACATCTGACAGAAAACATATGACACTTGTCTTTCTGACACTGGCTTATTTTCACTTAACACAATGCTGTCTAGATTCACCCATTTTCCTGAAAATGGCATAACTTTATTATTCTTTATGGTGAATAAAACTTCATTGTGCATCAATACCATATCTTATCCATTCATTTGTTGATGGACATCTTGGCTGATTCCATAACTTGGCTATTATGAATTGCACTGCAATAAACATGGGTATGCACATATCTCTAAAGTATGCTGACTTTAATTCTTTTGACTAAATACAGAGGAGTGGTATAGCTGGGTCATATGGTAGTTTGAGTTTTAGCCTTTTTTGGAACATCCATACTGATTTCCATAGTGGCTGTATTAATTTATATTCCCACCAACAGTGTACAAGGGTTCACAAGGTTTCTTTTTAGGATGGTGAAAATATTCTATAATTTACCATAACTGTAGTAGTGCAACTCTATGAGTGTGCAAAAAAATGTAAACTTAAAACAAAAAAAAAAGACACAATGAAACATTAACACACAAAATAACCTGAATAAATTGACAGTGGGAAAAAACTCTTTATCACAAGAACATTCTTGAAGTGATAAAATTATTAGAAATGGAGAACAGATTAGTGGTTGCCAGGAGTTAAGAAGGAGGCAGGGGTGGTAGGGATAAAGGCATGCTACCAAAAAGCAACATGACTGATCCTTGTAGTGATGAAAGTTTTCTGTATCTTAACTGTGTTAGAATTAATATTCCTCTTGTAATATGTATTAGAGTTTTTAATACCTTTATTATTTTTTTAAATTTTTATGTGTTGCTTAGGATCAAACCCAGAGCCTTGCATGTGCTAGGAGTGCCGTGTACCACTAAGCCCCAGCCCTGTATTAGAGTTTTACAAAATGTTAACTTTAGCAGAAACTGGTAAAGGATACATAATATCTCTGAATTGTTGCTTATAGTTGTACATGAATCTACAAATATCTCAAAATAAAAATGCTAACAAAAAGGAATTAAATACTATAATGAGAGTCTGGCATGGTTATACACCCCTGTAATACCAATGATGTCGAGGCAGGAGGATCACAAGTTTGAGACCAGCCTGGGCAGTTTAGCAAGACACTGTCTCAAAATAAAATTTTTTTTTAAAGGCTGTGGGTATATCTCAGTGGTAGTGTGCCTCCGGGCTCAATACTCAGTACCACAAAAAAAATGACATAATGAATATAAAAACACTCTAAATTAGAAAATTGTGTACATAATTATTATTATGAATCTTTTATGAGAATGAATAACATGGAACTATTGGGACTTTATTTACTCGGTAATTCAAAAAGCATTTATTGAGTCTCTAGTAATGTTCAAGGACTAAGTTAGATGCTGTGGGGCATACAAAGTTATGAATTTATGATATAATCACAATTGTTATGTTGCAAATTTTAGCTAAGCATGGGTTCTTTATGTGAAACATAAATCAGGTGAAATAGAAACATACTTGTAGGTGGGGATATATAATTTTCATTTACTTGTAATCACTAATAGTTCTAATCAAGATCAAGAGTTCTTAACTAATTATGTATCTTTTACAATTCCTATCCCCAACTAGATACCTGACCTTTTCAATTGGGTATTTCAGTCTCAAACCTCAAAAGTACAAAACTGAACTTTTGGGTCTCGCTCCCAAAATCTGCCCCCCTCCACTAGTGTTTTCTCCATCTCAGTAAACAGTCTACCACTCACTCACTTGTTCAAGCCAGCAATTTAGGCATAATCTTTCTCTTTCCTTTATCTTCCACATTCCTCTGATGGAAGCATCAATGACTGTTTCTCTATATAGCCACCATCTTATTCCAGGCCATCAGCGTCTCTTGTTGAACTATACAAAAGCTTCCTGATTGGTCTCTCCACTTCCATTCTTGCCCAACTCCAATCCATTCTCCACACAACAGCCAAAGTGATATTAATAAAACTTAGATTGTCATTCTCCTACATAATCCTTTACTTTGGGCACATTTTACTTAGAGTAAAATTCAAATTCTGCCCTGGCCTTTTAGGCCCTACATAATCTGAACCCTACTATTTCTTCATCTTTAACTGTTATTTTCTTTCTTATTCGCCATAGGCCCATACTGCTCTTTCCACTTCTAAAACATCACAAGATCTTCCCAACCATGAGGGTTTATGTGCAGATTGTTTCCTTTGCCCTGAACACTCTTCCCCAGTTCTTTGCAAAGCTGGTTCCTTCTCATCCTTTAGGTCTCAGCTGAGATATTTCATTGACTATCCCATAATTCTACATAAGAGAGAAATGGGGCAGCAATCTGGTTAAAGCTGTGAAGGAGGAGTTCCTTGAGGATCTGCCTCAGAGCTGCATCTGCATAGCAAACACACTGCCTTTACTTAGGTTAAGTATAGATCAATAAAAAAAATCAATGTCTTCTAAAATGCTCTTATTCATACTTTATATAAGAAAACATCATCTCTCTATAAAAATATAATTTGGAGTGCCTTGAAGGAAGTGACAAGTGAATCAAAGAGGATGGAGAGGCTAACTGAAGAGTTTTTTTATTTTATCCTAGTGGTAAGAGTCTATTTACATCTTTTAAGTAGGGGCATAATATGGTCCAATCACAAGATTGGATGAAGACATACTAAAGACTTAAAGATCAGTTTTAAAATTATTATTTTTGCCAACATTTATAGAGCATTTGATGTGTAACAGCTAGTATTCTAAGGGTTTTCCACTTGTTCTGCTAATACATATATATATCATATAATATATATCATATAATATATATTACACATTATAATATATTATATGATATATATTAATTTAGTCCTCACAACTATCCATTGTATTATTATCATTCCCAATTTAAAAATGAGGAAACTGGGGCTGGGGATGTGGCTCAAGCAGTAGCGTGCTCGTCTGGCATGCACAGGGCGCTGGGTTCGATCCTCAGCACCACATGCAAATAAAATAAAGATGTTGTGTCAAAAAAAAAAAAAAAGATGTTGTGTCCACCAAAAGCTAAAAAAATATATATTAAAAAATTCTCTCTCTCTCTCTCAAAAAAAAATGAGGAAACAAAGAAAGAAAAAGTTAAGTGATTCACTCAAAATTACAAAGCCAGTAAGTGATAAAGCCAAGATTCAAACCCAGAGATTCTAGCTTCAAAACCTGTGCTATTCGTCAATATGTATAATGTTATCCTTTACTTTAAGATACTGTAGAACCCTTGCCCAGCAGGTGTCAGGTCCTGGGTTTGATCCCCAGCACTGGAAAAAAAAAAAAAATCTTAGAAGTTTATGGGACCCTTTCCCGGCCGACGGCCGAGGAGGCACGATGAAGCGAGCAGATGGCGCTGCCGCTCCGGGGCAGCCATGGGCGGGGAATGCTGCCCAAGTACCCTGGATGCCTCTCTAGAGCTTGAGCTCAGGCAAGAGCGCCCGCTACAACCGCTTCTCTGGGAGGCCTGCCAATCTTCCCTCCCCAGACATCAGCACTGGGACCAGAATGGAAACAACCTTTGGACCCGCTTTCTCGGCTGTCACCACCATCACGAAAGCCGATGGGACCAGTACTTACAAGCAGCACCGCAGAACACCTTCCTCTTCCAGCACCCTTCTACTCCTCACGGGATGAGGAGGACAGCATGCCCCCCATCAGCACCCCTCGTCGCTCTGATTCGGCCATCTCCGTCTGCTCCCTGCATTCTGAATCCAGCATGTCCTTGCGCTCCACGTTCTCGCTGCCTGAGGAAGAAGAGGAGCCGGAGCCACTGGTATTTGCTGAGCAGCCCTCGGTGAAGTTGTGCTGCCAACTCTGCTGTGGTGTGTTCAAGGACCCTGTGATCACCACCTGTGGGCACATGTTCTGTAGAAGATGCGCCTTGAAGTCAGAGAAGTGTCGTGGACAATGCCAAGCTGACAGTGGTGGTGAACAACACTGCAGTAGCCGAACAGATTGGGGCGCTCTTCATCCACTGCAGGCACGGCTGCGTGTGGTGGGTGCAGAGAAGCCCAGTGTCTTGGAGGTGGACCCCGGGGGGTGCCCCTTCACCATTAAGCTTAGTGCCCGAAAGGATCACGAGGGCAGCTGCGACTACAGGCTTGTGTGCTGCCCCCAACAATCCTAGCTGCCCACCCCTCCTCAAGATGAACCTGGAAGCCCACCTCAAAGAATGCGAGCACATCAAGTGTCCTCACTGCAAGTACGGGTGCACCTTCATCTGGAACCAGGACACGTATGAGACACATCTAGAGACATGCAGGTTTGAAGACCTGAAGGAGTTCTTGCAGCAGACGGATGATCACTTCCATGAGATGCATGTGGCCCTGGCACAAAAGGACCAGGAGATAGCCTTCCTGCGCTCCATACTGGGCAAGTCTGTGAGAATATTGACCAGCTAGAGAAGAGCCTGGAGCTCAAGTTTGATGTCCTGGATGAAAATCAGAGCAAACTCAGCAAGGACCTCATGAAGTTCTAGAGGGATGCATCTGTGTTGAATGATGAACTGTACCACATCAATGCAAGGCTGAACATGGGCATCCTAGGATCCTATGACCCTCAGCATATCTTCAAGTGCAAAGGGACCTTTGTGGGCCACCAAGGCCCTGTCTGGTGTCTCTGGGTCTACTCCATAGGTGACCTGCTCTTCAGTGGTTCCTCTGACAAGACCATCAAGGTATGGGACACCTGTACCACCTACAAGTACCAGAAGTCACTAGAGGGCCATGACGGCATTGTGCTAGCTCTCTGCATCCAGAGTGCAAGCTCTATAGTGGCTCTGCAGATTGCACTATCATTGTGTGGGACATCCATAACCTGCAGAAGGTGAACACCATCCGGGCCCATGACAACCCTGTGTGCACACTTGTGTCCTCTCACAACATGCTCTTCAGTGGCTCCCTGAAAGCCACTAAGCCATCTCCACAGGTCTGGGACATCATGGGTACTGAACTAAAGTTGAAGAAGGAGCTCACAGGTCTCAACCACTGGGTGCGGGCCCTGGTGGCAGCCCAGAGCTACTTGTACAGTGGCTCCTACCAGACAATCAAGATCTGGGACATCCAGACCCTCGACTGCATCCACGTCCTACAGACGTCTGGTGGCAGTGTCTACTCCATCACTGTGATGAATCACCACATTGTCTGTGGCACCTATGAGAACCTCATCCATGTAAGGGACATGGAGATTCCAAGGAGCAGATGCGGACCCTTACAGGCCATGTGGAAACCGTCTATGCCCTGGCAGTCATCTCAACACCAGACCAGACCAAAGTCTTCAGTGCGTCCTATGACTGGTCCCTCAGGGTCTGGAGTATGGATAACATGATCTGCACCCAGACCCTACTGCGCCACCAGGGTAGTGTGACTGCACTGGCTGTGTCCCGGGGCCAGCTCTTCTCAGGAGCTGTGGATAGCACTGTGAAGGTTTGGACATGCTAACAGAATTCAGGTCAGACCTTTACTCCCCGTGGGCCTGTCTGAGCCAAGCTGGCAACACGGGGTGGCCCTGGAGCTTCTTCTTGCCCTGTAGGAGCAGACAGACAGAGTCATGTGGCCAAGCAGTGCCCTCCCTGCCCTCACTCCGTGAACCTCCCTCTACTCAACTCGGCCCTGTCTCATTGCGGTTAGGGCAATGCCCAGGCTCTTCTCTGGGGTGCCAGGTATGACGCTTGCCCAGCCGACCCTTTGTCCCCACCTCAACTGGACTATGGGCCTTTTTACTTGCCTTTTCTACTGTTTTTAAACTGTATATAGATTTATTTGAATACTTCCTGATTGAAATAAAAGCTGCACAGACTGTGAAAAAAAAAGTTTATGGGAGATGCAGAAGTATGGCCACTGACACAGCCCATTTTTGGATGAAACTATTTCATAGAAAGAGAAACATAAAGCTGAGATAACAAGGAGCCCGGGATCAAAAGGAGTTTTTCCTCCAGATGGGAGGAAATTTGCTTTGTTCGCCGTCCAGTCGCCTGGGCCTGGCAGGCAGGATGCTGATCATTTCACCCGCATTCACTAAAGCCTTGGGCTGGCCAGTGATGGGCTTTGGGTTTGTGCAACTCTGTCGAACTAGTACGGAAACCGGAATCTGCTTTTAGATTAGGCAGAGACAACTAAGGATGGGGCTCCAGCCCTGACAAGAACAGCAGCCTCGCCCTCAGCTGGCCCACCTTGGGCAGCATAGAAATACGAATCCTGAAAGGACCAATGCCGGCGAGCTGAAGATCTATAAGATAGGTGGGGAAAGCAAAGCCCCGCCCACTGACAGGCCTGTTATCCCCACCCCTCACCCCAACCCCACCCCCCAGCCACCCAGGGTTCCGCAGGCCCCTCCCATAGCGACTCTCACTCGCGGAGCACGGAGCGGAAATTACGTATCTAGTCGCGCGATCGGCGGAAACAGAAATTGCTTTGCGGCCGGCACGGAAATTGCTGTCCTTTCGGCTTCCGCTCTTGGCCCATGTGAGAAGCAGGCTGCTGGGATGAAGGCGATCCGGGCTGCGGAGAGGTAAGGAGTGGAAAAAAAGGAGGGTTTAGCGTCTCTGGGAGCCGAGTTCCCCGGCTTTTAGGAAGCGGGACCGGAAGTTTAACAAATAGGAGTTGTTCCCCCTCCTAAGACCCAGGCACTAGTTGCTGTTCAGCGATCCAACCTTTAAAGTTCTTCTAATTTGATTTAGTTTGCTTCTTCCGCCCTTCGGCATTTTGCCCTCCTGTTGGGCCTTACGGGCTCTTCCTCTGCTACTAAGTTAATATGTTTTACTTTAATCGTCACGTGACCCGCTTTTCTGCCTCGGCGGCCCACTTAAGCCCTGGCGGTGTGGGAGTTACATTGAAGTTACATGTGTTCCCCCCACACACATATAGAAAGACCAAATGACAGTTTGGTAATGTTGGATTTGCAAATACCGATGTGTGGTTAGATATGTTGGTAGACTGGTTTGCTTCTGGGTACCCATCTCCTTATTAAGCATTTATTTGGCAGAGCAACCCCAGGAAAAATGGCTTACTCCGCTGATTTTAATCATTCCTGTT
Source organism: Callospermophilus lateralis (assembly GCF_048772815.1). Taxonomy (NCBI): domain Eukaryota; kingdom Metazoa; phylum Chordata; class Mammalia; order Rodentia; family Sciuridae; genus Callospermophilus; species Callospermophilus lateralis. Next base: position 105,430,655 of record NC_135325.1, read on the forward strand.
TTTACATTCCTAAGGACGAATAATCAAGATGACACTCCTGGCTATGTTACACCTAGCAAGATATCTAATGTGTGGGCTGATGCATATAAACATTGTGAAACTGCCTTCTCTTGAGGGCCAGGACCTGTGTCTTGTACCACCTTACCTTGCGTCATTACACCTTCCCAGAGATCAGTGGGAAATGCAGTGCTAATCACAGAAGAATGTTAGACATTTTCATGCAGTTGGTGTGGATATTACCAAACACTGCTTACGTGGAGGTGATGCCTGACTTCCATCTAAATTGACTTTCTTGAAAATTTCCAAAGGTATCCACTGAGCTACATCCCCAGCCCAAGAGACTGTTTTAATAGAATAAAAGTTATTTTATACCTGGTGCATTGGTGGCAGGTGTGTAATCTCAGAGACATGGGATACTGGAGCAGGAGGATCACAAGTTCAAGGCCAGTTTGAGCAACTTAACTAGACCTTGACTCAAAAAGACTGAGGATGGGACTGTAGCTTAATGGTTGAGCATCCCTAGGTTCAGTCCCCACTACTGCAAAACAAAAAACTTATTTCAAATGTCAATATTTCTCTGTTAACAGTCTACTGACTTTGAGCCAGCAGGATGAACTGGTGGATTTACCAAACTACCCCTTGAGTGCCAGTGAAGATGAGGTAAGTGACAGTTGCTGAACTGCCCTCAAAATTATGGTATGCAGCACCACTTCTGGAAAGGAAAGCATTGGCAACATTATATATGTTCTGGTTCTCTTAAAATAAATTACATATACTTTATATTTTATTTATAAAATACCTTAGAGAGTTCCCTGAGAGTTGTAAGACTAGGTAGGTTACAATCACTATCTTCAAGTTGCTTAATTGTAGTTTATAAGACCAAAACATATGGTCCTCATTACACAATTTCCCAAGTCTGGGTTTCTGTAGTGTTATTTAATTATCTAATTGAAATATATTTCTAAGCTGAGTCTCCAATAGATGATATAGGAGTTTTTAAATCTATTCCCCCTGATAAAAAGTACTTAATTTTTTTCGGGGGAGGGGGGGTTATGCACTCAGAGTACATATTTTAATAAGAAGTTTTTATGTTGGCTTGTTTTTTTTCTGATGGTTGTTTTCTTCTTGGAAAAAGCCATCTTGGTAATTTTTGCTGTGACTTCCACTATATGCCAATGTTTCTGTGTCAGATTGCACTATTCTATATTTAAAAAAAAGTCATTCTAAGCTCCTTTAAAAAAAAAAGTTAGGATAGAGGCATAACATTACCTCCCAACTTACTAAGGATCTATGTTCCTTAGAAGAGAATTTGGATTTTGAAGCAGTTCTTTCATCTTGAACTGGAATGCTTACACATAAAACCTCATCTGAATCCCCGGTTCTCCAGTGATTAGAGGAACCATAGATTTTATATGGGCCTTATTTCCACATTGTCTTTTCCCTCCCCTTATCATTCTCATGGTTTTTCCTTTACTGTGTGTAGGGGGACAATGATGGAGAAAGAAAACATGAAAAACTTCTGGAAGCAATCAATTCCCTTGATGGAAAGAATAGGTAAGATTTTTGTCAGGTTATAACTAGCTGATTCCATGAAACTTCTCTGCAGCTAACATTTTCCAAGTGTCTAATGTAAAGATCTTAACACCAGTGCCTAACATGGTAAATATTATGTAACTGTTGTTAGCTATTATTATCCTATCACTATTATTGAGTTAGGCTTTCGCACATCGGAATCCTTAATTAAATAACACATAATCTTTTGAAGTATGGAGTAGACATTCCTTATCCCCATTAGAGAAGTTAATTGAATTATCCCCAACTTCATCCAACTCATGAATGGAAGATCCAGGATTCAAATCCAGGTGCGTTTAAATCCAAATGCAGTGTGTTTCCTTTATGCATACTTTGTACTACCTTGTGCTTTGGGGAGGCTAGGTCAAAGAGAAGATAAAGATAGGAGGTTTAGACTATCAAGTTAAGGTTAGGAGCAGATTTACTGTCTGTTTTGTGAATAAAGCTAACCCTAGAAGAAAAATCATGAAACCAAAACTTTCTTTGAAGAAGAAAAATATTTATTCCCCCCAAAATGTATCTATTTCTGATTTCTATTATATTGTTTTGCATAGTTTCAGGTATAAATTGGCTGAGAGATCTGAGGCTAGTCTGAAGGTGTCCGAGTTCAATGTCAGTTCTGAAGGTAAGTTGAACAAAGGAAGATACTTGTGCATGGAGCTTGTGGGGTTCCAAAAGCATGATGGTCACCTCACCCTCCAGGAACTGTTTTTTATATGATTAATGTATCATACCATAAATGCTTGCTTGTGAGTGGGCTAAGAGTAATGGTCATATACCCTTTCGTTTCTTCCATTTCTAGAAAACAGCCTAGAAGTCTAGGGTCAGGATCTTCTGTGAAGTTTGATGGGGTAAAGGGACATGAATGAAGACAGCTATCTCTTACTAACTTGGTCATACTTCCTGTTTGTGTAGCTCTTTAATGGTCACAATTCATTTTTATTTTAGATCTTCATTAACACTTTGAGGAGGTCAAAGAAGTTAAGTTAGGTTCCCAAGAGCCTAGGGATTAAACACTGGGGCATTTTACCTCTGCATTCCATAATTAGCCATTTTTTAATTTGAGACAGGGTTGCAGTAAGTTGCTGGGGCTGACCTTGAACTTGAGATTCTCCTGCCTCAGGCTCCCAAGTCTCTGGGATTACAGGTGTGCACCACCATGCCCACTTCAACTTTTTTCTTTATTGCTCCCCTGAGGAGCCTTTTAGGCTTTTTTTTTTTTTTTTTTTTTTTTTAACCTTACTGACTCTTACTCTGTGAAATCAAATACTAAGGAATATGATTTTGTGCACACAATTGAGCCTTGGAGAAACATGAAACTTTGTAATATCTTGCATGCCCTCCAACCAGTTTGTCCCCCTGGGTGGGAATAAGGAACAATAGTATCCCTTTTGAAAGTATATGAATGGCTGGGGTTGTAACTCAGTGGTAGAGCGCTTGCCTCAAATGTGTGAGGCATGGCATTCGATCCTTTGTACCACATAAAAATAAATAAATAAAATAAAGGCATTGTGCCCATCTACAAATAAAAGTATTAAAAGAAAGTACTTGAATTAGTAAGTTCCAGAATTGGAATTTTGACCTTATATTGAGTCTAGATACCCCTTTTCCCCCACAATGTACATAATTTAGGCAGTTTGAATGAGTTTTGCATTTGTAGTAACCACCAGTGTAATGTCAGATCAAGTAACAATGTATTCCAAGTTGATCCATTCAGCAGATATTTATTGCATTACATATTGATAGTAGTTGCAGTTGTAGATACTACAGCTGCAGTAAAGAATAAGGCATGATCACAGCCTTACGTTTTAGTGGGAGGGGGAGAGAATGAGAAAACAGTATGATGGAATCAGTGATGAGGTGTACATCTTAGACTGGCTAGTCATGAAAGGTCCTTCAAGAAATAAAATCAAAGCTGAGATCTGAATGACAAGAAAAGTCAACCATGCAAAATGGGAGAAAGCCATCCCAGGCAAGGGAACACCTGTTGGAAAGACTTTAAGGAAGAAACACGCACAGCATGTTGGAAGCCTAGGAAGAAGGATGGTATGACTAGAGCATAGTGGTGTGACATGAGGCTGAAGAGGCAGATGGGGACCAAATTCCAATGTCCTTTAGATTGATAAGATTTGAAGTATAATGGAGAGCCATTGGAGGATTTTTGGCAAGATCATGACATGTAACATACTTTGGGGGGGTATTGAATATTTCTCCTAGAGGTGGTTTACCATTGAGCCACATCCCCAGCCCTTTTTATTTTTTTATTTTGAGACAGGGTCTTGCTTAGGACCTTGCTAAATTGCTGAGGCAGGCATGTGCCACCATGCCCAAAATAACATTCCTTTTTCAAAAGATAACTTTGGCAACTATGCAAGGAAGCAGAAAGTCCAAGAGACAAACAAATGAAGGTTTTTGTTGTTATCATTGTTTATTTGTTTTTTGGTATTGGGGATTGCACCCAGAGGTGCTTAACCACTGAGCCATATCTCCAGCCCTTTTTATTTTTTATTTAGAGACAGGGTCTTGGTAAATTGCTGAGTCTGGCCTTGAACTGATAATCCTCCTGCCTCAGCCTCCCAAGTCACTGGAATAAGGGGTTGATTTAAAAGAATTATCCCTGCTTTCCTGCACCTTTTCCACAAAGGCCACACCCTATATTATAATAAGGTTTTGGCTCACTTCTCAGTCTGACCAGAAAGTTTGGTCTTTCCACAGGATCAGGAGAAAAGCTGGTCCTTGCAGATCTGCTTGAGCCTGTTAAAACTTCATCCTCATTGACGACTGTGAAAAAGCAATTGAAAAGAGTCAAATCAAAGAAGACTCTAGAATTACCCCTTAACAAAGAAGAGGTTGAACAGGTAAGTTACAGAGAATGTGATCCATTTAGAAGAAGAAATTGAATTGTTAAGGGAAAATTAGGCAATAAAAGGAAGCAAAAGGACTGAAAAATGGGAGGGAAGGAATTGTGATTTCCTTACCATGGACAAGATTAAAAATAAGCTAGGGGCTGGACATGGTGGGACACACCTATAATCTCAGAGACTCAGGAGGCTGAGGCGGGAGGGTCACAAGTTCAAAGACAGCCTCAGCAATTTAGTGAGGCCCTGTCTCAAAAAATAAGAAAGACTGGGGATATAGTTCAGTGGTAAAGCACCCCTGGGTTCAGTTCTTGATACCTAAACAAATAAGCAAGCTAGGGGCAGTTGAAATCCTGAGAAATAAATAAGAGTTAATCTTTAGCATCCTGATTTTTTCCTTGGGCTAAGAAACATTGCCTCCTGATTTCCTTTTAGCTCTAAGAGTTTGATGCATAATCTTGTGGCTCTTTCCTTTTGTGTACTTTGCCTGTTTCAGATCCACAGAGAAGTAGCATTTAATAAAACCTCACAAACCCTCTCCAAATGGGATCCTATCGTGCTAAAGAACCGGCAAGCAGAGCAGCTTGTTTTTCCCCTAGAGAAGGAGCAGTCGGCCTTTGTTCCCATTGAACATGTGTTCAGTAGCTGGAAGGTGAGTAAGACAAGATGAACCTTAATCTTGATAGGTGGGATTACATGGATAGGAAATTTCGATGCCTGTGACTATTTTGAATGAAATGTTAAGCCTAAATGCCAGTTTGAGTCATTTTAATTTAATGATCAGAAAGGGAGAAAGGAGGTTGCATATCTTATTGTCAGTTTTGCAATAGCCAATCACACAACATCTCTGTAGTCATTTTTCATTAGCTTATAGTATATAGCACTTGGTTAATTCTGCTTTTGTATTGAAACATCTTAATTGCCAAGAAAAAGGAAACATACTGTTTCTTTCTCATCCCCTAGTTTCTTTGTTTTATTGCAGTGGCAGGGATCAAACCCAGAGTCTCACACATGCTAGGCAAATGCTCCACCACAGAGATACACCCCAGCCCTCTTATCCACTGGTTCTTAGAAAAGAACTTAGCCGGGCATGTGGGACATGCCTGTAATCCCAGCAATGATGAGGTGCTAAGCAACTCAGTGAGACCCTGTCCCTAAATGAAATTCAAAAAAGGGCTGGGGCTGGGGCTCAGTGGTAGTACATTTGTCTGGCATGTGTGAGGCACTGGGTTCATTCTCAACACCACATATAAATAGGTAAAGGTCTATCAACAATTAAAACAAATTTTTAAAAATACAAAAAAGACCACTGACTCAGTGGTCGAGTGCCTCCTGATACAACCCCCTCCCCCCCCCAAAAAAAAAAGAACTTAGAACCACATTTTGATCCTAGGGAAATCAGGAACTTAGTAGCATTAACAATGCCTTAGGATATATGAACAAATGAACCTAAAATTTGCATATAAAGAAATACCATATTATAATATAATTATAATATAAACTTTAGCAAGTAATCATTATGGCTCTGAACTGTGTTGGGGGAAAAAGATATTTTAGAGCTGAGCTTCCCAAACACTGAACCCTGACAGTTTTTATCCATCTGAAGCAAGAGGATAATCATGAGCATGTGTGTTTGATTGGGTGTGAGGTTGCCAGCTCTTCTTTATTATGAGGTTATTCAATGGTGTTGAAAATGTCTTTTTTTTTTTTTTTTTTTTTTTTAATGAAACGATGGTTGCAGTAAGTGATGGGGTGGAACGGTAGTTATGCTCTTGGCAAAATTATAACTTAGTAATCCTATGTTGGTCCCTAAAGTCTCCATTTTTAGTCTATGAACAACTGCTTTAAAACAGCTAGCCTACTTTTCTGGTACACCATTGGTGTGGAGTCTATAAAGGGATGATCTATCCTAAAGAAAAATATTCAAAAACAGAGTGTCTGAACCATGAATAGATACCTTTTTATGCTTCTCCTCTATGCTTTCTAAAAATCCAGGAATGATAATGTCTTAGGTGTTGGGAGGTTGAGCCAATTAAAGCTATCAAAATAACATTACTTGCCACAATTGCTAAGAATTGAGCAAATAGTTGCTTATTAAGGGGATAAACTCTATTTTCTTATGTTGTTTTTGAAGTCACTGCCATTCTCTTTCTAGGATGCTTCCTTTTCCACATGAAAAAGAGATCAGGTATAAAGTGTGGCTGCAGAATGAAGGGAAACTTTAGGTAAAATATGTTATAAGAGGTAATACAATTTGTAGGATTCAAAAATTAAGAAGTTTAGAGGATATGTAATAATGAGCCTGAGTTCACTTCATCCCCATCGACTCAATTTTACTCCCATGCCCAACCAGAAGTAATCACTTTCATAAGTTTTTATTGTTGTTGTTGACTTAGAGTTTTATTTATATATTCATGTTTAACCTCTTTTTAATCAGAAAAGTAGTAGTATGCTACTACACATTCTTCTGCACTTGCTTTTTCCAAATGACAGTGTAATCTTAGAGGTAGCAGAAAAATGCCAAGTTGATTATTAAAGACAAGATGGCGGTTCAGGAGAATGGCACAATCTCTTTAAGATGGAGTGGGGCCCAGAGGCTATATTTTGAGTATACTATGCCATTCATTCACTCTAAATTTTGTTTTTGAGAAATTATGCCAGTGTGGTACAGAGAGAGAAGGAAATGCTTAGTTCAGCATTTTGGCTAACAACTCCCAGTTCTGTCCTTACACCTCAGAGTGCAAAGTACCAACAACTGGTATATACTAGGTTTCCAGAGATTAAGAACCAAAAAGTCTGCACTGTAGTTTGGGTCCAGTTTCCTAAAGTTTTGTTTAACTCTAGCTGAGAAGAGTTAAATGGAATAATGCATGAGTAAGCATTTGTAAACTGCTAAGTGCTTCCACGTTCTCTTTCCTTCCCTACACTATCAGTCAATACCAGCACTTCCCAGAGTGTCTCAAAATCTTAGTCTTTCAATATGCCCTCAAAGCAGGAGATACTGGGGAGGGAGGGTCCATTATTAGAAAATGGCACATGCCCTAACTAGAGAATGCAGATTCATGGCATACACCAGCACCTTAACACACTATAAACAGATAATGAAGACACCTGTTAGACTTAATCTAAACCAGAGTATACAAACTGAGGCCCTAGGTTCAATCTCCAGTCCCCCCGGCAAAAGAAAATTAAATTTTCAGCTTTTTTTTTTGTTGTTGTACCAGAGATTGAACCAAGGGTGCTTAACCACTGAGCCACAACCTTTTTATTTTGAGACAGGGTCTTGCTAAGTTGCTGATGGGGGCCTCAAATTTGCCATCTTCCTGCCTCAGCTTACTAAATCACTGGGATTACAAGCATGTGCCACCATGCCCAGCTGAATTTTCAGCTTTTAAAAAGTGAAGTAAATCTCGTTATCTTATGAAGAATGTGCTTTGGGAAGAGCTGATCTCCACTGCTGGGTCTATTCTCTCACTTGCTTCTCCTACTGAAACCTTTCTCAAAGGACATTAGTTGGCTGGGGGTATGGCTCAATGATATCATGCTTGCCTAGAGAGGCCCTGGGTTCAGTTCCCAATGCTAAAAGGCCTTAGTGGCAGGCCTCCAAATTGCTACATGTCCTCTTAATCGTCAGCCTAACTGACAACACCATTGGCACATCGTGTTCTTAAAATCTCCCCTCCCTTGGCTTCTGTGTCATACCTGTGGTACTTTTTATTTCTCTAACTTTTCTTAAGGCTTTTTGTCCCCCACCAATCTCCCCTTCCCTATACTAGGAATTGAACCCAGGGCCTCAAATATGCTTGGTAAGCACTCTACCAATGAGCTAAATCCCCAGCCCTTGCCTTTTTGTTCTTGCTGTCTGCACTCCATGAATTTTGGCTGTCAGTCTTGCTCCTTTGTAAGCTCCAGTTTCATAGTCCATATGGCAAATAAGGCATCACCTGGGTCTCCCACAAAGTGAGCTTCACATTTTCTTTCCCCAGACTCCTTAAACATTTAGCACCACCTTCATCCTGTAACTCAGTTCAAACTTAACCCCCCTACCATGAGCACTTGGGGTTGAAAATCTTGGTTATCTGATTCCTACTTGTCCGCTTAACTGTCTCCTTCTCCACCCATACAGTGCAGTGTGCTAGTCCTGTAAATTCTGCCTGTTGTGGCAACCAGATCCCTGCTTGCTTTTTTTTTTTTTTTTTTTTTTTTTTAATTTTCACTACCCTAACTGATACCTTCTCTCTTTTCGTTTGAAACTTTACCACATCTCCTACACAATCATCAGGATTTTTTTTTTTTCTGAAACACAAAACTGGTTGTCACTCTCCTACTTAAAATCCATCAAAGATTTTCCACATAGAGAGCAAAATAAAAGCACCCAACATTTTAGCTACACTGGACGACACATGGTTCTCTTACATACCACTAATTCTCAGATATCCATGTTTTTATTTATACTCATCTGTGGATTTTCCCCTCCTCCTAAAAGAATTGTTCTTAAACCTCAAAGCTTAACTTAAAGAGTAATTTCCATTCCCACCCAGTCCACCTGCCTCCTAATCAGAAGCAATGGTTTGTTCCTCAATGCTTACCCCTGGAGAGTAACAGGTAACTCATTGTGTTGTTTCTCTGCTCTGAAAGGCTGTGAGCTCTATGAGGACAGGAACTATCCTAATCAATTGTATATTCCTGGCACCCCTCACAAGTGCCTGGAATGTTTTTGCTTTGATCCATCAATGTTGGTAAACTGAAGTGAGTTGAAGGGAGAGTATAACATTGTGATATAAATCGCTTCGTAGTCCGATTGATCATTACTGCAAATACTGAAAACTGGAAAAACATGTACCTTTACTATTCGGTAGAATAGGTTTATGGTTAAATCAATAGCACCGTATAATGTGTGTTTATGCATTTGCCTAGATATTTACAAATTTATTGCTGACCATGATGTATATGGCCATTGAAGAAAACCACACATAATATATGTGTGAGGTTTGAAACTAGCTCTGTTGCCTAGGGCTATCTTTGTGCCTTGTCAGGGTAGACCATGGCATGACTGGCTTGATTATTTTAGTCATCCTCACAGTATCAGTCAAGCAGCAAATGGAGTCTTTTGTTGACATGCTTACAGCTCACTCGTTTCATAGATAGATAGATATATATATATATATATATATATATATATATATATATATATATATATATATTATATATACTATTTAGCAAAATTAAGTGGAAACTGAGGAATTGGAGCCAGAGTTAGGAAACGAGTTAAATTCGAACTGTCAGGAAGCAGGCTAATTACATGAAGGTCATATTTTTTAAGGTAGTGTCCTTTTGTGCTCAGGAAATTGCAACACACAACTTGCCATAAACTAAATTTGTAGAGTATACCAACGAATGCCATGTTTTTCTTGTTTGCTTTCATTGGTAATTAACAATACCAAGAACACATACATACAGGATTTGGAGTGTTTCACTGTGGTTTCAAAAAATTGGGGGTCCCCTCTGAGCCATTATGCAGATGTATTTCCTGACATACCATTGGTGGCAAATAATGGTTATGATCTAACTTCCTCTCCCCTCTAGAAAATAGCCTTTAAATAAGGCTTATTCCTAACTGGTAATAGTTATGTTTCAAATATATAACATTACAGGGATTATTTTGTTTTTGATTGTCTAAACTGATTTTTCTTTCCTGACTTAAGGGGATCCTACATAGATTTTTTTTTAATTAATTTTTATTGTTGATTGTTCAAAACATTACATAGTTCTTGATATATCATATTTCACACTTTGATTCAAGTGGGATATGAACTCCCATTTTTGCCCCGTATACAGATTGCAGAATAACATCAGTTGCACATCCATTGATTTACATATTGCCATACTAGTGTCTGTTGTATTCTGCCTACATAGATTCTTAAGGAGATTGAATTCTGATTTACATAAATTGATAACCGAACAGAGTGATGCCCCTCAGTAGTGTTAGCAAGTATTAGAAAGCCTCAGATTCCCCTTGCTAAAGTTGTCTTGAAGCAATTTTTTAAAACTCAGAATAAAATAAGGCTTTGCCTACACCACTGAACAGCCAAGCTGGAACCTTCTCTTGCTGTAACAGCCAATCCTATCCATTTTGTGATTTCAATTATAGTGTCGTGAATTAGACAGTCATAGGAATGTAAAGTAAAAGATATAAGAGAATGGCTTAAGACTTAGAATGTCTTGTTGTCTCCTTAAGGCAAGAACTCCCCTGGAGCATGAAATTTTTAACCTCCTCCATAAGAACAAGCAGCCAGTGACAGACCCTTTACTGACTCCTATGGAACAAGCCTCTCTGAAAGCCATGAGCCTAGAAGAGGTAAGCATCTTAGGCCCTTTGAACAACCAAGCTTGCTATGCTTCTCCCAACATTTGCCCTCAAGTCCAGGAGTCATTGTAAATGTCGTTCATTTTAGGCTAAGATGCGACGAGCAGAGCTTCAGAGAGCCCGGGCTCTGCAATCCTACTATGAAGCCAGGGCTCGAAGAGAGAAGAAAATAAAAAGTAAAAAGTAAGGAGACTTTGGAGCTGGGATTTTAGCTCAGTGGTAGAGTGCTTGTCCAGCATGTATATGGCACTGGGTTCAATTCTCAGCACCACATAAAAATGAATAAATAAAAAATAAAGGTCCATCAACAACTAAAATAAATAAATAAATAAATAAATAAATAAAGAGTAAAGAGGCCTTGGGTCCCATGGAATAAAATGACATAGACGATCATGAATTCTTTGTAGAGAATCTTTGACGTGGGTCATATAAGAGAGTTCCCAAATAGTAATGACTAACCTTTTTTTTCCCCCAAACCAACCTTGTATAGTTTGCCTGCTTTGGAAACAACCTTTCCTCCTCCTTTGGCTTTTATGCATGATTTTGCCAAAGAGAACTGTTAAGTAACTTTCTCTCCCAAGGCATCACAGAGTGGTTCTGCAGAATGAGTTCTGAATTCCATAGCTGGTGAAGCCAGTAGAGCTTCCTTCCTGCCTTTTTACCTCTTTGGAATTTATTCTGTTCCTCCCTTGGGCTATAGAAGCAGAGGGGACTCCACTGTGCAGAAGACAGCTCCTAGGGGCTGGCTCCAGGGACTAAGAGTCCTGCTAGTCCTCTCAGGTCCCAAACTGGTTCCCTACAGTCAGATGACTCTGACATCCTTTCTGGTCCCTGCATAGGGAAACCACTTGGATATAGAACATGGGTACTTATGCATGTGACATCAACTAAATCTCTCAGCTCTTCCTCCCAACCCTCTTACCCTATAGATATCACAAAATTGTGAAGAAAGGAAAGGCCAAGAAAGCCCTAAAAGAATTTGAGCAGCTACGGAAGGTCAATCCAACTGCTGCGTTGGAAGAACTGGAAAAAATTGAAAAGGCCAGAATGATGGTGAGACTGCCTCTTAACTTTCCCTCTCTTTGAACCCAACTTTCTCTGGAAGGCACTAAAGATCTCCCTCTGTCCTTTCTTTCCAGGAGCGAATGAGCCTTAAGCACCAGAACAGTGGGAAATGGGCCAAGTCAAAGGCAATTATGGCCAAATATGATCTGGAGGTAAGAGACCATCAGGGTGACAGAAGAGATGGAATTGGAGGAAAGAAAGGAAAAAAATCAGTCCATAAGGATGCTAGCAGAAGCAGAATTGGGTAAGAGCCGTGAGGATGGATAGAAAACCAAGAATCTAAAAAGCCATCAGAAAAATCTCTAAGGCAGAGAGGAAAATGACCAGGAACACGGTGGAAAAGGGAAACAGCGTTGAAGGCAAGTCCAGCAAAGGGGAGAGGAGCTTTTTGTAAATTGTGTGTCATATATTGATTCCCTAGGGACAAATAATTTGTCTTCCATCTTATCCCATAGCTACAAACACAGTGATGTATGTACAGTTTAAACAGTAGATATCAGTAAGAAATACTTATCAAATTAAAAGGAGATTAGACAGCTTTTAAGAAATGAACCAGGAAAGGTGTAATTGTGGTCACTAATGACAAGTCTGTCTCCTGCTGTGACTCCCTCTAGGCTCGACAAGCTATGCAAGAACAGTTGGCTAAGAACAAAGAACTGACACAGAAACTCCAGGTAGTTTCAGAGAGTGAGGAGGAGGGAGGCGCAGAAGAGGAAGAAACTCTTGTCCCTGATGTAGTGAATGAAGTACAGATGGATGCAAATGGACCCAATCCCTGGATGCTCAGAAGTTGCAACAGCGATTCAAAAGAGGATGAAAACCAGGTGGACTCTGAACGGCTGCCTGAGCCTGTTGCCCAGGAGTTTTCTGAAAGTGAGGAAGATGAGAGACCAGTGGCAGAGGAAGAAACTTTGTTGAAAGAATTTGAAGAAAGGCGAGCCCTTAGAAAAAGATCTGAGCTCAAGCAGGATGCTGAGCCCATGGGCAGACAAGAAACAAAAGGTGAGGTATGATGAAGCAGAAGGGACAACCTCATATTGCTAGGGATGAACTGTAAGGGAAAAAATAAGTGTCCACCCACACGTGCAGTGATTAGGCTCTGGGGACTTTCAAGAGGGAGTGCACTGGGTCCCTGAAGTGAAATTAGATTCATAATAACCATTTTTCTTCAAAGGCATTTAATAAGCATTCCTCTGCATGGCTGTGCAATGTGCTTAGGCACATTTTCTGCTCTTGGGTGCTTACAGTCTTCAGAAAGACATAATTAGACCACCCCTTAAATAAAGGGGTGGCTTAGCATTCCTAGTACTTACAAATCAGAGAGGTGCATCTGGTGGGATGGTAACTCTGAAAGTCCATTCACATTTATAGGTGTACCTAAGTGGATTTTTTTTTTATTTTTTAGTTATAGGTGGACACAATATCTTTATTTTATATTTATGTAGTGCTGAGGATCGAACCCAGTGCGTCACGCATGTTAGGCAAGCACTCTACCTCTGAGCCACAATCCCAGCCCCATAAGTGGATTTTGAGACATTATTAAATGTCTTCAAATTGCTGGAATTTGTATTGTTTATAAAGTAGGAGTGGCATCTTTAGCACTTCATATAGGCATGAATGGCTCTATAGGCTACATGGCACTTTAGAATTATGATTATGTTCTCAGGTTTTGTTGTTGTCTTAACTAGGGATTAAATCCAGGGGCACTTTACCACTGAGCCCTTCCTATTTTTTATTTTGAGACAGGGTCCCACTACAGCTGAGGCTGGCCAAGAACATGTGATCCTTCTGCCTCAGCCTCTCATTACTGGGATTACAGGTGTACACCACCATGCTTGGCTTCAGTTTCTGTGTATACTTTTTCCTATTATTTTGAAGAGATTTTATGTGAACAATGCAACACCCTTGTGGTTGGTCAGAGCCCTCATTCTGGAGATAAATCAGACATCATAAAGCCTGCTTAGGAAACTGCCTACATTGAGAAATCCCCTGGCTGTCTGGACAGATTCTCAGGTCTGATTTGATTTCCTATAGGAATAGTACATTTAGATGACAACAAAAATCTGTTTTTACATGGTAAAATTTTTATTTTAAAAGTGCTTTCATGGGGCTGGGAATATAGCTCAGTTGGTAAGAGTGCTTTCCTTGCATGCACAAGGCCCTGGGTTCAATCCCTAGCACCACCAAAAAAAAAAAAACAAAAAAACTGCTTTCATTTAAAATGTGTTGTGAGAACCTTTTACTTAAGGATTCTCAACTGGAGATTCCTGGGATTAGGTAGTTACAAGTAGTCACTTCTGAGAGGATTTTGGAAAGTAGCACTGCACACTGAAAATGTGGGGTAGTCACTATATGAACACAAAACACAGCAACATCCCTTGAACCCCTTTAAAAAATTGGTTATTTAGCTGGGCATGGTAGCATGCACCTATATTCTCAGCTACTTGGGAGGCTGGTGTCCAAAGCCAGATTTGAGGAGCTGCAGTGGCTTTAAGCCAAAGCAGGATCCACTTGGGATTGGAGACAACTTGAGTTTTTGCAAAAGGCAGTTTAGAAGTACTCTGTGTTGTCACTCTGTTTTCCTTAGGGCTCTTGAGACTAAAAAGATTTGCTCAGATTTTGTCCCCGACTGGAAAGTGTGAGCGACATCAACTCTAGAAAGTAGCTACTTCCTCTCTTCTTGACTGTATCATAGCACATTATGAAATACTGCTTGAATATATGGAATGAGGCCGGGCACAGTGACCATGCCTGTAATCCCAGAGGCTCTGGAGGCTGAGACAGGAGGATCACAAGTTCAAAGCCAGCCTCAGCAAGAGTGAGGCACTAAGCAACTCAGTGAGACCCTGTCTCTAAATAAAATACAAAATAGGGTTGGGGATGTGACTCAATGGTTGAGTGCCCCTGAGTTCAATCCTTGGTAGCCACCCCCTCAAAAAAATTTTTTTAAAAGATGGAATGAGGCTTTTAGAGTCAAGACAAAACCATCCTGGAAGTTTTTACAAATAGTAAAGCATAAATTACAATGAAGTTGGCTTCAGAGGCCACCTGTTAAAATGGCTCCCTTCTTAAAAATTTTGGAAACTGGGAATATAACCCAATAGTAGAGTACCTGCTTAGCATATGCTAGGCCCTGAGTTTTTAAAAAATGAAGCTTTCAGTAGTCTTTTCAAGCAGAATATACCATACAAGGAAATTAAGCCCCAGTTCTGATGTAGCAGTTGCATGAGAATAGAACCCAGGGTGTCTGCTTCCCAACATGCTGCTTTTTTTCATATTTATTTTTAGTTGTAGTTGGACACAATACCTTTATTTATTTTTATATGGTGCCGAGGATCGAACCCAGGGCCTCGCACATGCTAGGCAAGTGCTCTACCACTGAGCCACAGTCACAGGCCCCCAACATGCTGCTTTTAACTACAAAATTCTATTACCTCCTGATTGACATGTAGTGATTAGTGAACTCTCCAGGAGATCTAGCATATAGAATCTTCTCTTCCTCCGTTAGTTCTTTTTAGAATGTTTTCTCTTCCTCCGTTAGTTCTTTTTAGAATGTCATATATGGTACCTAGCAACCATTGACCAGGCAATGTCCAAACCTTTCCTGACAGCTTTCATTTCCCCCTAGATTCAAGCAGCCAGGAGGTATTATCTGAAGTAAGGGCATTGGCTCAGAGACTCAACAAAGGAAACCTTCAGTCCAGGAAGCGAAGAGTGACTTCAGCAGAGACTGTTCTCCAAGTCCAGATAGAGGAATCTGCCCCAGAGGAGGAGGAGCCCATTTTGCTGCAGAGGCCAGAGCGAGTACAGACTCTGGAAGAACTAGAAGAGCTGAGCAAAGAAGAATGTTCTCAAAAAAGGGAGCTTCCCAGATCTATGTTACAAAGGGAGTGGACAGAGAGGAACCCAAATAATCAGCCAGATGCCCCTAAGGGGAAGAAAAAGAAAGAACAAATGATTAATCTACAGAACCTTCTAACTACAAAAACTCCTTCTGTGAAGTCTTTGGAAGTTCCCACAATAGAGGAATTGGTGAGTAGAGCCAGGGTCATTGGCCATTGTGGAGGATTAGAGCTGGTGCAGAAAGTGTCCTTGCACGTGCAATAAAATCACTGAAGCTTTGTTTTGCTGGCGGCACATTTCAGTAGATGAGAGGTCCAGAATATTATGGGACCAGGTTGGTTCCAGTGGTAGTTTAATAGATGCAAATATAGAAGTAGATACTTTCTAGAGGAGGCAAATATGTGGGTATTGCTGAGACCCCCACATCCTTTATCCTCAGCCACCAGAACCTCCCTGGGGTACTCTAAAACTGCCCTCAGAGGAAAGAGGAAATTCACCCAAAGTTCTGACCAGATCCCAGGCAAGACAACTCAAAGTGAGTCACTGAGCTGTTGCCACTCAGTGGCATCTAGTTCAGGGATCCCTAATTAAGCAATAAAAACTGCTCAAGTAAGACACCTGCTTTTTGGGAATGTAAGCCAGAGGAAGCCCACTCTGGCCAGACCAGTTGGAGCTTCTGCCAGGGCAGACCATTCCTTCTTTCACCCTGCAGCCTCCTTACAGAAAGTTTAAAATTATTTCATATGATAATGAGCTATGGCTATTTACCCTAGAGAGAAGGAAATTGGCTACTGATTGGTTTTGTGTTACAAGACAGTCATTGTTCAGCACTTCCCCCTAGGGGGCGCTAAAATGTCATGACCCAAAATTCAAACCTTACCATGAACCTCAGCTCTTAAGGCAAACTCTAGCTCTTGCTCTGTTTCTTCCCAGGAAGATGAAGAAGAAAGAGTCCAAAAACAGATGATAAAGGAAGCTTTTGCTGGGGATGATGTCATCAAAGATTTCTTGAAAGAGAAGAGGGAAGCTGTGGAGGCAAATAAGCCAAAGGATGTGGACCTAACACTGCCTGGCTGGGGCGAGTGGGGTGGTTTGGGCCTGAAGCCCAGTGCCAAGAAAAGACGGCGGTAAGAATAAAGAAGAAAGGGGCTGGGAACATAATTCAGAGGTAGCACTGCTTGCCTAGCACGTATGAGGGAAGCCCTGGGTTCAATCCCTGGTACTGGGGGATGGGGAAAGGGCAGGCAGTAAGGAAGAAACTGTCAGAAAGGCACAAAATTCTCCTGCCTCACCCCTAAGTGTCCTTCCTCCCTTTTAACTAAGTCCTTAATACATGTAGTCCTACTGTTTTGCTTTCCAGGTTTCTTATTAAAGCCTCTGAGGGTCCTCCAAGAAAAGACAAGAATTTGCCAAATGTGATTATCAACGAGAAGCGCAATATCCATGCAGCAGCTCATCAGGTGAGACTTAAAGAGCTCTCTGGTTACTTGCTCTCTTGACTGCCTGGCTCTCTTTCTTCAGAAGAGCATTTTAGTAATCTGATCAAGAGGGATGTGTGAATCTGGACCACAGAATCAAACCTGTTGTTTTCACTGACTGGCTGTGAAATTAATAATTCCATATAGACTGCTGTTCTAATTATTGACTGGGAAGCTTTTGACTGAAAGGAAAATCTTTGAAAGCAATGGAGAAGCTCCCCAAAGTAAGAATTGTCATTCTGTAGGTTTATATATATAGTCAAGGTAATATTCAGAGGCCTTAAGGGTTGAGCCACGTGTCAAGAAAAATGAAGGCAGCTGGGCATGGTGGCATACGCCTCTAATCCCAGCAGTTTGGAAGAATGAGGCAGGAGGATCTGCAAGTTCAAAGCCACCTCAGCAACTTAGCAAGGACCTAAGTAACTTAGCGAGACCCTGTCTCTAAATAAAATATACAAAGGGCTGGAGATGTGGCACCTGTTAGTAGTTAAGCACCCCTAGGTTCTGTCCTCAGTACCAAAAGAAAGAAAGATGGCTGAAGACATATGCGTACCTGTTAAGGACAGTGAAGGGATTCTAAATTGTATCATGATAACAACCAAGGGATATATGTAGGGTAGAAGAATATGAGCATGATCATAGTCTTGAATGAGATTGGACTAGATGACCTTTATGTTCTCTTCACTTCTGAGATCTGTTCCCAGACAGTACAATTCTGAAATGAGTAACATTTGCCCTCCGGGGGCGGGGGGGGGGGGGGGAGAACTACTTAATAGGTACAGAGGTGAGGAAAATATACATTTTAATAATACTCTATTTGATCCTAATTTTGTGAACTAATCACTGCAGAAATTTTAGCAACTATCATCCCAACTGAGGATATATAACTAGAAAATAAGCAGTTGAGCAGACAGGGATAAAGGAAGGGGAAAGGGTTCTTCAATGGGACAGGATTATAGGTGACAGGTGACAGACCATTGACCTGAATAAAGATCACCTTCCCTTCCACCAGGGCTCTTACATTTTTGGGGGGTGGGGGGTAACAGGGATTAAACTCAGGGGCACTAGACCACTGAGCCACATCCCCAGCCCTATTTTGTATTTTATGTATTTAGAGGCAGGGTCTCACTGAGTTGCTTAGTGCCTCGCTGATGCTGAGGCTTGCTTTGAACTTGCAATCCTCCTGCCTTAGCCCCCCAAGCCACTGGGATTACGGGTGTGTGTCACTGCACCCAGCTCTTACCTATTTTTTTTTTAATACAGTTACAACAGACTACCAAATAGTTCTTCAAGAATTTCCCTTATATTTTTTATTTTATTTTTCTCAGTACTGGGGATTGAGTACAGGTGTGCTTTACCACTGAGCCATATCCCCAGCCCCCTTAAACTTATTTTGGGAGCTTGGGTTGTGGCTCAGTAGTAGAGTGCTTGCCTAGCATGTATAAGGCCCTGGGTTCAATGCTCAGCACCACATAAAATAAATAAATAAAATAAAGGTATTGTGTCCAACTACAACAAAATTAAATATTAAAAAAATACATATATAAAAAATATTTTGGGACATGGTCTCACTAAGTTGCTGAGGCTGACCTCAAACTCGCCATCTCCCGCCTCAGCCTCCAAGTCAGTGGGATTACAGGTGTGTGCCGCCATGACCTTTTAAATAAGCTATGCACTGCAGGTTTCAGTGTATACTTAGAATAAAGTGGTTCAAGGTTGGGAAGCGGAGATTCCTGAGGGTTGTTTTGTTTTGTTTTGTTTTGTTTTCCTATTTGGGCCATTAGAGGAATGTTTACAGATTATTTATATGTCTAAAGATAGCAATATGGTGGAGTGGAGAAGAATACCAGGCAGGGAAACAGGAACCCTGGGTTCTGTTCTCCCATGCTATTCCTCATTTACCCAGGTAAATCACTTCCCCTGTCTAAGCCAAATCTTAAGGCCAATAATCTAGGACCTTCCAGTTCTGCCTTCTATGATGCCAATAGAGGGTGAAGCTGAGCACAACAGTCTGGTAGAGTTCAGGATTCAAAAGTATATCTTTGGGTTCCTTAAAACATCAACCTTAGAAAAGGAGCCAGGGGCAATGATGCATGCTTGTAATCCCAGCAACTCAGATGGCCAAGACAGGAGAATCACAAGTTCAAGGTCAGACTCAGCAATTTAGTGAAATCCTCAGTAACTTAGTGAGACCTTGTCTCAAAAAGTACTGGAGATGTAGCTCAGTATCCCTGGGTTCAATCCTTAATCCCCAACTTTGCATTTCTCAGTCCATCAAAAGGAAAGGAGGGGTGGAGGTGTAACTCAGTAATAGAATGCTTGCCTGGCCTGTGTGTGGCCCAGAGATCAATCCCCAGCACTACAAAAAAGGAAAAGGGCTGGGTGTGGGGCTGGGGATATAGTTCAGTTGGTAGAGTGTGTGCCTTGCATACACAAGGCCCTGAGTTCAATCCCCAGCACCACAAAAAAAGAGAGAGCTGGGTGTGGTGACAAGATGACCACAAGTTCAAGACCAGCCTCAGCAACTTAATGGGGACTCTGTCTCAAAACATGAAAGACTGGGGATAGATCTCAGGAGTTTGTCTAAAGTGCCCTTGTGTTCAGCCCTTAGTATCAAGTAAGAAAAGGAAATACCAAGCTTGAGAAGGGTAGAAGGATCCTAAAATCCATGGGGATACACAAATGCTCCAATGTTTCTTGCAGTCACAGTGTTATGTAGTAGCTACTACCCTGGTACAGCAACCTTGGAAGAATTATAGCTAGACAGGAGCCGTCTCCAGGATTTCTCAATCCCTAAACTGTTGGGTAAATCTTTGAGGGCCAGGGAGGTCCTGACCTACCTTACTCCCCAAGGTAACATCTACTCCCCAGTATCCTCAAGCAGATTGGTTCTCCTAAGGTGAGATAGGAACACTGGGATGCCTTGGCCTCTCAGTAGCTTCACTCCCTTGAGGTTGTCACATAGAACTGTGGCCTGTGCCCAAACAGTACCTAATGAGCTACCATTAGAGGCTTGACTCACCAGATCCCTCTTCCTTCCTTACCAGGTGCGGGTGCTTCCATATCCATTCACCCACTATCAGCAATTTGAAAGGACCATCCAGACCCCTATAGGATCCACGTGGAACACCCAGAGGGCCTTCCAAAAGCTGACCACTCCCAAGGTTGTCACCAAGCCAGGTCATATCATTAAGCCAATAAAAGCAGAGGATGTAGGCTATCGCTCTTCCTCAAGGTCGGACATCTCTATTGTACAGAGCAATCAAAAACGACTCTCTGGACATCACAAAAAACAGCTGAAGAAACGCTCTATAGATTGAGTTGCCAGAGGAGAAATACCGTGGTACCCAGGACCTTTGGTTGCTCTGCTGCAGGATCAATTCCAAAACCAGCTTTGCATATGTGGGTGTAATATAAGCCACCTGTTAGAAATAAAGGCATTTTTATCTATTAACTGGAATATATGCTGTGTTATCTCCCAGTGGAATTGTTTTCTTCTAGTCATAATACCTTTAGATGCCCCAGCTTCACATTTATCAAGTTGCACTTGTCAGGGGAACCTCATTTTCTTATGAAGACATATAGTTGGTCCTATATTAGAGTAGAGAAAATTTACCCTCGTCTGCGATGTTACATGTCACATGTACGCTCCACTATAAACACAAGTTTGAAGAGTTGAGGATAGTGATAAACTACTAATCTTTAAATCTAGAAACAAGGTGTATACACTATGCAGTTGAAGTCTGCCCTAGACTAATCCTAAAACCAGGATGGTGCTGAAGTTCCATTCTATCCCAAGTCTAGCTACTATCATTTATTTGTGTGAGCTTCCTGCTCATACAGATTACTCTCTAGTAATTTTGTACTCTTTCATCATCAGAAGACTGAGGTTTTATTCTTTACAGATACTGTAGATGCCATTTCAGATGTAAACCTCTATTCCCTTTCCTTCCTCAGTTCTCACCAGTGATTCACAGTACATTTTATTCAAGCAGAACTTGGCTACATCATAGTTCCTGTGGGCTTCTCAGCTCAGAGGAACTTGCCTTCCTTTGCATGACAAGAAACAGAAAGAGCCCCTATAGCCAGATGTCTTAACAAGGGATTTGGGAAATTTTCATTTAAAAAGGACATACCATGCTTTACTTCCTTGGAGATAGACCCCCCCCACACACACACACACACACAAGACTTTTAAGACACACTTAACTTGGGTGTCACAGACCCCTCAGAATTTGTTGAAAGTTATGAGCCCTCCCCAGAAAACGGTACAAATCCATGTACCATATTATATACTGTTTCAGGAGCTTTAGAGACACTTAGAATCTATGGACCTAACACTACATTTCCAAGTTTGCTGCAATTCCTCCCCATAAAGCCCCCTTTGCCACGCACACCATTATCCAAATCAGTTCCAAAACTTATACCTCAAAGGTAACTAGTCCTAATGCCTTGATTTTATGGGTTAAAGAGTGATGTAGCCAGCATTACACAATGAATTAGCAAGTAGGGACTAGGACTCAGTAGGCTAACTCTGAAGCCAAAAGTCACATGAATTTCCCAGCTGTGTGGGTCCCTAACGTGCTCATCCTCAGGAACTACCTGGGACTGGCTGGCAAGGGAAATTAATATGTTGAGCAGTGTTTAGTGCCCAAAGGGCATTTTTAAGTTACCCACTGAGATTAGCCATGATCTGCTTGCTGGTTGACTTAAGTTTGTAGCCAGTAGGGAATGGGGACCCCTGGCCACTCTAGACTCCGTTTTATACATCTCAATATTCCGTTTCACTCTTGAGTACAAAGCTGTCACCTTCATCCTGCAAACTGAAGTGCCTAGTCAAGTGCCCCCAGTAAATTGCCAATCCACTGTGTACTTTTCAGGGACCCTCTTCAGTTCCATTTGCTCCCCACAGCCCAGAAATGATGCAAGCGACCCCATTCAAAGGGGAGGGCAGGCGCTAGAAAGTGCTATAAACGATGCCCCATCCCAGCCCCCAAACCCCCAAACGGATTCGATTGTTGTTTCGTGGGGCTTTTTTTTTTTTTCTTCCTCCGAACCTCCGAAGTGTTCTCCTTTCCCATTGGCCGGAGCTGCCCCTTGACGCCACCCTGGCCTTGCTCGCTGATTGGTCCATTCTGGATGTGCCCAAGCCTTTTTCCCAGGGTGTGGCGCCACCCCCGCCCCCAACAGGGTTCTGACCCCTGGCTCCTCCTCCCCACCAAGCCCCCCTCTCTGTTCCGAATGGTACCGCCCTGGCTCAGCTCCCCCACGGCCCAGGCCGCTGCCCTTAGGGCCCCCGGACGGGGCGGGGCACGCTGGGGACGGGCAGAGGGCGGTAGTGGCGCCTTCCTGCCGAGCTTGAGGCCGCCCCCACCACCCTTCTCTAGCCCCAGTAGGTTCCACTTTCCCCTGGGCAGTTTTCATCCTGTCTTGGTAGCCCCGTCCCGTCTGTGCAGCCCCCAACTGTAGTCTTTTGGTCATCCCAAACAGCAGCGCTAAATCCCAGCCCTCAGCGCTCCACACACGCCCATCCGCCTCCACCCTCGGGTTCTCGCAGCACTCCTTTTCCCTGGGTCTGCTCACCCTTCCCCTCCTGAGCCTGGAGCGCCCTCGTTTCTCGGGGACTGCCCATCCCTGGGACCCCACCTCCCCGTGTGTGGCCGGTCCTCCTAGTGGCCTCCCCTTCGCAGCCTAGCCTCCCCTCCCCTTCGTGGCCAGCGTGGTGGAGCACTCCTTCCCCCTCCCTTTTCTCTGTACCCCAGCTCTCCCTTCTTATGTTGTCCCTTCACGTCCCTCTCTAAGCCCCACCCACACCGTGCCCCCCCTACACACACCCCTCCCTTTGAGGCGTCCCCTGGCGCCCCTCCCCTACCCCCGTTTGTCTATGCCCCTCCCACCCACCCCGTCCTTTTGTCTTCTCTTTGGTCTCTAAGTCCCCCGCCCCTCCCTCACTCCCGCCCTCGCTCCCTGCGAGCACGCTCTTATCTTCCCCAGGTCCTGGCGCCCCGCCCCCTGGCCGCGCCCCGCTGGCCCCCTCCCTCCCGCCGCCCCATCTCCGCCCTCGGCGCTCCGCCCTCCCCCCCCTCCCGCGGCTCGGCCCGCCAGCCTGACCGACCTCCCTCATTCCCCTCTCGCTCCTCCCGCCGCTGCCGCCGCCGCTCCCCGACCCACCCTTCCCGGGCCGGCAAGCTCGCGCTCCCGCGCGCTCTCCCCACACACGCACTCCCTCCACCCCGCCTCATTCGCTCGCTTGCCCAGGCTATGCAGCGGCCCGGCCCAGTGCGGCGTGCGGCCCGCCCTCGGGGGAACCTCGCTCCCTGCGGCCGCAGGTACCGCACCGGCAGGCACACGACCCAAGAGCACAAACCCGGGCCCAGCTGGGTCGCTCACGCCCAGCCAGGCCCTCAGAAGCCGCCCGGAGCGCAGGCGCCCGTCGGAAGTGTTTGGGGGACGGGCCGGCCGCAGCTCCTCCCGCAGCCCGGGCCTGGCCGGCGCGCCCTGAGGAAACGCCGCGATCGGACCGCCAGGGATGACTACCCGGAGCTTCCTCCGGTCTCCGCCCCAAACCTGGGGGATCACCGCACAGCGCGCTGCTGGGGACTCCCGCCTAGCAGGGGCGAGGTTGAGAGATAGTCCCTAAAATGAGCCTTAAGGGACCTTAGCTTTGGACGTCATGCTCGGGGTGGCAAGGGCTACACGCCCCGGCCACCCAGAGAGATTGAGTTTATGCCCAGCGCCTATGTCCCTTGCCTCCCTGCCCGGGTTTTTTCCCACCACGCCACGCTGTGACTTTGCCTCTGGCTCTTTGTATTACAACGAATGGAGGACCAAAACTAAACCCTCGACCCTGAGTAAGGGAGGTGGCCTAAGTAGGCAGAAAATCCAGCCACATGCCAATAGGCACTTTTTTTTAAAGTACGTTCGGTGATGCCCACGCTGACCGTGTTTCCTCACTTGCACCTTCTCTTTTCCCCAAGTCCTCACTCAGTCTTAACCTATTTACTCTCCAGACTGGAAGTTCTTTGAAGGGGGGCCCTGTTCGTCACCCGTGGCTCACTCAATGAACCCCTTGTGATTGGCGGATAAGTGGATGTATTTGTTAACTACCCGCCTTTGAGATCTGTGTAGTTATTGTGTGACTTAAGGTTGTAAACTCGCGAGGGCCAGGACTGGATCGAGATTACTAGCTCGTGCCAGGCACAGCATGATGCCCAAGGGGATGGGCCATCAATGCTTTTTGAAACTGATGAAACTAATTATGCAGGAAGCAGATGCCTACCTCTTGGTCCCCAGAACTCCCAGTTCCAGGACTGAACGTCCAGAATGAAGAAGAAACTAAAGAGCTGCCTCAGCTCATCCCCAATTGGAGGCTGACATGCTGGTGCCAGATATGGCTACTGTCACCATCAAAACATAGTGCATGATGTGACTATTCAGTGCTGGGAATGAGTTTGCAGGGTACTATATACTCTGGACTTTAACTCCAGTTTGCAACTGGAACTTGGAGGAAGGAAGTAGCTAGTTTTTTGTTTGTTTGTTTGATTGGTTGGTTTTTTTTTTTTTTTCTTTTTTCAATGTGAAGCTGACTGTCCCATATAAGGATGGAGCCTGTAGCTTTTCATCTATTTACCCACAGGTCAAGCTGAACCCCAATCTGCCAGAAAAGGGAGGCTGCAAGCAAACTGAACGACTCCATTAGCAGCAGTTACCCCTGGAGAGGGGAGACAGTGGAAGGCCTCCTTCCTCATATTTATGGGTGCAAAATTCACCCTGTACTTGCATAAGTTCTTTTGCAACCTGGTCACTTTAAAGTTACTTAAACTTTCTGCCCACCTCATATCCCCACTCCCAGCGGTCTTTTCTGTCCTTCTTCAGCCCTATACTGTCTTCACCCAAGCCAGCCTGTTCTAAATGGACATGGTCAGTGATCCAAGCAGAAACTGAAACAGTAACAATCAGACAGTGTCAAGAGACTCAGGCAGAGATGCCTCGGAGAGCCCAGCCTCCTCCTATGCCTTGGCACAGATGTTCTTATTGTCCTGAAAAGAAATACCAAATTCCCTCCCCAAGCATGGAGGGGGGGGGATACTCAAGGGCTCAGCCCCCAAGGTCAGAGTTGCCTGCCCAGCCCAGTACTTCTGCCCCTTATTATTCAGATTGAGACTGTCACCATTGGTCTTCCCCCTGCTAGCCAAGACTTCTCCCCCTCACCAAGGAGATTAAGGGGAGCGGGGCTGAAGTTGTAGGAGAGGATTACTAAACTGTTCTGCAGTTCTCTTTAGGGACTGTTAGCACATCAAAATACATATTTGAAAAATGCTCACAATTAACACTGGGAGAAAAACAGTAAACACAGTGTCACTTTGCCAGGCTCAACAGTTTTGTTTTGTTTTGTTTAAATGCTAATGGCCTCAAATGGGGAGCAGCATCCATCAGTTAAATAAACAAGCCATTAGACTGAGAGTAGAAGTGTCAACACATGACTAATCTACTAATTGGGATAAGACATCGTGTAGTAAGGAACTAGACAGCAAAGCATGCTGGAGGCTGTATAGTGGGCAGGTCAAGCACATAGTATGTGGACTTGGAGATGACAAGATCTGAGTTTGAGTCCTGCTTTAGTTGTTATCTGTATAGTCTTCAATGAGTTATTTCATTTCTCTGAGCCTCTGCTTCCCTTTCTGTAAAATGGGGATGATAATGGTACTTACAACATAGGGTTGCTATGGGTATGAGCTAACAAGTAAAGTTCTTGGTACTGGGCCTGCCATAATGTAAGCAATCTATGTCTTATTGGCTATTATCAATAATATACTATGTGCCTTGTACATAGTAGACACTCTGAAAGAGATGAAAAAGAATTGACTTATTGTTGCTAGATTATTAGCCATACAAGGTGGACACAGCCCACAGGCATAAATGTCTGGTGTCCCCAGATCCCCCAAATACAATTGGCAAAGGCATGCTTTTGATTGGTTAATTCTAAGTCCTTAAGGCTGTCCTTTTAACCTGGAATTCACTCCAGCCCTTTAAGACCCACTGTTCTGTCTGGGGTTGCTGAATTATAGAATCCTCTCTCCTGACACCTGCCTAAGAAGCTTGGGGTAAGCTGGCCTTCCAGGTGGGGACCAGCTATCCTGGGTATCCTTCCCCAGCCAGGCTGGCTCCATCCTGTAGAGAGTGTTGTGGGCTGTTCTTGGTTACCTCCTTCCTCTCATGTGTTAATGGTGATCAAGGTAGTGAGAGGAGGCACAGTATTGTGTTGGAGAGGGGACAGGGAATGGTGTACAGGACTCCTGATGGAAATAACTGGCCTAGATGAATAAGTTGTTGGTCTTTGCTGCCTTGCCCCACCCTCTCCCTTTGGAGTCCACTGTCTGCCCAGTCACCTGCCAAGAAGGCCTGTGCCCAGCCAAAGACACTCATCCTCTTCATTTACCAGCTGGGTGCTCCTTTGTGGACATTCCTGCCTTCTCTCCTCTTCTCTTCCTGATCCAGGAGAGTCTGTTCTCTACTTGAAAGGTTGGTAAATTTAGAGGATTCCTTCTGCATAGCTAAGGAATTAAGCTGATAGTGATTAAACCTGCCACCCTGTCCCCATCCCCAGATGGGTTAGTTGCATACTAGTTTGTGTGTGTGTGTGTGTGTGTGTGTGTGTGTGTGTGTGTGTGTTTGTGTTTGTGTGTGTTAGTTACTGGGGATTGAACACAGGGGCATTTGACCTCTGAGCCACATTGGCCGGCCTTTTTTATTTTTTATTTTGAGACAGAGTCTCGCTAAATTGGTTAGGGCCTCACTTAGTTGCTGAGGCTGCCTTTGAAATTTTGATCCTTGGGGCTGGGGGTGTGGCTCAAGTGGTAGTGCGCTGGCCTGGTATGCCCAAGGCACTGGGTTTGATCCTCAGCACCACATAAAAATAAATAAAGATATTGTGTCCACCTAAAACAAAAAAATAAATAAGTAAAAAAAAAATTGATCCTCCTGTCTCAGCCTCCCAATCCTCTGAAATTACAGGCGAGACCACTGCACCAAGCTATACTATCTTTTCAACTTAAAAACAATCCTTAAGGAGCAGGGTGTGGTAGCCTGTAATTCCAGTTGCTTGGGATGCTGAGGTAGTAGAATCCCAGTTTGAGGCCAGCATGAGCAACTTATGTCTAGCATGTGTAAGACCCTAAGTTCCATCCCAGTACTGCAAAAACAGAAAGAAAAAAAAGAAAAAGGTCCTCACCATTCCCAGAAAGGAACAAAACAGATTTTGAGAGGATTTCTGGCCTGAAGATTGAGATGACATGAACAAGAGAAAGGCTTCAGGACCCATCATGCTTAGTTTTGCCTCCTTGTAAAATTCTGTCCTGAACTCAGAGACCTAAGCAGACTCCCCACCACTACCAAACAGGCATTCTCCTCCCCAGTACCTGAAGTACCCACCATCCAGCAACCAGATTACTTCTCAAACTCCATTCTCCTTCAGCTGCACCTTCCAGCTGAATCCTGATATAGGCCCCCTCCTGGCTCTGCACTTCACTGGCAAAGGGTGGTCACCTGATCTCAGAAGACCTCTCCACAGCTAAAGGGTTAATGTGCTCTCCCTCTGGCCACACCCAACTGAACTGCAGGTCTGCAAGCGCTGGTTCTGTCCCAGAGATGTTACTTTTGGCAAATGCTGTCCTAGCCTAGACCACTGCAACCACCCTTCTCCCCCTCCCCACCTTGTCCTCTGGAAATCAAATTATCCTCAGAGGACCAACTGAATTGATCCTACCTCCAGGAAGCTGCTCACAGTCCTCTACGTGAAGTCAGCTCCCCAACCCTTATGGGTTTATAGGACTGTGCACCTTTTGAGGCCCCCCTTTGCACATTCCATTGGAGACATTTTTTTTCTCTCCTGTGAGCTAGATGTAACCTTCTTGAGGACAAGAAGTGCTCCTATTGCTTTTTGTAGTTTGTTTCAAACATGTAAAGATAAGTGGATGGTACTACCAACCCCCATCACCTAGATTCTACAACTGTCCAGAGGTTTTGCCATATTTGTTTCTGCTTCATGTGTTTGTGCCCCACTTGACCCCACTCTAACCCTAGCAGATAGTGCCTAGCACTATCTGCAATAGCACTGAACAAAGAAGCCAGGATTTGATGGAGAATGGAGGGTGTTCAGGCTTGCAGGGTAGGCTCCTGTGGGTGACATGGGATGGGGGAGTGGGGAACTGATTTAAAAAGCTGAGCATGCCTCTGTACCTATTATGAGCCAGGTGCTTGACATGTTATCTCATTTCACCCTCACCACAACTTTGAAACAGGTACTGTTATTATATCCATTTTATAGATGAGAAAATGAGGCTCAGAGAGGTGAAGAGATTTATCCAATCAGGCAATAGCAGAGCTGGGATTCCAATCCAAGTCCTATGCCCTTCTCATTGTGCCCTGAAGCCTGCCTCAAAGGGAGCCAAAAAGGCTCCCCCCTGCTGTGTTTCCATTTCACAGCATACAAGACACATTGTGCATGCTCTTGGCAGAATAGTATGCACACATATATGAACATGCATGCCCACACAGTGACCTGCATGTTCACAGTACGACTGTAAAATAATTACAACACTGAGTTTTGTCTCTGGGATGGATCTCCTCAGCTCATAAATCACCTCTTAGCCCTGCAAGTGCAGGGGTTGGGGGCTGGAGGCTAGGCCCAGGGTTTGAGGGAAGAAGGAAAGCCTCTGGTGTCTCCTAGGTCCCTGTAGTTCTCAGAAGCAATTCAAAGACTCTTTCCTAGCTCCCACAAATACAGTACATTCTCTTCAGATCTGTACAATGACCTTGCAACCCCCACCCTCCATTTCAGCCTTGGTGGCTACTATCTCCTTGCTCTTTGCATCCCTTGATTTTTTTAATACCACCTGGTCCCCTACCATCCCCCCATTCATTAATGATGTTCAGCTTGGAACACCTTCCCTACCACTCTCTACACCTAAATTCTCCAAGGCAAGGTTCAAGTTTCACCTCCTTCCAGAGAATTCACCAATTGTGAACACTCTTCAACTTTTTTTAAAAAATCTGATTTTTTGAAACCTGAATCTTGATGCTCTGCTCTCTTTCCTTGTTCTCCAGTTGTTTCTTATAAGCTGTTTTCTTGACCACACTGTAAGCTCCTTGCACTCACAGTTTCAGTTAGAGAGAAATAAAGGAAAGTCTTTCAGGAAAGACATGTGGTCAGCTTCTTTTTTCTTCCCCTGGTCTTCTTGTTTCCTCCATGTTGTCTCATGGGTTTCTATCTTTGCTGCTACTGCTATCTTTTCTACAAAGACCATGAGGTAAAAAGGAGATTCACATATTTCCTTGATCTCTCCTTTTTATTCTTTCATTCGCCCAGGTGGGCAGAGGTCTAACTAGGATTTGAAAAAACCAAAACCACAGAAAATTCACCCTGAAGCTACTCTGAGGCTTTTTGGGTATTTTTTTTTCTAAGCATTTGTGGGAGGGGAAATGAAATCTATTTGGCATGTTAATGCCTGCAACACTACCTCCCTCCTCAATCCCTTTATCTACTTCACCTCCTCTGACCACCCAACTCCCCATCCCCTCCAAAAAAAAAAAAAAACATACACATACACAATTACATCTAGAAAGTGCCCATTTTCTAGATTTCAGAAACTTCAAACCAAGAAGTGTTGGATTGCAATGTTCCAGAGACTCAGAGGCAGGGCCATTTCTTTCCACTTGGCAAAAAGCTAAGCACAGAAGAGTCATCTAAATCTTTGAGCAATGAAACCAGGTGTGGTGGCAAATGCCTGTAATCTTAGCTACTCGGGAGGCTGAGGCAGGAGGATCCCAAATTTGAGGCCAGCCCCAGCAATTTAGTGAGACCCTATCTAAATAAATAAATAAATAAAGGGCTGGGGAGTGTAGCTCAGTGGAAGAGTGTCCTTAGGTTTAATCCATAATACTGGGGCGGGGGGGGGAATCTTTAGCCATTGTGGTGGTGCCCCATTTCCGTGGGGATGCATGCCTGTAATCCCAGCAGCTCCGGAGGCTGAGGCAGAAGGATCTTGAGTTCAAAGCCAGCTTCATCAACTTAGAGAGGCTCTAAGCAACTTAGTGAGACTTGTCTCAAAGTAAAAAATAAAAAGGATTGGGGGTGTGGCTCAGTGGTTAAGGCCCATGGTTCAATCTCTGATACAAAAAAAAAAAAAAATCATTGAGTAGTGACAATAGGGATAGGACTCCCCTACCAGGTCAGGGAGGATTGAGGGGCAGGGGTTGAAACCCTCCCCCAACCAGGGCCCCTGGAATTTTAAGCTGAGGATTGTAGGGAACCGTGTCCAAGCCCTTAAAAAGACCTAGGCCAAATGCCCAGTCTTCCAGTGCCTGGCAGTCAAGGATCCAAAACTTAACTCTCTGAATGCTACCTTACCTCCCAGCTGGGGCTGAAACTACAGATGCTTTCAAGCACATTGTACCCAGATTCTGTCATGCATCCTTACCCCTCGCCTTATCCCCTACTCCAAGACACAGAAGCAGAAAGACTATTGGGGCTCCATTGTACAGATGGGAGAACTGAGGAATTAAGGGATGCATGAGTGGTCCAATTTCCTAGCTGAAAGGGAACTTCCTTTCCCGTTTTAGGAACCTCCTAACCCTGGAAAGTCCCCTTAAACTCCTCAGTGGTTCCTAGCACTGAGAAGTTCTGACAGAGCTTCTGGGGATGGAGATGAAAATGGGATTGTCCATTCCTTTCTGTCACTCCAGTTCCTTTAAGAGACATCACCGGTCGCATCTTCTTTTCCCAGGATCTCTTCTGGCGCCCGTCCAGCAGCTCTCTCAACACTCCCCGCCTCTGCGCCCCTCCCCTGCTTCCCAAAGGCCTTTCAAGAACCGCCCTGAGCTGGGCTGCTCCCTTCCCTCAGCAAACTCGGGGGATCTGGGGAAAGTCCTCTGGGCCTGGCCTTTCTGATCCAACAGGCTGAGGGCTCTTGATAACCCCATGAACTGATAGGAAAGGTTTTCTCAAGAGAACTCAGACTCTTCTCCAAGTTCCAACGCTGACTCTGAGCATCATCTGTTCGTTGAAGCTCTGAACTTGCCCTTGTCCTTCTAGTTAAAAGGTACATGTTAGGGGCTGGGGCTGGGACTCAGTGCACTTGCCTGGCATGTGTGAGGGACTGGGTTCGATTCTCAGCACCACGTATAAATAAATAAAGGTGTAACAACAACTAAATATATATATATATATATATATATATATATATATATATATATATATATATTTTTTTTTTTTTTTTTTAAGGTACCATGTCTGCCTATAAGAAAGTGCCACCCTTGACCCATACAGATTTGTACGATGTGGTAAGGGGGTGGAGAATGGGCTCATTGTACAACACAGATCTGGAGTCAGATGTTGACCCACTTTGGAAGATGGGTATCTGTATGGAGTTGAAGGATCCATTATGTCCTGGATTAAGGTGAGGGTTCAGTCCTTCACCAGGATAGAGCCATGATTAGAAGTCAGGGCAATTGTCCATCTTCGGGGCATCCAATTCAAGATGTCAGTCATAGGGCTGGGGGTGTAACTCCGAGGTGGAATGCTTATCCAAAACTGATGAGCCCCCCCCCCCAAGTTCCCCATCATTGGATCTCAGCAGGAGGGTGCAGGGCTGGGGGGGTCGGTTAGTCATGGTCTCTGACAGGAACTGAGTTTAACTGGGATCCCTTGTTCTATGGGCAGTGAAAGATCCCTGGAGTCAGCCTCAGGGGACTCTAGTCCTGGCTCCCACACTAATTTTTGTCTTTGACGTTAAGCCAGTCACTTCCCCTCTCTGATCCTTAGTGCCCTCATGTAAATAACAGGAGAATCAATTTTAACTTCTAAGGTCCCATCTGGGTCTGAAAATATACTGTTTGGGGTCCATGAAAATATAGTAAGAGCTGTTCTACAGGTCTTGTAGGGTTAAAAATAAAACAACAGAAGAAAAAAGGATCTGGAAACTGGGTGGAGTGGCCCAAGCCTATAATTCCAGTGGTTTGGAAGGCTGAGATGGAAGGATTGCAAGTTCAAGGCCAGCCTCAGAAACTTAGCAAGGGCCCTAAGTAATTTAGCAAGAACCTATCTATAAATAAGGTTGGGTAAGTAGCTTGGTGGTAAAGTGACCCTGGGCTCAATCCCCAGTACTAAAAAAAAAAAAGAATCTGGAAAAATGCAAAATACCAAAAGGAAACAAACAACTATTTTCCTCTTTTAAAATGTAAAAAAAGTTGGGGCTGGGGATGTGGCTCAGGGGTAGAGGGCTTACTTAGCATGTATGAGGCACTGGGTTCAATTCTCACACCATATAAAAGTCAATAAATAAAATTAAGGTGTTGTAAATGGGACAAGTTCAAACTAAAAAGTTTTTTCTTAGCAAGAGAAATAATATGCAAGGTGAATAGGGAGCCTACATCCTGGGAACAAATTTTTACCCCTCAAACATCAGATAGAGCTCTAATCTCTAGAGTATACAAAGAACTCAAAAAGTTAAACAACAAAAAAGCAAATAACCCAATCAACAAATGGGCCAAGGACTTGAACAGAAACTTCTCAGAAGAGGATATACAATCAATTAACAAATACATGAAAAAATGCTCACCATCTCTAGCAATCAGAGAAATGCAAATTAAAACTACTCTAAGATACCATCTCACTCCAATAAGAATGGCAGCCATTATGAAGTCAAACCACAATAAGAGCTGGCGAGGATGTGGGGGGGGAGGTACACTCATACATTGCTGGTGGGACTGCAAATTGGTGCAGCCAATTTGGAAAGCAGTATGGAGATTCCTTGGAAAGCTGGGAATGGAACCACCATTTGACCCAGCTATTCTCCTTCTTGGACTATACCCAAAAGACCTAAGAAGAGCATACTACAGGGACACAGCCACATCAATGTTTATAGCAGCACAATTCACAATAGCTAGAATGTGGAACCAACCTAGATGCCCTTCAATAGATGAATGGATTAAAAAAATGTGGCATTTATACACAATGGAATATTACTCAGCACTAAAAAATAATAAAATCATGGCATTTGCAGGCAAATGGATGGCATTAGAGCAGATTATGCTAAGTGAAGTTAGTCAATCCCTAAAAAACAAATGCCGAATGTCTTCTCTGATATAAGGGGGGTGACTCAAAATGGGATAGGGAGGAAGAGCATGAGAAGAAGACTACCACTAAATAAGGAAGAGAGGTGGGAGGGGAAAAAGAGGGAGAAGGGGAGTTACACAGAAGATGGAAGGAGAACCTTATCATTATACAGAATACATATATGATGTTGTGATAAGAAAAAGAAAAAAAAAGTGTGTCACATTAGATTGGATAGAGAGAAAGGATGGGAGAGGAGGGGAGGAGTAGGGAGGATAGAAAGGGCAGCAGAATAGAACAGACAAAATGATTGATGTATGTACATTCCCATGTATGTATTATATGTCAAAATGCATTCTACTAACATGTATGACTAAAAAAATAAATAAAAATTTAAAAAATTAAGGTGTTGTGTCCATCTACATCTAAATAAATAAATAAATATTATAAAAGTGTCAGGCATGGTGGTGCAGGCCTGTAATCCCTGTGACTTGGGAGGCTGAGGCAAGAGTATCATGAGTTTAAAGTCAGCCTCAGCAAATTATCAAGGCCTTAAGCAACTTAGTGAGACCCTGTCTCAAAAATAAAAAATGGCTGAGGATAGAGCTCAGAGGTAGAGCATCCCTGTATTTGATCCCCAGCAGGGGAAAAAAATAAATTGTAATCCTACTACAGAGTTTACCACTGCCAGCATTTTAGTATTTTATTTTACTTCTGTTTATTATATATCTTAAATAAAATGGAATAATGCTGAATATAACTTTTATAACCTGCATTTTCATATAACATGTATATTGCATTTTTCAATGGCATTAAATATTCTTCAGAAACATTACTTTTAAAATACTCCATGTGTTCCATTAAATGAATGTGCCATAATTTATTTACCCATTACTTTGTTGGGTATTTAGATTGTTTACCCTTTCCTTTTATTGTAAACATAATTTCTATTAATATCCTTTGTACATATCTGAGTTTAGGAACCACTGGACCAAGAGGTATGCATATCAAAATTTTATAATGGAAATTTTCAAACATATATCAAACTAATATGTTAAACACCAATCTGTTTTAATTTTTTTATATTTATTTTTTAGTTGTATTTGGACACAATACCTTTATTTTACTTATTTATTGTTATGTGGTGCTAAGGATCAAACCCAGGGCCTTGCCACAACCCCAGCCCCTTAAACACCAATCTTGTTTCACCTACACTCGTGTCACCCATTTTCCCTTGCTGATGGATTCTTTTTTTTTATGGGGGGGGGGGTTTGACTCCAGGGCCTTGCACATGCTAAGCATGTGCTCTATCTATAAACTACCCCTGGCCCCACATGAATTATTTTTAAAGCAAATCATTTTAAAGTAAATTATTTTTGAAGCAAAATCATAATTTTGGCATGTGTATTTTTAACATATATAACCCCACTACATAAAATTTTAGAAAATGCAAACAAAACTACAGTGACAGAAAGCAGATCAATGGTCGTCTGGGGATAGAAGAGTAGGAAGAGATAAACTATCAAGGGACATGAGTTAAGTTTTGAGGGTGATGGATATGTTCCATAACTTGAGTGTGCCAATGGTTTCATGGCTATATATATATATATATATATATATATATATTATTTTTTTTTAACTCATTGGATTATATAATTTACCTGGACTCAGCTGGGCTAGGGTGGTCTGGAGACATGGTTCAGTGATTGAGTGCTTGCCCAGCATGTTCAAGGTCCTGGGTTCAATATCTAGTGCCCATAAGAAAAAAGTAAAATAAGTGAACTCAGCTGCTTATAGTTCAATTATCCCTTAATAAAGTTGATTTTTAAAATATGCTTCTTAAGGGCTGGGATTGTGGCTCAGCGGTAGAGCACTTGCCTTGCAAGTGTGGGACCTTGGATTTGATCCTCAACACCACATAAAAATAAATAAGTGAAATAAAGATATTGTATCCAACTACAACTAAAAAATAAATATTAAAAAAAATATGCTTCTTAAACTCTGACACTGTTTCTAAAATAAACAAATAAATACTAATACAATAAAATGTATACATATATTTTCCAACTTAATGGGTAAAAAATTATATGATGATAACTCAATATTTGAATTTGCACTTCTTTAATCATATTGAATATTCTCCCTAGTTTATTGAACATTAGTGTTTCTTATTTTCTTATTTTGTGAATTTAAATTCATGTCCTTTGCTTAGGTGTTTCTGTTTTTTTTTTTTTTTTTTTTTTGTACCAAGGATTGAACCCAGAGACGTTAGCCCCAGCCCTTTTTATTTATTTATTTATTTATTTTTGAGACAGAGTCTCACTAAGTTACTTAAGGCCTCACTAAGTAGCTGAGGCTGGCTTTGAACTTGAGATACTCTTGCCTCAGCCTCTGGAGTTGCTGGGATTACAGGCACACACTACCTCGTCTGGTTGGTGTCATTGTTTTTAAAATAAGAAGTTTTACATTTTTACATAGCCAAATCTTTTTCATTCTTTATGGTTTTTTCCCTAAAATGACTTTTTCTACTCCCAGGACTGGAAGAATATCCACATATCTTCTTCTAGATTGTTTATGGTTTTACTTTTATCTTGACCACTTTGGAACACAGTGGATAAAAGCAAGCATCAGCTCTGGTCACATGAAACTGGAACCAATTCCCAGCTCCACCCCTTCCTCGCTGTGAGACCAAAGCCATCTTCAGCTTCTTTGTCTATAGAATGGTGGTACAAATAGTTTCCTATACGTAAAGCATTGTTTTAAGGCTTAAATGAAATAACATATGTAGCACAGTTAGCCAGGCACCTAGAACACAGCTAACACTCAAGAAACATCAGCAACTACAATTGATATTTTGGTTTTGATTGCTCAGTATCCAGACACCTTGATGATATGAAGCCAATCCTGAGACCCTTTTCCACTAGCAGCTAAGGAGAGAGGATGTGACCCAAGGTCAGACAGTCAGATGCTATCTCTCTTTCTCTCTGGACTTTGGGACTTGAGAATTAGAGTACTGCAGAGGAGAGCAGGGATTTTTGCTGGAGGTCTCTGCAGCAGGGTGTCCAGAAATGCAGTGGCAAGTCTCTGGAAAGAGGGCGTACCATCATGGCATCATCCTAAGCAAGCTGGGCCTGTGGCACAATCCTGACTGTGCCTACTTCCCCTGGTTCTTTCCCCTCTCCTGAGGCTGGTTTTTCATGTTTGCAGTCACAGTGAAATCACCAACAGCCTTTCAGCAAAATCTTTTTCTGCTCACACTAGGATTAAATTCTGTAGTTTGCAACTAAGAATCTGGCTGAGTAGTTCAGTGGCAGAGTGAGTGCTTAGTATGCATGAGGCCCTGGGTTAGAACCCCAGCACCAATAAATAAGTAAAAAAAAAAAATAAAACCATACTGATTAAGCTACTCTGGGATTTGTTTTGTCCCATGGCATGGGGTGCCTTCTTCCCCTAAATATTCACATATCCCCAAACTATTCACTAAATAATGCATTCTATCCCCACTGATTTCAAATGGGTGACATTTTTCACTGAAATGAGGTTTTGTCCTTGAGACTGTCCCCTTGACTAGAGTTCCATGCCTAGAACTCCAGTGGGTTTTTGTTCTCTTCTCCACAAGGAAAGTCTCGTGTTCTAAAACTTCAGACCTGCCTGATTGATCCTGAACCCTCTGGATATTTAAGGATTTCCCTGTCTTGAAGCTGGAGGGCTGCCTTTTGGAAGCATGACTGCTGAGCTTTTTTTTTTTTTTTTTTTTTAACTTTTTTTTTTTTTTTTTTTTTTGTACTGGGGATTGTACTCCAGGGGGGCTTAACCACTCAACAACGTAGCTAGTACATTTTAATTTATTTTACCTTATTTTATGACATGATCTTGCTAAATTGCTTAGGGTCTCACTATTGCTGAGGCTGGCCTTGAACTTGAGATCCTCTTCCTTCAACCTCCCAAATTGCTGGGATTACAGGTATGCACCACCACACCAGCTCTGCTGAGCTTTAGTTCCCCCAACAGCAAGCCAATTATTTGACCATTTTTGTCCCAGTTTGGAGAAACTCAGAGGTATAAGTTCATCTAAGAAGCAAGAAGTGGTCCAAGGAAAACACCCATTCCCACCCGAGCCCAGGCCTTGACTGGCTCCCCCATTATGTCTTTGTCATTCTCATTCTCACCAGCACCCAGGAGAGACTATCCTGGACACAGGAGCTTGACCTGGCCCTCTTGAAGCCTGCCAATGTCTATTGTGCTCACCTCCTGGACTACTGTTCTGGTAGCATCAAAACTGAATTTGCAGAGCAGTGGAGGTGCTATCTCTGGCTGAAAAGATGAGACAGGAGTAGCCTCCAAGGACTCTATGAGGAACCTCCCAGCTCAGGCTCAGAGGGCAGGCTAGGGTCTAGGGAGTGGCAAAATGGCAAGGGGAAGGAAGAGAAGGTCTTCTGAGGCCAAGGATGTGTTTTCACAACAGGTACCATGAAGCCTGAGAATGTCCTAACTGCCACTAACTGCAAGGACACAAGGACAGTCACTTGTAGAAATGCCTAAGTGAAAGTGAGGATCCCAATCAATGTCTTGGGAAATCATTGAATCCCAATGTGGGGGATGGGGAATAGGTGGTTCCTTAATTGTGTTTGGCAAAGACCTGTTGTCAAAGGCATTGCTGGAGTGGTCATGGGTAAAGGACAAAGAAGACAGTAGGCCTGGGAGCTTTTAAAAAGCAACAGGAATCTACACAATGGACTATTATGTGACCACTAAAACGATGTTTACAAAGACCTTTTTTAATAACATGAGGAAATTCTTGTTATAATTTTAAGTAAAAAAAAAGTCACAAAATTGTATGCTGAGTTGAATAACAAGCTATGTGGGGAAACTATGCATTTTTTTAAAAGACTGGAAGGAAATGCACCTATCAAATATCTCTGTAAAATAGCCAGGAGCCATTGAGAACTAGGTTCTCTTCTTGGCAATTTTTTTTTACATAAATCATTACCTTGTCTTTGCATAATGACCCTGTAAGGCAACTTACTCCTACTTTACAGGTGAGAAAACTAAGGCTCCCAGAGGCTTCTTAGCTAAATTCCCCACAGCTCAGAAGTGGCATAAATAAAATTATTGATTAAAAATTGTTTTTCTGCTTATCTCTATTTTCCAAATTTGTGACAATGAGCATGAGCTTTCTGCTGGGGTTTTGGTTCAGTAGTAGAGTGTTTTCCTGGCAAGTGTGAGGCACTGGGTTCAATCTTCAGCACCACATACAAACAAGTAAATAAAATAAAGGTATTCTGTCCATCTACAATTTAAAAAATTAATAAAAAAGAACAAAGGGAAGCATTATCTCTTGCTCCTTAGAATTTGTGATTTCTTTCTCAGTAGAGTAGAAGCTCCTGGTGGGGAAGGACTCTGTCCCCAGTCCAGAACATAGCTGGACACACAGTGATGCTGAATAGATGTTTGTGGAATAAAGAAATGAAGGAAGAGTAACAATCACAAAAGGTTGATTGTGATGATATTAATGCCTTATATAGTCAAGGTGTTTGGTTAGGGGATAGCCTTTTCACCAGAATGTTGAGATGGGTACCATTAAATCTGCAGCCTTTCCTTGGACTTGAGTTTCCTTGTCCTGAGCAAACCATTTCTCAAGTGATATCCCTAACTTCAGGGTTACCATATTCTAGGCCTGCCACCCAAAGTTTGTAGTTGTCATTCGTTCTACTGAAATACCCACGTCAGGCCCCACCATCTAGAGCAGCCAGCCTCACCCAGAAGAGGAAGGAGTCTAAGGTCAGAGGGAAGGGTCTAAGGTCAAGAGAAGCTGGGTTCTCAAGGGCCTTGAGAAGCCCCCTGTGGATAATGGGGAATTGACTGTTGTTTTTTCTTTTTTGCAAACTAAGGGATAACAGATAAAGCAATTCACATAATTAAGATGTCAATAAGAGGGCTGGGGTTGTGACTCAGTGGTGAAGTGCTTGCCTCGCTGTGTGAGGGACTGGATTTAACCTTCAGCACCACATAAAAGTAAATAAATAAAGGTATTGTGTCCATCTACAACTAAAAATATCTTTTTAAAAAATGTCAATAAGAATAAGGACCAGGATGCCCAAGGAAAACCTGACATGCTCCTAAGGACCTGGAATTTGGATTTAGAGACGCTGCCCTTGCTGTCCAACCCCAGTGACTCCAATGGTGAGGCTGAGTGTGGTGAAAGCAGAGGGCAATGCCAAGGCAAACCTCTCAGTGCCCCTAGGCCATACTCATTGAGTAGGTGGCCACCTCCTATCCATATGGGGCAGGGGGACAGGGGACAGGATGCTGACTTCATTTCCTCCTGGCCCATGCTTCCTCAATGGGAAAAGCAGGCCAAGCAAAGTTTTCATTGAATTGGTAGCACTTTGGAAAATTATATCCAATTCCCAGTAATCAGCACCAACGAGGGTCCAGCAGTAGGGCCTACAATTAGATAAAGAAAAATAGCAATGTTTACAATCCAATTTGCTTTAAAACGAGAGATTTACCATTATAATTATGAACCAGTGCAGGTTCTGGCTAGATGGAGCTAGCCTTTGCTCCAGCCCTCTGGTTAGAATATCCTTCCACCTGCCCCTACATCCCCTGGACTCCAGAGCTCTCCTCAGCCTTCAAAGCCTTGCTCAAACCCTACTTCCTCCAAGAAGCCTTCCTATTCATGTCATTTCTCCTTCCTCCATACTCCCTCCAGTCCCAGGTATAGTCCCATTCAATGTTGGCCTTTTCTGAGTCCCTGACCTTTTCTCCCTCTGAAATTAAAGCTTCTAGAAAGCAGGCTCAGCTGTTTTGACCATTTTAGCAGGCCTCTGGACCTAGCACAGTGCCTGGCACAGTGAACTCCTAGCCAAAGCCTCATTTATTGTTGACTAACGGGATGGACTTCGTCTGCCCAGGGTCCCAAGTCCTAGCGGACCTGAGAGGGACTCTAAGGTCTGGGAAATTTCAGATTGCAAGGGCAGTGGGAAAGACCTCTGCGGATAACAGGGAACTGCCAATATTTTGCACGCTAAAAAAGGAGTATTTACAGCCAATTTGTTGTTCCAGGAGTGGGGAAGCGTCAAACCTAGCGGGATGAGATAGCAGGGAATGAAGGCTCATAGGCGAGAGGACAGGCCCTCCTGGCCCTGGCCCCCATTTGGTCTTTGGGCTCTGTAAGTAAGAGACGGGAGAGTTGAGGCTGAGGAGAAGGAAAAGGAGGGAGAAGGACCTGGGCCAAGCTCTCTTCCTCTCTCCTGCTACTCCTTTTTCTCTAGGTCCACGCCGGCCTCCCTCTTGGGCTCTTTGTCTGTGGGTCTGTCTGTGGGCTTTCTGTCGCGCTGGCTCTAAGGCGCTCTTTTCTCTCTTTCCCTCTCTCCCTCTCTCTCTCTTTCTCCTCGGTTCACGTGATCGTCTGCTCTCAACGGCTCCGATCACCTCTTCCTGAGGCAGCACCTTTCGGTTGGTAACAGGAGACACTGGGGTGTTGGGGGCAGGATGGGTTTCCTTCCTCCGCTTTTTCCTCCGCGCCTTCTCCAGCAGCTCCGGCCGCTCCTCTGCGCTCGGCCTCGGTCCCCCACCCTCCAGCCTCTCCCAGCCCCCACAGTGCTCGCGCCCTCTCCCCTCCCTTCCCCTCCCCCGCGCTGGCCGTCCCTCCTCCCTGGCAGCCAGCCCTCTTTGGGGAGAGGGCTTCGGCGCGGGGGACAAACAAAAGGGCGGACTCGGGGCACCCCTCTGCAGCTCCCCACCACGTGGCCCCTCCCTTCTGCCGCTGAGGGCAGCTCCTGGCTCCCCTCTCTAGCCTGAGGTCTGGGGAGTTCTGCCCCCAGAGGCATCCTTTCCGGGAGGCATTCGCGCCAATCGCTCTGCCTGGGGTGCGAGCCTTCGGGCACTTCTGATACCAAGGAATGCACCAGGCACGGATCGGGGAGCCGCTCCCAGAGCGGAGGTGGCTTACTTGGTCCCCATACGGAGAATGGCCAGGCTAAGGGAGGAGACCCCGGCCCGCCGTCGGAAAGCTTCCAGCTCCGTGGGGTGACGTACATCTCCGACCTCGGGGAGCCCCGAGTCTGATAGGAGACACCCGTCTCTCTCCACTTTGCAGCCCAAACTCAATAAATAAGGGCGAATCCAAAAGTGAGATGAAAAGTGCCCAGCAAAAGCAGAGCTGGACCTACATATTCGTGAACTCCTGTCAGAACCGGATTATTTCCCTGCCATCTTGCCCGGCACTTAGCCAGCTTCTGGTCCCCATGCTACCAACTCCCTGCCCACCCCCCACCAAAATTTGGAATTAAAAGTAGACTCCCCACCTTCTGAACCAGAGTAAATGTTCCTAAACAAAGGCCATTGAAGAGCAAAGTTATAAATCAGACAAAATGCTTCCAAAGTTGCCTCTCTAAATTCACTTTAGCTAGTGGTGTGGTGGCTAGAGCCAGGGTACTAACCTGGCCTTAGATTCCATGATTATACATTTTAGAGCCTATAGAGTGACTATTTCCCTGAGATCCTCAGCTGACTGCTTAATACCATTTTGGTTAATAAATCTAAGTCCCCTGGGGGATATTGCCTGTGGCCACAGCCACACTTGCTGCACCTTAAGCTGGCTCTGACCAATCCGGTAACAAATGACACTAATGTTGGGAGGGAAGCGTTGCCAGAAGGAATTCCATCTCTCCAGGATCTTGGGAGTGGCTTGAGCTAAGTGCCCCAGGCCTGACAGGGCAGAACAGTACTTGTTTGAAACAAAAACTAATAAGAATAGGCACAGTGGCTACTATTTATTGAGCTCTTCTGAGGTGTCAAGGACAGGCTGGGGATGTAGCTCTGTGGTAAAGCAGTTGCCTAACATGTGCAAGGCCCTGGGTTCAATCCCCAGTACTAAAGGGGGCAGGGAAAGGCCTTGCCTGCCAAAGTGTCAAGTGCATAGCACACACCATATTGAAACCCAGTAACAGTTAGGTAGGTAATATATTATCCCCCTTTCACAATAAGTAAGCTATGGCTCAGAGAAGACAACTTTTTGAAGATGTCACACAGCTGGTCAGTGCTAGAGCTAGGTTTGGAATCCAGAGTGGGCCAATGCCCAAGTCCAGGCCTTGTACCACAATACTATCCCACCTCTTTCCCATATGGAGTGATTCTGAAACTCTCCCAGAAGGAACAATCATGGGCTAGGGCACAATCTTGCTGGAAACTGGCTATTGTCAGCATGTGGAGGAGTCAACAGGGGCCCAAAGTCATTCTGCTGGCTTGGTAAATGCATCAGACTCCCTAATAAAAGTCCAGACTCCTAGATTCCTAACCTAGAAAGCAAAGGAAACATCCTATCTGCCTAGCCCCACAGAAATCATCCTACTTCCGGTTTCTGTCTCTTCTGGGTAGCAGTAAGGTTAGGAGAATGCCAGGTCTCGGGTGAGCTTCTTGGAGGCAGTGTTGTGGGGGTGGGCTTGATAATGGACCCCCACTGCCCTACCCCCAGTCTTCCCTGGAGGGAGGACAAATAGGCCCATTGATTCAAAACTCTCCCAGAGGGCATTAGAGTAATGACTCTGGACTGTGTGATGCCTACACCCCCTTTGACCTCCTGACTGACCCCTGCCCTGGGAGGTTCCAAAGGCCACAAATCTCAGTTGCTTGTGGGCCATGTGGTTTGTGGCTGTTTGTAGTTTTGTAGGGGAGGGGGAAACAAGGAGTGTAGGGGACACTGCTCCTCACTGTGCTGGGCTTCCCCGGAGAACTAGCAAGTGTGGGCAGGGCCTCTTCCAAACCCTGCCAAGACACACTGCAACTACTGATATGGGCTCCATCATTTATTTTTGAAAGCAGCAGGGCTCTTGGATCATTTGCATAAATGCTTGCACTGCCTGCTATATTTTGGTTTGGGAGAAGGGCACCAGGGCACAGAACATACTTAACAGATTTGTAACTGGACAGCTTGATTCTGCCCCTGGCTAGGTGAGCTAACCAGTAAGTCAAATATGGTCCCTCACCCCTGTGTGTGTTTTTGCAAACCCCTCTAAGTGCAAAGCCCAGCACCAGGGTTGTGTAGCAACAGAAAGATCTTGCCCCTAAGGGAATATGTCTAAGTCAGATGTGTAGATGGATGGGTAGATAAGGTAGTATTTTTGACTTGAAAAAGCCTGGGAGTCTGGATACCTAATTTCTGTCATTTAAGAAAAAAACATGTATTGAGTGTCTTCTTTGTGCCAGACACTTTATTAGACACTGATATATGAAGACCCATTTTCCATCATTAAGGTACTTACAATCTAGCCCAGGCGACAGAAACATAATCAAATAGCAATAGTGCCATTCGCCATTGGAGAGAGGATAAGAGAGGATTGCTAAAGTAGTTGGGTGAGGATCTGGAGAGACTTGGTGGGGAATATGGTTGTTAATCTGAGTCTTATACACCGACCCCACTCTCATTCCCAAGCTGTGTTTAACCTCTACCAGTAACTCCTTGAGAGAGCTGAAGTTTCTCATTTTAAAGATGCCCCCATCTTCAAAATGGCCCTTATGTGTCTTATGGCTTCTGTCTCCCACTTTGCCTGGTCCTATATTTAACATCGACCCCCGAGTGAGGGCATAACTAACCATTTTCTTCAAAGTTCAACGCAAACTTGTTGGGGAGTACGGAAAATTGAGAGATGGTAGAAGTGCAAGGGAGATTCGGTCATGAGGATCAAGGGGGTGTGGCCCCAAAGGAAGGTGAGGGTAGAGGTGGGATAACTTGTATTCTGATTTAGCATCTTTAAGTATTTAATCAGCCTTCCAAAGCCTCTTCTCTCCCCTACAATTGAAGCGGGAGCTGAGTAGCAGCAAAGACCACCTCACCCCATACAGTGCACATTGAGGACGAAGGCACTGCGCGATGGGCTGTCCTTCAGACCTCCGCCCTTCAACCATTGGGATCGCCTCTGGAGTGGAGTATTTCCCTGCATTAAAAAAAAAAATCCCAAACTTGTCCCACCATTGGATAGGGGGTTACCAGTTGCATTAGGTTTTCTCCTCGCTGAGTGAAGGAGGACTTCTTTTTACTCGTCCTAAACTACCCCTTTAGGGCTTCTTGGGGGCTCGAGAGCTCGGGTCTGCGCCAGGGCCAAGCAGGCTGCGCTGCCCCGTCAGGATTTCCTGCACTCAGCGCGGCGAGGTCGGCTGAAACTTCGGCCTCCGACGAAGGCTACTCCGCTTCCCTTTAAAATGCAGAAACTCCCAGCCCACACCCC
Organism: Callospermophilus lateralis; assembly: GCF_048772815.1. Taxonomy (NCBI): domain Eukaryota; kingdom Metazoa; phylum Chordata; class Mammalia; order Rodentia; family Sciuridae; genus Callospermophilus; species Callospermophilus lateralis. The sequence goes on from NC_135325.1 coordinate 105,475,180, forward strand.
CGCCCCTCGGGCCGCCTCCTCCCCTTCCCCCTCCGCCCCCGCCCAGGCTCAGGCTCCTCCCAGAGCCTTTAGCGTGGGGGCCTCCCTGCCACCTGCCCGCTGCCCATCCTACATGCAAAGCGTGACCGCCGGGGAAGGAAGCCCAGCGCGCGCCCACACCGGCCCTGCGCCGGGCGACAGTGAACAGCTCGCCTACTCCGTCCGTCTGCGCTTACCCAGCATGCACTTCCAGGCCCTGAGCTATCTCGGAGCCGCAGCCCTGGGGTCAGAGCGGCCGGAAGAAACAGGAAGTTTGGGACGGTCCTAGTCGTGGGGCCAGGAGTCCTAAACGGCAGGCCCTTCACTCTGCGCTGCCTCTCCCTTCCCCCGCTCCCTCCCTCTGGCGCACTTCCATGGGGTCCGTTTCGGGGGCTGGCCTGATCTCCAAAAATCCAGATGTGTTTGGGGGTCATTCAAGGCACACTCCCAGGGTTCCCTTCGCTGTAGCATCTCCTGGCTTTAGGGATCTAGGGATGGGAGGAGGAGGGCGTGCTCCAGTCCTAGTTGGGTGGTAGTCCTCGAGGACTGAGCGGGGGAAGACGCAGAATTGGGGTAGGGGTGAGGGTGGGGCCTGGAGATTCACCTCTTAAGGCCATCTCTTGGGCGGGTAGGACAATGGTTAGAACCTCGTACTGAGTCCAAACTTACTGTCCCTCCCTACCCTCTGCCAGTTAGCTTCCCTCTAATCTGCCCTCCACACAGACTTGGGATGCCCTATTATCCTCAGCGATCATCTAGCAAACTGTGCACTACTGTTCACCAGGGGCACCAGGAGAGGAGATACCTAATGCAGTCCCATCCCCAGTTTAGAGAACACAAAGGGCATGCCCTGTTGAAGGTGATCTTCATCCTCACACCCTTTGGACAGGCAGGAAGGACTGGATTCTCAGTTCTTACCTAGCCTTCCTCTCAGTCTCCACCCCTACCTCATCATTAGCCAAACCAGTGACACAGGCAACTTCCACTGTCCCCACTTGGGCCTCTCCTGGCTTATAGCTGAGAGGGGTATGGGTCACAGTTGCTCTCAGTGAGCCATTTTGATTCCAGTATACCATTTACCTTTTCTGGTTGTGCAGTGGACCCTTTGTGTGGACACACTCTTCCCCGAACCTTACATTCCCAGCCAGGGACTTTTCTCTCCCTGCTCACTAGGGGTTTCCAAGTTCTCCTTGATGCCTTCCACTTTGCACTCTGCATCTTCCTTGATTTGCTGAGAAGAAGTGTGTGTGTGTTGGGGGGGGGGGGTGGTGAAGAACAGGTTGGATATTTTGGAAGTAAGAAAAGTGATGGTAAAAACTCATTGGCCAGAGCTGGGGTTGTGGCTCAGTGGTAGAGCGCTTGCCTAGCATGCATGAGGCACTGGGTTCAATCCCTGGCACCATGTAAAAATAAACAAATAAAATAAAGGTATTGTGTCCATCTACAACTAAGAAAATATTTTTTAAAACTCATTGGTTGTACAATGATTGTACAATGAGACTGTGTCACGGGGCATAGTTTCTGTGCCAGACACCCCCAGGCAGAATTAATTGGTCTTTCCTCTGTGCTCCCATAGCACAGAATTTATTATCATATTGTATTATAATTATTTGTTTCTCTCCCCCATAGAAGGTGAGCTCCTGGAGGGCAGAAACTATGCCTTATTTTCCTCTGCAATTTCCTGCACAGATACAAGGGACTGTTGAACAAATGAAGTAGAAATGGAAAGAACTGGGGCTGAGGCAGTAGTTCACTGGCAGAGCACTTTCCTAGCATGTTTGAGGCACTGAGTTCAATCCTTAGCACCACACAAAAATGAAACAAATAAAATAAAGACATGCTGTCCATTTACAACTACAAAAAAAAAAATGAAATGGAAGGAACCTCCAGGATCTAGTTCCATTCTCATATTCTGTGAAGCAACTTAAACATGCACCCATGGTTGAACTCACAATCATATAAATACACAGAGCAAATACACAAATACCATCATACCACAGTCCCAATGTCAGCATAAGACCACTTGTTGGAAAGTGAGTAGAAGTTACATGATGCCAAGTATCAGGCCTTTTGAAAGCTGAATCTCCAAACCTAAACATTTGAAGTGTCTACAGCCAACAGCACAACTGGTCTGGCTGACCCCCACCCCCAATACTGCCTTGACTTTTTAAATAGCCAGAGCCCTATGTATAGAAACACTGAACATCTGAGCAGAAAGAGCCCTCTAAGATTCTGTTATAAATCTCTTCCTTTTACAGATGAGAAGGTCCCTGGTCCAAAGTCAGGATCAGAAATGGCAGTCCTGTGTTCTCTATACCTGAAGCATGCACATATGTGACACATTTGTGTACAGACATCTGCCTGGACCTGTACAGATGGTTTCTGACATGCACAGACAAGGGTGCATCCTGAACATGTGCCACCACTACATCTGGCACACCTTCCCTCAGTATCCACCAAAGCAAGTGAGGATGGTCCATTCACAAGTAGGAGGAAGCAGGACTCCTGCAGATCAGAGAAGGGAGGGCAGGGGTCAGCCAGGCCAGGCAGCCCCTTGCCAGAATGCAAAAGGGATAAAGAATCCTACAGGTTTGCAGCTGTCATTTAACAAGCTCAGCTCCCCTGGCTCAGCTCTCCTCTGTCTGCAGAGGGCGAGGAGAGGAGACATTCCCTGCTCATTCTAGCGAGCGCATGCATGCTGCAAGCGTGGTATGCGAGCAAGCGGTGTGCTTCCAGCTGCTGCCTTACACTTCGAGGGCTGACAGGCTACTCCCACCCCCAAACAGAACTCATTACCTGCAGCCGGCCTCTTCACATGGGCACGATTAAGGCAACCAGTACAGTGGCAAGCCTTTTCTCAAAAGAAAGAGATTATGATTTTTCTCTCCACCTTGCCAGTCAGCCCTTTTCTCGGGAATCTCCTCTTTCAGACCAAACTCCAACTGAAGACTTAACACCCCCCCGCCCCCCCCCCCCCACTGATAGCCCTGTTACAACGCACTCATGTGACACTCCAGTGGACAGTTCGCACCCTCACCATTAATGCCCACTCGCTGGTGTTTCCCCATTAGGGTCCTGTCTCACTTCCACCCCATCTGCTCTTTGCCTTTGCGTAGTGCTTTACAGCTTTCAAATCGCTTTCCCATACATGTCTTATTTCACCTATACCACAACCTTGTAAGGCAAGTATTACTAGCTTCATTTTACCCACCAGGAAACTGAAGCTCAGACATGATAAGGAAGCTGCCCAAGGTCACAGAACTAATACATGGGGTAGGGCAGGGCTGTGGTCTCCATCTTTGACTACAAAGTATGCTTTGACCACTCTACCCTAATGCCCAGTTGATATCTTGCTCTCCCAAAGGACGGGGCCATCTGTCTTTCTGCTTTTCTGGTACCTCCCAGGTGCCTGATGGAGGACTAGCTCTGTACACACTGGGTATTTTGAGGCCTGAGTAGCCAGCAGCCAGAGGATACGACCTGCCAGAGAATTTTGGAAACTGCATGAAAGGAGAGGCACTTGTAGACTAATGGTGTTGCATTTCACCAAAGTCTTTTTAGCATCCCCCACCCCTTATCTTTCTACTCTGCCCTAAATGGCTTAGGGGGACAGCATTCAAGCATAGGCCAGAGAGCAGAGCATCCCTACCTGTAGACCTGAACTCCTCCTTCCTTACCTTCTTCTGGGGTTTAGGGTGTTCAGAGATCATGAATAAAGCTTATATTGGACCTTATCACAGACTAGTAGGAGAGGAACTATGGTCTAGATCCTTCTCTGCAGGAAGGGTTCTGTCAACAGAATGCCTCAGGCCCCTTCAGTGCTGGTGGGCTCAAAATTGAGGGCCCCCTCCTTTTTATGAGTCTCAGCTGATTTCCCTTGAGGGCTGTCTCTACCAAGCAGCAACCCCCCACCCCCACCCGACTCACTTACTGTACCTGGGCTCCGCCTCGACTGTCTTCAGGGGCGGGGCCAGCCCTAGGGCAAGCTGGGGCAGGAAGTGGTTGCAATTACACACTCCCGGCCCGCACTGGCTGCCACTACCGGAGCGACAATGCTAACTCCGCCAGATCCAAACGCCAGGGCAGGGGCTGGAAGACGACTTGGTTGGGGGTTCCTGGGCTGAAATGAAGCTCCTTTCCTAAAGGAAGGGAATTTCCGAGGCTGCGGAAGGCTGGAAGCTTCAACTGACCATCCAAACTCAATTTCATCTAAGGATGAAGGAAGGGGGTCGTGGGTCTCTGTCCTAGCCCAGCATATCTGTCAGTCACTTGACACTTTTTAACTCATCCTTTTTTAACCTGGTCACTAGCTAAGAGCTGGATTTCTGATATTTGGGGTCCTCTGCTCCGAAACTACCAAGACAGACAGCTCTGATCCTTTCTACTAGGAGGGGACAGCCTTTGATCCTCTAGCTACTGCAAACCATCAAGGCACTATGGGTTTATATATCCTTATTCCTCCCCTTTTCCTTAGGTTTTCCCATCTGGGACTAGCTGTGGGCCAGGTGGATGGTGGGATTGGCTGTGCCACAGCCATGGGCTAGGAACCCTGTAGAGGGAGGGATGGCTGGTGGAGTTTGAGAATGTTTGCAACTCTCTGGGGGTAGGCATTCGGTGAAAGCATCTTTAGCTCAGAAAACTGGGGCTATGTTAGAGGAATAGAGGTAGAAGGCAGCTCAATGGAGAAATTGGACAGTGAAGGGAGATATGAGAGTCTGTGAAGAAATGGGGAAAACAAAATCAAAGTATTTGGTTTTGTTTTTTTTTTTTAAGTCTAGAAGCCCAGTAGGTACAATGGGGACTCCTCTGCCTTTTGGAAGCATCTTCTGTACCTAGATGCCTTGAGTGGGTCTGCACCCTGCAAAGCCTGAGCTTTGCCTCTGCCTCCCCAGCTTCAGAGAGGACTTTCTCCTCCTCCTCCTCCTCCTCCTCCTCCTCCTCCTCCTCCTCCTCCTCCTCCTCCTCCTCCTCCTCCTTCTTTGTTCTTCTACCAGGGACTGAATCCAGGGGCATTTGGCCACTGAGCCACATCCCCAGCTCCTTTTAAAATATATTTTACTTAGAGACAGGCTCTTGCTGAGTTGCTAAGGGCCTCACTAAGTTTCTGAGGCTGGCTTTGAACTTGCAATCCTCCTGCCTTAGCCTCCTGAGCTGCTGGGATTACAGGCATGCACCACCACATCAGCCAGAGACTCATTTCTTTCTTCCTTTTCTTTTTTTTTTTTTTTTATAGTTCTTGGGATTGAACTCGAACCCAAGGCCTTTAGCATTCTAAGCAAGCACTATGGCACTGAGCATTATCCCCAATCCTTTTTTATTTTGAGACAAATTCTCACTAAATTGCTGAGACTGACCTTCAACTTGTAATCCTCCTGTCTCAGCCTCCCAAGTAGCTGGGATTACAGGCATGCAGCACTGTACCTGGCCAGAGCCTCATTTCATATGCTCCTAAAAGTTTCATTTTCTTGTTCTATTGGAACTGCTCCCTTCTCCCAAACCTGGCCTGCCCAATTTACTGAGGTAAGCTAGGGCTTGCTTTGGAGCTGCCAGAAGACAAGGGTCTTTCCTCTGTTAGCCCCACATCCTGGCAGGAGTCAAGGGCTTTTTATTCAAACTTGGGGGGCTAGCTAGCCAGCAACCTTATTCCATGGGGTTCTAAAGCCCCCAGAGGCTGGGAAGCTGAGTCACAGGTAACTACAAACACCACAACACAGCAAGAGAAAGAGGCACGCGCGCGCGCGCACACACACACACATACCAAAAAATAAAGAAAGAAAGAAAAGAAAAGAAAGAAATTTAAAAAGAAAGAAAAGGATAACAAAGGAAAAAAAATCCTAATGTCTGTTACCAGAGGCAGGAGGGCCTCTTGGTCCCACCTTAGTTGTGTTTCACTCACAGATGTGGATCACAATCAGAAGGTTGCCTTTGAATGTGAATGATGACGATAGGACACAAGATCAAATAAGGGAATAGGGATGGAAGTGTGTTGTGAACTATTAAGTTCTATAAAGATGTGAGGGATTATAAGTATTACTATACATTGCAAACTTTCATTTTGCTCCCATAGATCTGGTTTATTCAATACTCTTCTTACTTAGAGAAAAATGACAGAAGCAGGTGAGCTCTGAGAACTTGGGGGCCCTTAGTGAAATAATGTGTATGTATGTGCATGTGCAAGAGACAGAAATTGAGAAAGAAATGGAAGGGAGTGATTGGGTGGAACCCCTTCCCTCCACATTTATCTCCTGGCAAATTAGGATGGTAATGAACAAGAAGGAGAGACGAGAAAACCTCACAAATCATACAGCCAGAGGGATCTAGGAGACATGTCTTGTTTGATCTGCAATACCCAGAACAACCTGGGGCAAGGAGCTTAAGCACTCAATGTTTGTCAACTGAATAACTGATAGAAAGAAATTGGGAAGGGCCCTGCAATCCTTGGCCTCCTGTGCTGCTACAGTACTGACTTTGTGCAGATGAGCTTTTCTCTCAGCCTTTTTGGCTTCAAGAGTTGGGTACTGGGCTGGGGATATAGCTCAGTTGGGAGAGTGCTTGCCTCATATGCACAAGTCCCTGGGTTCAATCCCCAGCACCACACACACACACACACACACACACACAAAAAAAAAAAACATTAAAAAGAAAGAGTTGGGTCCTAAAGCCCAATCTCCCAAGTGCTGCTGTGTCCCTGAAAGTCACCATACATCTGGATGTCTCTTCCACAAGAGGCCTGGTGTTCAGAAGCTCAGCACACAGTCAAGGCCACTCACACTACACATCATTGCTCTTTGATTCTTCATAGGGCCCTTCAGGAGCCTCAGCAGCATTCTGATCAATCAACAAACATGGAAGTCATGGATGGGGAAGCATTTTGTGACCTGCAAAGCCACGTATAAATGTAAAAGACTATTGCACTACATTGCAGAGAGAGAGAGAGAGAGAGAGAGAGAGAATTCTGATTTCTGATTTTTGGGGGTTTGTGATTATTTGGATTTTGGCAAATAGGAGTTGTTGTTGTTGTTGTTTTTTTTTTTTTTAATAAAATGTGTATGTGTGTGAGTATCTGCCACACACGCGTGTGTTTACTATTAAGACCAATGGATAGAATATTGCCTGGTCAAATATATGAGGTATCATTCATTTAGACCACGCAAAGCCAATATTGGTTGAGTTAACCAGAATTCCCTGCCATTCTTTTTTTTTTTTTTTTTTTTTTTTTGGTACCAGGGATTGAACTCAGGGCCGCTTAACCACTGAGCTGATCCCCAGACCTTTTTATTTTTTATTTTGAGGCAGGGTCTCTAAGTTGACTGGGGCCTTGCTAAATTGCTAAGGCTGACTTTGAGCTTGTGATCCTCCTGCCTCAGCCTCCTGAGCTGCTGGGATTATAGGCATGCACCACTGCACCTAGCCCCTCTATCTTTTTCAACATTCTTTTATACAGGTGCTCTCATTGGATTCTCCCCACAACATGATACCACTGTTATGTCTCTCTGAGTTGAGTTTAGTAGACTAACATACACAGTGAACTTGGAGGAATCTACTTTTGAAACTTGCAGGTTTTAAGAACTTTGCCTGGGAGAAAATGATCTGTGTAGCTCCTGGCAGGGCCCTCCAGATCATGTCAATTTCCTTCCATTCTCTGCTCCCACAGAGCAGCTCCACAACGCCTCCAGACCAACAAGAAGGCTCTCTTTCAGTCAGTCATTCAATCAACAAACCTGTATTGAGAACTTTCCAATCAATGCCAAGCCTGCCAGACCTTGGGGCTAAAGAGATGAAAAAACCTTTGCCTCTCATTCATGTCTCACAGCTTGGGAGACATATTTTGTGGTATCTTTTCTCCTTCAACGCTCTCCTTGATCTTCTTCTCCTTCTCCTTCATAGTGGGGATTGAACTCAGGGGAACTTTACCACTGAGCCTCCCCAGTCCTCTTTATTTTTAATTTTTGAGACAGGGTCTCACTAAGTTACTTAGGGCCTCACTAAGTTGCTGAGGCTGGCCTTGAACTTGTGATCCTCCTTCCTCAGCCTCCTGACTAACTGGGATTACAGGCATGTACACCTGGGCTGATGTTTAGTTTATTCTGCTGAACAAAGTCAAGGCTATTGGTTTTTTTAATGTTTTTTTTTTTTTTTTTTTTAGTTGTACATGGACACAACACCTTTATTTTATTTATTATTACGTGATGCTGAAGATCAGACCCAGTTCCTCAAGCATGCTAGGTGAGCACTCTACCACTGAGCCCCAGCCCCAGCCCCAAGGCTATTAGTTTTGAATAGAGCTCAATTGTTTGGTCTCTGATGGGTTAACAAGGGATCCATCTGAAAAGGACAATACTTAGAACATCAAATGGGGCTCTTAGACAGGAGCCATGGGTACCACAAACCTCCAGAAAAGATGCAAATCTCTTGTTGTGTTATTATTTTGGCCACAACCTTGAGAAGTCAGGAGAAAAATTATGCAATCAGTGTTGTGTTTGTATAGCATTCCCACCTGAACTCCATCAAAGTAGACACTTCAGGTCTGGAAGGCCTATCTGGTAAATCCAGCATAGGCTTTCACCTACCTTTCAACGGGTAGTCAAAGGTCTGACATGGTTGTGAATGTCTATAATACCAGCTATTTGGAAGGCTGAGGCAGGAAGATCACAAGTATGAGGCCGGTCTAGGCAATTTATCAAGACTCTGTCTCAAAATTAAAAAAAAAAAAGGGGGGGGGGTGGGGCAAGGTGCAGTGGTTCATGCCTGTAATCCCAGTAGTTTGGGAGGCTAAGGCAGGAGGATTCAGAGTTCAAAGCCAGCCTCAGCAATTTATCGAAGCCCTAGGCAATTTAGGGAGACCCTGTCTCAAAATAAAATGTAAAAAGGGCTGGGAATGTGGCTCAGTGGTAAAGTGCCTCAGGGTTAAATCTCTAGTGTGGGGTGGGGGAAGGTGGGGATGTAGTTCAACAGTAAAGCATTCCTGGGATCAATACACAGCAGCACAAAAAAGGGCAGGTGTACTTATTGGCCCCCAGGACATGGTCATGCACACCCTTAAAGGCAAAGCTCTAGTTAATTAACACTAAAACAGACTTACTGTATTTTAAAATTTTCTAATTACTGAAGGTTACCCTCTAACACTTTTTTTTTGGGGGGGTGTTGAGGATTGAACCCAGGGGCACCTAATTACTGAGCTACATCCCCAGTGATTTTTATTTTTTATTTAAAAAAAATTTTTTAGTTGTAGATGGACACACAATATCTTTATTTTTTTATTTTTATGTGGTGCTAAGGATCGAACCCAGTGCTTCACATGTGCAAAGCAAGTGCTCTACCAGTGAGTCACAACCCCAGCCCCCAGTGCTTTTTATTTTTTAATTTGAGACAGGGGCTCTCTAAATTGCTTAGGGTCTCACTAACTTGTTGAGGCTGGGCTTGAACTCGTGATCCTCCTGCCTCAACCTCCTGAGTCACTGGGATTACAGGCGTGCACCAAAGTGCTCAGATCAACTCTTACTTGGTATGGAAAATCTAACATGCATGAAACCACTTTCTGGATTGTCAGTGCAGTGTACTGAGCAATTTGATGGAATCTCTCTTTGTTAACTGGGTATCTTGCAGAGATTTATGGTCAATGGAACTCAAACTGCGGTCTACAAATTCATAAATATTTCTGGAAGAGTCTATGAAATCTCTCTTATAATTCATTAAGTGAAAAATAATTGCATAAAATTAATCTGCAACAACATCAAGAGTGTGTGTGTGTGTTTGGGCTGGAATTAAATAACCTCAATGTGGTAATCCTGGACTGATCTGAAGTTATGATGCAGTTTTATATGTATTTGATAAATTTTTAAATAGCAAATTAATTATTATTTGAAAAATATTCTACTTAAGTAGCTAAATATTTCAAACATAAGGGTTAAGGCCACAGACTCTGAAGTCAGATTGCCTGGATTCAAATCCTGATTTGAAACTTACTGGCTAGGAATAGATAAACCGTGGCCCATCCATACAGTGAAATATTATTCAGCCATGAAAAAGAATAGTGTTCTGATATATTCTATAACATCAATGAACCTCAAAAACATTATGTTAAGTGAAATAAGACAGATACAAATGGGCACATATTATATAATTCAATTTAAATGAAATATACAGAACAGGTAAATCCATAGAAATAGAAAGCAGATAGGTGATTGCCAGAGGTTGGGAAGAGGGCAATGGGGAACCATTGTTTAGCAGGTATGGGGTTTCTTTCTTTTTTCTTCTGTTATTGGGGATCAAACCCAGGGGTACTCTGCTACTGAAATACATCTACAAGCCTTTTTATTTATTTTTTCTATTTTTTAAAAAATTGAGACAGTATCTCATTATTTTGCTGAGGCTAGCCTTAAACTTATGATCCTCCTTCTTCAACCTCCTGAGTCGCTGGGATTACAGCTGTGTGCCACTGTGCCTAGCTAGGTATAGAACTTCATTTTAGGGGTGATAAAAACATTTTAAAACTAGATGTGATATTTGCATGGTTAATCTACTAAATGCCACTGACTTGTACACTTTAAAATGGCTAATTTATATTATATGAATTTGACTTTGAAAAAAACTTGTTAGCTGAACGACCTTGGACAAGTCACTAAATTTCTCTGTATTTCAATTTCTTCATCTGTAAGTGGGTGGGGTGGCATGAGCCCATAATTCCAGAATTTGTGAGGTTGAGGTGGAGGATCACTTGAGCTCAGGAGGTTGTAACCAGCCTGGATGATATAGTAAGACCCCATCTCAAGAAAAAAAGGTGGGGAAGGATAATAGTATCTACATTATAAGGTTTTGTTATGATTACTAAATGAGTTAATATTTGTAAATCCTGCTGGGAATGATGGTGCATGCCTATAATCCCAGTGACTTGGGAGGCTGAGGCAGGAGGATTGCAAGTTTAAAAAGAGCACTGGGGCTGTAGGTCAGTGATAAAACACCCCTGAGTTAAATGCCCAGTACCAAAAATGAATGAGTGAGGGCAGGGGTTGTAGCTCAGTGGCAGAGCCCTTGTCTAGCCTGTGTGAGGCACTGGGTTCCATCCTTAGTACCACATTAAAAAAACAAACAAAATAAAGGCATGCTGTCCATCTACAACTACAAAAAAATTTTTTTAACGAATGAATGAATGAATAAACAAATAAATAAATAAACAAATAATTTTAAAATTTGTAAAATCCTCTGAATTGTGTCTGGCACATACTAAGTGTCAAATAACTGTGAGGGTTTTTTTTTTTAATTTTAAATTTTATTTTTGTGCCAGGGACTGAACCTAGAAGCGCTTAACTACTGAGTCATATCCTCGGCCCTTTATTTTTTATTTTGAGGTAGGCTCTTGCTAAGTTGCTTAGGGTCTTGCTAAGTTGGTGAGGCTGCCTTTGAATTTGTGATCCTTCTGATTCAGCCTCCCAAACTGCTGGGATTATAGACCTACATCATAGCACCTGGCATAACTGTGTTTTAAATGGGGAAAGAAATAATAAACCATCTGATAGTGAAAAGTTAGAGGATCTCTGGTGAAGATGAAAATGGAAAATGTGTTCAATGACTTTCAAAGTCTGGTCCAAGAACCTGCTGACTCAGAATTTACTGTAGAGATAGTCAGAAATACAGAGAAAGAGACACTACCCCAGACCCATTTAATAACGCCCTGTGGGGGAGGGTGCCTTGGAATCTGTTTTTTTTTGGGGGGGGGTTGGGGGGATCAAACCCAGGGCTTTAAAAGTGCTGAGCTCATGCTCTACCACTGAGCTACTCTCAACCCTGAATCTGAATTTAAACAACAATCCCTACACCCTGTTGATTCTAATGCATATTAAGGTTTGAGAAAAATTGGTATATGAGTATAGACTGAATGTGTATTGAGGGCAGAAATTCATTGCATGGATTTTGAAAAAATCCAAATCCCAGATTTTTTTTTTTTTTTTTGTGTGTGTGTGTGTGTGGTTTCTTGCAGCACTGATGGTTGAACCCAGGGGTTTGCATATGCTAGACAAGTGTTCTACCACTGAGCTACATCCACAGCCCTTTTTATTTTATTTTATTTTATTTTGTTGTTGTTTTAGTTTTGTTTTTTACAGCACTATAGTCCCAGTCTTTTTTTATTTTTATTTTGAGACAGGTTCTCCCTAAATTGCTGATGCTGGCCTCAAACTTCCATAGTTACTGGGATTACAGGTGTGTGTCATTGCACCTGGCTTAACTTATTTTTGAATCATCTTCTAACTTTCTTCCCAAGATGGACATTTCCTCCTCTAGAATTCCTTAGTTTACCGAACAAGAGCAGACACATGTGACTACATATAAACACACAGAGACACACACACCCAAAATAAAAATGATATCTTTACTGAGTTATCTATAGCAGCAAAACTATGTGCTTACACAATGCTATTAATGTTGGAAGTTCCAGGCTGGGCCATGTGGAGGACAAGGTAAAACATGGCCATTGTTGTCCAGATACTTAGAAAATCTAAGAGACAGCTGGGTATGGTGGTGCAGGCCTGTTATCCAGCAACTTAGGAGGTTAAGGCAGAAGAATCTCAAGTTCAAGGCCTGTCTGGGCAACTTAGTAAGACCTGTCTCAAAATAAAAAAAAATCAAAAGGGCTAGGGATGCAATCCAGTAACAGAGTTCCTTAGGTTCAATCCCCAGTACCAAAAAAAAAAAAAAAAAAAAAAATCTAAGAACTGGGTGAGGTGGTACATACCTGTAATGCTAGTGACTCAGGAGGCTGAGGCAGGAGGATTACAAAATTTGAGGCCAACCTTAGTAACTTACTGAGGCCCTAAGTAACTTATTGAGACTTTAGTTTCAGAATAAAAATTAAAATGGGCTGGGTGTGGTGGTGCACACCTGTAATCCCAGTGGCTCAGGAGGCTGAGGCAGAAGGATCGTGAGTTCAAAACCAGTCTCAGCAATTTAGTGAGGTCCTAAGCAACTTAGTAAGACCCTGTCACTAAATAAAATATAAAAAAGAGCTGGAGGTGTGACACAGTGGTAAAGTGCTCCTGGGTTAAATCTCTAGTACCAAAAAAATTTTTTTTTCCTAAGAATCAAATGGCTATTGAAAAGACTGGACATTATGCCAGTGGTTGGGTAAGTACAATGTTTGTGGGAACAGAGGGTTGGTTGGGGGCACTGTAGGTGGGACTTGCAAGGACTCATGCCAACATTTCTCCCAAGAACACATACTTGCTGGTCAATCCCAAAGCATTAATGCATTTCTCTCTTCTCAAATGCTGCCAGGCATTGAGGGGAACACTGTTTTCTATGACAAGGTGCCCAGAGGAGTGTTGAACTAAGGCACAGAGCACAGAAAAGCACTAAAGTGCCAAACTGCACTTCTTAGCTAAGACTAAGAATTCAGAGAAGGGGAGGGGTTCTCAGAGGCCAAAGCAGTGGGAGAAGCTTCATAGCTATAGGGTTTAAAGAATTTAGCCAGGTGTGGGGGCTCACGTGTAGGCTTATGGATAGGATCAAGAATAGTGTATGTGATGGGAAAAAAGAGAATAGTATATGTGAGAATATTAGGTGCTGTAGGCTTTTTTTAAAAAAATATGGCATATTGTGGGTTCACCAGGACACCTCAGTTGTAAGTCTATAAAGAATCCTAAATGCACAGAGCCACCACTACACCCAGAGGAATTGCAGTTGCTTCAAATTCAGTGGAATTTGTTGAGCACCCACTAACATGGACTTCTGATCTAGGTGCTATTCTCAATATTCTTTGGGGAAAGAGGTAATCATTTTACTGAAAGGTCTTGTTCAACTTTATTCCATTTCCCTTGCCAAAAATACACCTCTCTTTCTCTTTACATTCAGGTTTATTTATTTTTGTGCTTGAAAGAAACAGATGCTCTCAAATTCTAAATTCTTTAAAGACTCCACCCACTAAAAACAAACAAACAAACAAACAAACAAAAACTGCTATGGAGTGTCTACTAGATGCCAGGCACTGTTCTAAGTGCTTCACATACAAGAATCATTTGATCCTTGTTACAGTTTCAGGAGATACTTATCAGCTTCCATTTTATAAATAAGGAAACTGAGGCTCAGAGAATAGTTAAATGTCCAGGGTGCTATCGCCAGGAAGTGGCAGAGCCAGGATTTAAATCATGTCTGTTTAACTTCATAGATAGTTTGTGTAACCACTAAATGGGAAGAAAAAGACTAAAGAGACCAAGACTTAAAAATGAATCTTTGAGCTAGGCATGGTGGCACATGCCTGTAATCCCAGCAGCTCGGGAGGCTGAGGCAGGAGGATGGCAAGTTAAAAGCCAGCTTCAGCAACTTAATGAGGCTCTAAGCAAGTCCCTTTTTCTAAATAAAATACCAAAAAGGGCTAGGGGTATGACTCAGTGGTTAAGTGCCCCTGGTTCAATCCCTGGTACAAAAAAATCGCCAAAACTGGAAGCCAGATCTGTATCTCAGCTTCCCACTGTAATATCAGGGGAATAGATTGGTACATTGGCTCATTCACTTAAGCATTTGTAGAGGTCCTATTGTGGGGGACCAATGTGGGGTCTGTGGAAGGCAGGAAGGAGATTCATACACTGATGAGAAATACTGAGTCTCTTCATCCAAAGAACTTCAGATCAATTTGGAGAACAGGCAAAACATAAAAGTACTAACTAAAGGGACAAGCTAAGTACTGTGGGAATACCCCAGAGGAGCAGCTTATTTCTATCAAGAGTATGGAGGCCAGGGAAGGCAGCATGCAATAGGGCTTGATCAGTTGTGTGAGATTTCAATAAACTGGAAAAATGTGTGTCCTGTCCAGGGAATGGCAGGAGGACTTTTCTGGGCAAAATAGTGGGCTTGTGAGTGACATGGAAGGAACCAAGACAGGAACTAGATCAGAGAGGGCCCTGAAAGCAAGATGAAGGTTCATAGACTTGACTTTGTTCACCGTGAGCATCCATGACCAGTTTTTTGAGGGCCGATCATTTCTTAGAGTCCCTTCCACCTCTAGGAATGTGTGTTTGATTTAAAGAAAGAAAACAAAACAAAACAAAACAAAACCAACCTTGTGAAGAGCCTAGAAGTCTTAGGAAGAGGGGAGTGGCCAGACAGATGAGGGGCTTGACCTGGTGAGGCCTCTGGGCAATTTTAGCCTCCTTCTTCATTTTGCCCCTTTTGTCTATAAAATCCAGAAAGATTGTTGGTTGTTTACAGAGTTAAGTTTAACCAGACATACTGTTTCCCCATTTAGACTCAGAGCTCTGAGAAGGCACAGCGTTCCTTAGTCGTTTGTTCTTAGGAAGCCAGGTCTTACTTCTCCACATGCAGTGGGCTGCCAGAATGCATCTGCAGCAGCAGTTGCAACAGGTTTGGTGTGGTCAAGATTTAGGACTAGCAAATAGGGCCAAGAAATCCTACCCACCTCCATCTCTGCCCTGGAACATAACTGAAATACTAGAGAGCACAGAGTGTCTCATGTAATCACTTTTTGGGGGGCTTGCAAGGTTCTTTCCATACTCCTCCCTCCCAGCTCCACCCTGTTCCCTTTTAGCTGAGCTGACTTAGAATGAACCCTTCACCTCTCCTGAGATCCTATGTGCCACACCTGACTTCACCTGCAATTGAATGAGGTTTTGAGAATGAAGGGACAACCAGAAGTTCCAAATTTGTTTCATTCTGATAACTTTAAAGATTGAAGAATGGGAATTTTTTTTTGTCAGAGGGCTATGCTATTTTACTAAAAGACAAGGCTTCTATTGCAGAACAAAGCAGAGAATTAAAGTAATTATCCTGTGAATTTAGTCAGAATTTGGTTAGGAACCTAAATTACCTTGGGACCCCCAAATGCCCTGCTTCATCTGGTAAGCTTCAGGAGAGCAGGGCTCAGGCGGTGTTGTCCAAGATTTCTGTGCTACACTTAGGAAGGATGTGGTGCTGATGCTGATTAGAACTTTTGTATGAGTCCAGTGGTTTATGGTATACAATACTCTTTCCCATCCATACCTCATTTGATGCTCATGGGGTGTTCCTATGAGGAAAGTAGGGCAGGTACATTGATTTCCGTATTTTAGAGGGAGGGATGGAAGACACAAAGCATAGTACCTGACATCAGACTGGCACTACTGCTCAATCCAACATTAGGGCTTGCTTGAGGTCCCAATGCTAGCTATTGACAAGATAGTACAAGGATCTAGTCCTTAGAACTCCCCCAAATAATCCTCTTTTAATTGTACCAAGTCGTTTTTCTGAGCATCCTGGCCTGGGTCAGTAGATATTATTGATGAGAGAAATAATGAGGAAAAACAATCTGCTTGAAAGAGGCTATTTTGGCATAAAATGGAGATGCTATAGCATATTGAAGAACTCTGGATGTAGAGAGGCAGGACTACTGGGTTGATTCCTGGCTCAGGAACTCATTAGCCACGTGACCTTGAGCAAGTCACTCAGAGATGCTCAGAATCTCAGTTTCCTCAAGTACAAAGTTGAGGGTCATAGTGAGAAACAAATGAAATAACACAAGAGAAAGGGCTTTATACACATTCAGATGTTGTATAAAGATATTATTATGGTTATGTTGTGGTTCTACCCTCAAATAAAATAATCATTAATATCTACATTCTTTACTAGGTTTCCCACAGCTCTTCCCACCCTGATCCTTGATTTCCCATCATCTCCTGTAAGGCAGGAAGCCTGGCCCCCAACAGGAAAGGGCTCAGAGAAGCTAGAGCTTCAGCCAGGAAACAACCATCTTGCCCCAACCTTCATTTCACCAGATAAATGATGCAGCCAAATGGTGAGACTATGCAATCTGAGGTGTCCAGAATCCATTTCAACCTCAAACCAAGGAGCAAAGTAGCCCTAAGATCCTAAGGCCTTAAGAGATTTAGTAACTATTAGCTTAATTAAAATCAGTGAAGACAGCCAACTGCAATCAGAGCAGAATTGATGGGGTCTGCATTATCAGGCCCCATGGAGGATATTTACCCCTTAGTAATGTATTTTGAGTTTATGTTGATTAGCTTAAACATATCTTTTCCAAATCTTCA
Organism: Callospermophilus lateralis; assembly: GCF_048772815.1. Classification (NCBI taxonomy): domain Eukaryota; kingdom Metazoa; phylum Chordata; class Mammalia; order Rodentia; family Sciuridae; genus Callospermophilus; species Callospermophilus lateralis. Next base: position 105,492,228 of record NC_135325.1, read on the forward strand.
CTTTGCCTTGGTGCAATTTAGGCCAAACACTTTTTAACCAGTGTGTGTTATGGCTGTATGGGGGCGGAGTGCATGGGAGGGTGGGCGTGGCCAGTTAGTGAAGCAGTTGCCAAATCATAATACTATGATCAGGGTATGACCACCTCGTTGGCAACAAATTTTGAGGTTGATGAGGACAAGTAAGAGGGGTTATAGAATACCAGGCCTCAGGCAACAGCAAAGACACTGCAGCCTTAGTTAGCTTGCTCCCATACTCATGCTTATCCCTCAGACAAGGTGAGGGAAATATACCAGGCAAGTCTCAACTGTCATCTGTAAAGTCCTCCCAAAGGAGAGAAGACACCCCCTAGCTTAGACATGGAACCTCTGGCCTAAGAGAACGTGTGGGGTGGGGCAGGGAGGAGGAGGAGGAGGAAGACATTAATCCTGCAGGGCTTCCTTCTAGTGCAAATGACCCTCTGACTTCCTTAGTATAGATAAATATATAACGAATAATATCAATATATTTGCACGTAATGATTTTTTCCCCAAATTCCTGCTATTCATTTCACATTCCGTTTACAAAGCAATGAATCCGTCAGGAACTGCTGGGCACCTCCCCTAATACCCTCTAGGCTGAGGCGATGGCTGTGAAGTCCCCATCACCGACTCAGGGTCCAAACTGCTAAGAAACACCCTAAGTCTGAAAGCAAGCCGGCAGGCAGCTTCAGTTCCTTCGCAAGCTGCTTTCCTCCGAGTTAATGTAAAGTCACCAGAGTTCGAATGTGGACCGCAAGCTTCTGAGACCTTCAGTCCCAGGGATGGCCTGGGACGTAAACACACGCAAGGATTTATTCCTTTGGCCAGGCGGGGAATCATTAGGGTAAAGGGTAAGGGTCAAGGGGCTCAGTTTGGTGGTTGAAGAGCCCCACAAAAGCGGACAGAAGCTGAGTCTTCTTTGAGCTGGGTTTTCGCCTCCTAGTCATGCAGGCTTCCCCGTTTACAGACCTTTCGTCCCCCTCCTCTTCCTTCCTCCCTCGGGTCTCTTGCCACCCCCATGCCTCCACGCCCAGACACGGGCTGCCCACCGAGAGTGGCCAAAGGGGTTTGCAACTGGGAGGCTGCCACGAAGGGTGGGCCGCTCCGGAGTCGCTAGGCAAGGCAGCGAGCCCCAGCGTTTTCCGTCTCCAGCACCTGTCCCACTTCGGCGCCGGGGCTGGGGCTGCGCCGGCGGGCGGCCTCAGTGCTGGAGCGCCAGAACCACGCACGGAGGTCGCACAGGGTGGGGAGGTGGGGGGCCGGGGAAGGGGCGGGGCATCCAGTGGGGGCGTTCACCCCACAGGCAAGACCCCCGCCCTCCCACATAGACTGAGGCAAAACCGGGAGAGTCACACGTAAACCGTGAGCGAAAACGCTCGCACCCCCCCCACCCTTTCCGGAGCCAGGGGCTGGCCAGGGAAGGTGCCTCTGTTCTTCCTCGGTGGTCAGTGCGGGGTCTGCGGCTGCCCGGCGAGGTTCCGGCTTCCCCGGGGCTGGCAGGGGGAGCCCCGAGAACTGCAGGCCCGCCCCCCCTTCCTCCTCCTTCTTCCCCTCCTCCCCCACGTGTCCTCCCGGAGCCCAGCGGCCTGATCCCAGCACCCCCTGCCACCTCCCTCCTCCTCTCGCTTCGCCCGCTTCCCAGGCGGCGTGGAGAAGAGCAAAGTTGCGACAGCAGCCAGGGGGCTCTGCCCAGGTGAAGGGGGAGCTGTGAGGCGGGTGGGGGGGAACGGCGTGGCCCTGCGGCGGGGGCGGGGGGAGGATAAAGAAACTTGCTTTATGCGGCCCCCACCTCCCGCGGGTTCGGATCTTGCGTGAACCGAGCCCTCGTGGCGAGACGCGTCAACGCCGTCAGGACCGAGGCCGGCACCCGGATCCGGACCGGGACCGGTACCGCGCGCTCGGGCCGGCTCGGCGGGCGCAGGCAGCGGGCCAGGCCGGCACCCAGACAAGGGCGGGGTGGGTGGCCGTACACCGGACCGAACCAGGCACTCCGATGGCGTGGGCGCGGGCCGAACCCAGACCGGGCCGAGTTGGGTGGTGAAGTAGGACGTGGATTCGGGGGCGGGGCGCGGCGGGAGGGGAAACCAGGCCCGGCAGGACTGGCCTGGGCGTGGGGGCGGGGGGCGAGTTCGGGGCACTTGCTGGGCTCTGGACCGAGCGGTAGGGCGGGGCGGCGCTAGGGGCTGGGCCGGACCCGCGGGGAGAGGGCGAGGGGAGGGGGACCCGGGGGTGGAGTAGGGGCGTGGAGTTGCGAGCGGGGTCTGGCCTCGGCCGGGGGCGAAGGTAGATCGGCCGGGCCGCGAGCGGAGGGAGGGAGGCCCGCGGCAGCGCGGCGGCGGCGAAGGCCAGCTTCCGCGGAGTTTGTGCCCGGGCTTCCCGGCCGGGCTCTGGCCGCCCCACGCGCACAAATGGGGCTAGGGGACTGACTGGTAAGCAACTCTGCGTGTTAGACGGTGTTCAGGGTCGATTCTGGGAAAAGCGAGGAAAGACACTGTCTGCAATTATGCCGCACCCCCCACCCACCCTTTAGCATCTGGATTCTGATCTCTGGGGGCCGGGGACCCTCCTCGCCACAATCCTTTCACTCTCCAGCACTCCCACCGCCTCCCCCGCTTCCTTGGCCATCTGATTCTCCTAGGGGTATGTGTTTAGTGGGTGGACGGCGACGAGAGGGTATACTTTCCCTCCCGTGGGGACAGCCCATTTCGAATCTTATTCCTACAAGGTAGTGTCCTTTCGAGTGGTGTGGACATTGGGGTTTAGATAATCCCCCCCAAGCTGTTTGATGGCTTTTAAGGAAAAAGGACAGATCACTGGATTTTCATGTCTGGGATGGGGGTTGAGGTTTGGGCACCCCAGCTCACTTCCACTACCAACCTCTCTTTACTGTTAGCGGCTTCCATGGGGATCCGAACCTGGAGGGGGAGGGGGGACGGGAGTATTAATGTGCTTTTCTATCTCTACACAGGATCAGCGTGGCGAAGGACAGCTAGTCTCAGAGGGAAAGTAACCACCAGTCCAACTCGGGTCGCCCCCACTATTACTTCGGTGAGGGGGGCAATGCTAAGGGGTCATTGGTGGGTAGGGACCCAGTTTAGGGGAGGGCGTGGGTAGTCGCCCCCAGACTCTTCCTTCGCGCGAGGAGAGGCTAGCCCTGGCTTCGGAGGAGGGGTTCCGGGGAGGGAGATGGGGGTTGGCGACGGGGGGGGGGCGGGAAGAATGGGAGAGTCACGCCCTGCGTGCAAGGGGAGCCTCCCTCAGGCCCTTGGGAAAAGGGGACTGAATGCGTCTGCTCTGTGCTGCCAGGCAGGGCAGATCAAGGGTCTCGGGATTTGCACACTAGATCGGGCACCAGTGGCCTAAGAAAGTCAGGTCGGGGCATGAGGTGGGGAGCGTTAGAAGAAAGGGAGAGAAATCCCTGGTCGAAGCGTACTGATGATCTCCCTTCCTCAACCTCCTTCTTGAGGGGCGTCGAGGTGGGGGGGCGTGGGGCTCTTGCAGCCCGGCGGATTTGAGTGCCTCCACCTCTCCCAGGAGTCTAGCTTTTTGCCCGGCTTGCTGCAGCTACCGCTGCCTCCTTCTCCGGAATCCACTCGGTTCTCGCAGCGATCCCCTCCTCCTCCCCTCCCCTCCCAGTGTCACCGGGGCTGCTTGGCTCTGCCCCCTTCGCCGCCGCTTGCTCCCAGCTTTCGTCCCTCCCCTCTCTTGCGCTCTCCCTCCCTTCGCCTCCTCCTCTCCATTCCCCCACCCGCGTAGGCGGCATTCTGGGAGTTGTAGTCCTGTGGAGAGCGGGCTGGCGCCGCCCGCGAACCCGGCCGGACTCCACTTCCCGTCGAGCCCTGCGACCGGCACCCACTTCACCAGGCTTCGCTCGCACACAGACACACACACACACCGCTCTCCCCCTCACTCTTTCGCTCGCCGCGGCTGCTGCCAGTGTGTGGCTCTGTCTCTCCTCCGCTTTGCTGAGCCCTCCCTTCTTCCTCTCAGTTCCTAGAGTCCGACCGCCGCCGCCGCCGCGAGAGAGGAGAAGGAGGTCGGTGGCGATAAGGGGCGGAGGGGGGCATCTGATCGGGGCAGTATTAGGCGGGCGGCGGTTCTGAGGGGGTAAGACAGAGCCCGGGTGGCGGCCTGAGCTTCCCCGCGGAGCCGACCCGGGAACAGGTGCGTCTTTTTTTTCTCTCCCCCAACCCCTCCACCCCTTTTGACTCCCCGGCTTTTTCGTATTCCCCCACCCGCTTCTTTCTATCTTAAGCCTTTCCCCAACCCTGTCCCTTCTTCGCCCCGCAGCCGCTCTGCTTGCCCCCCGGGGGCGCCGTCCTCTTCGTGTCCCCGGACGTATCGCTCCCTGGAGCTCGCTCTGTCCTCGCCCCTCCCTTCGGGACAGCTCCCCACCACTTCCCACCTTCGTACCCCATCCCTGCCCTGCCCTACCCCCTCCTCGACCCCCTTCTCTCTTAGCCAGGTGAGACTTGTTCGCCAAGATCTGAGAGTCTTCTTCCCGGCTGGGCGGGGGTCTCCATGGAAACGGGGGTCGGTTGATCTTGGGGGGGAACCATAGGAATTACCCCACTCCTCCTCGGAAAGGGAGGTTGAGGCTACGGTCTTCTTAACTACCTGGCCCCAACCCCGATCCAAGGATCCGACGTTCAGAAGGAAGGCTGGCCAGCAGGGCAGGGCGAGAAAAGGCTGGTTTTTTATGGGGGGGGGGGGATGTCCGTAATGAAGTCTTGAAGAGACCAGGAGAAAAACCCCTCCAACCTCAGAGGGGAGGTGCGACGGGTGCTCTTTCAGGGCTGCTTTCTCCTCTGTGCTGGGGTGCGGGAACCGTAGGGTAAGGGGTACCCCTAGGTGGCGGCGGGGCCTGGGTTCGGGAGTGGGAGTGCTGTGATGGGGGCAGGGGCAATTATCCGAGTCCCTAGAAAAAAGGCGGGGGATGACTTCGGAGCGCCCTGGCTCCGTTGCCCTCGCTTCAGGGGCGGGGGCCGCCGGGCCAGGCGCGGCGGGGAGGGGGGCTTAAATTGAAGGAGGATCAGATCGGGGGCAATTCATATTAGTCCCGGCAAGCCAGGGGGGAGATCCGGCGTGCAAGCCCTCCACCAGCTTCGCGCCAGGCCTGGAGGCTAGGGGTCTGAGCGAAGCTCAGGGCTGGAAGGAGGGAGGCTCCGGTTACGGGGCCGGGTTTCGGGATCAGGGGCAATCCCCCGGCCCTAGGAGAAGGAGGGAGAGGGATGGCCACGAACCCTGGGGCTCCCCCACCCCGGGTCCTAAGGGGCGTGAGGAACGGACAGCAGGCCCAGCGGAGCTGGATTCGAGCAGATCGCGGGCAGGGAGTGGGGGGGCTTCGTGGTGGGCTTGCGGGGGGAGCAGTCCGGCGGCGGGGCGGGCGGGCGGGGCGTGGGGCTCCGGCGGGCGGCGGGGCGGGGCCGGGGCGGCGCTGCTGCCGCGGTCGCCGCCGCTGCCGCCGCCGCTGCTGCTCCTGCTGGGGCCGCCGCAGCCGTTGCCGCCGCCACTGCCGCCGGTTCTGGGCGGGGAACGGAGGCCAAAGAGAGTCCCGTGCCGGGGCAGAGGGCGCAGGCGGCGCGCAGTGGGGAGGGGGCAGTCCTGGGGGCGGGGGCAGGCGGGGGGTGGAGCCCCCGACGGGGGGCGGTACGAGCCGGGACGACGACGACAAGGCGCCCCGGGGGCCGGTTGCATGGAGGACGAGGTGCTGGGAGAAGGAGGGGCGGTGGGTCCCGCGACGGGCCTCGTGGGCTTGGCTCCTCGAGGTTCGGCTTCGGGACAGAGCCCTGCAGGGGCGCCCAGAGGCACGGGAAGAGATAGGGAGGTGAACTGGACAGTGAAGGGGGCCCTCCTCGCTTGGGTCCCGTTGAGAGGAGGGCTGGGCCAGAGGGATGTCCGGGGCCAGGCAGGGAGGAGCCGGCCACACCACAGTTGGGGATTTATCGTTATGGAGGTGCGGGAGATTGTTGTAGGAAAAGGTATAATCGAGGGGAAAGACGGGAGGGAAACGCTGCAAACCCAAGAGGCCAAAGGCACAGGCCGGTGGGGGTCTTTCTGTTCCGCTTGCAACTCACCCCCCCCCCCCCCCCGTAGAAGCACTGGTTTTGTTTTATTGTTTTGAAATTTTCAATGTTAGATGATAAAAACTGTCGACGTGGTGATACTTACTCCTTCTTGGCATTTCCTAGAGTAGACAGTAAGGGCAGGCATCTCTTGCTGAGCACACGTCTAGCTCAGGGTTTAAGAGGCTCTTTGCATGAGTGTGGCAAGGGGGCCTGTAACTTCGTGTCACAGCTGAATACTCTCAAGGCGATTTGGAGGTCGTCCCTGTGGCACAGAGGTGGAGCACAGTTGCAAAAAGCTTTGGTGAGACTTCTGGGGATGCACTTGTAGGTTACAATGGTTCTTTCAACTCAGAAGGTTGTTTCTCCAAAATCACACTGATGAAATGTTTTATGGAGAAGTAAATGGGGGATGCATTGGAACTGGGAGTGCTTCTTTCAACTCAGAAGGTTGTTTCTCCAAAATCACACTGATTAAATGTTTTATGGAGAAGTAAATGGGGGATGCATTGAAATTGGGAGTGGATTAGGTTGATAATAAAAAAAACAAGAATGAAAGGAAACTTGAAAGATCATCTAGTTCTCTGTTTATCTCTCTTGTCCTTGAATGGTGGGATTGAGGGAGCTTTATTATGGGGGAAATGGTATGTGCCACAATGGAGGATATTTGGGGCAGTTTAGGGTACTCAAATTGGATGGTGATGTCACTATGTGGTACTGAAGATGACTGTATGTAGGAAAGAAATTCGGAAGATTCCACTTGGGATTAAATGAGATAATCCAATTTTGAGAATCACTTAGAGGCTTCAAATAGAAGTGGAAGGTTGAGGAGGAACTTGTAAAGTTTTGAGGGGAGAATTGTGAGGAGCAGGGGGCTTGGTGAGTCAGAGGGACATGGCTATCTTGTGTCATGGGGACATTGGTAGTCAGATACCTTTTGATAGGATAACTGAGGTAATTGCCCTTGGGCTGGCTATGGGGGACAAGAGTCACAGGCCTTGAGGCACAGAGTGTTACTAAAATTGACTATAGAAGGATTGCCCCTGCTATCAGTTTTGCAGCAAGAAGTAGGCAGGTTTCCTTTTATTCTGACTCTGAAAACATGAAGACTGGATTTATCATTGGTGGAGAAAGGGGCAGGGATGCTGATATTTGGGTTAAGGACTAGTTCTTTAGAGCAATAGGGAAGGGGTGGCTAATTGTTGGGATAGGGTAGAGGAAAGCTAAGGCCCTGTCGAGCTGGCTGTTGGCATCTTGGTTGGGTAGAGTGGAAAGGAATTCCAGAAGAAATGGTGGCTATACCAAGGGCACTCATGTGGATCTTGCTATTTGGATTTTCCAGGAAAGTGTAGGGAGAGGGAGGATCCCTTTTTTAGTGGCCTAGATGTTCAATGTTCTTGGAATGGACAGGGAATCCTGAGGAAGGGGGCGTGTCTCTACCTTATTCATGATGTAGTTCATTAAATGGGGAAAAAATATTTAGTACAGGTGGGGAAGATCTTCTGGTGTGATGAGTCTGGATTATGAATTTTAGGGAGGGGCTTCTTTGGGAGAAACAGAATCATGTGAGAAAAGGACCATCAGAAGGAAGGCAAAAAGAGAAGTCAGGAAGAGGGTTGGTTGTCCAGAAAAGGGGGAACAAAGGTGACCATCACTATACCTGTGTGAGTAGCAACTAAGGAAAAGGAAACACCTTGAAACCTTTAGGATAATGTTTTCCAAAAAATAGTTTGAAGAAGCTGGGCATAGTGGTACCCATCTGTAATCTCAACGACTCAGAAGGCTGAGGCAGGAGGATCACAAGTTAGAGGTGAACCTTGGCAATTTAGCCAAACTCTGTCTCAAAATAAAAGGGACTGGGGATGTGGGTTAAATCCCCAGTACCTAAATAAACAAATAAAAGTAAATAAAAAAGGGCTGGGAATGTTCAGTAGAAAGCACCTCTGGGTTCCATTCCCAGTACCCGTCCCCCCCCCAAAAAAAAAAGTTCAAAGAATGTCTCAGCTCTTTGTACTTTCATGCTGAAATCCCAAAGTTTGGGGCAAGAGAGGAGGAAGATCTTGGACAGAAGTAAGATTGGGGAGAAACTGGCATATAGGAGGAAATATAAATATAATTACCCATAAGGAAACAGAGAACTTAGAGTATACAAGTGAAAAAATGTACAGTGTAAGAAAAAAAGAGGAACAAAATGTGAAAGACTCAGGTGTCATTTGGAGCTGGTGTTGGAGAATGTGAAAACTTACCTTTGGTAGCCACTTCTCTGGGAAGACCTAGAAAGGAGAGGAGCTGGGATCCAGGGCTTGTAAGTCTAAGCGTTCATTAGGAAATCTGGACTAAATAAAGGCTACTGAATGGGGAAAGGGATTCACTATCCTAAATAGAATGGCCTTGAAAGGAAGAGAAGAAGTGGGAATATATCAGTTTTTCCAGTCTGCAAGTGGGAGGGATCCTAGATATGAGGAGATAAGTGATGGAAATTCTAGAGTGAAACAGAATAAAGAACAGGGGCATGAGAACCTTGGGCCAAAATAGGGGAATGAAGTAGAGGCACAGAGGAAAGGCTTAATCAAGCTGGACTAGAAGACATTTGCCAGTGGTTCATTGATTCTAGACTGAACTAAGTTTGGTATGCAGTAGAATGGCCATAGGGAGTAGAGAGCTGCTTTTCTAGGGCTAGGCATCCTGAGATTCTGAGAAAGGAATTCATGGTTGAGTTCAGGTGGGAAAGTGAACACTAGAGGGGAATAGAGAGAGTGCTAAGGAAAGTGAAAATTTTGAGATAAAATAGGCAGGAAAGGGGAAAAGTCAATGATGATTACATTACAGGGGAGGGAAGAACACAGACCTTCAAGTTTTCAAGAAGAAAGCTTTCCCCTCCCAAGACACTGGGATTACAGGTGTGCACCACTGTGCCAGGCAAGAAAGGATTTTTTTTTTTGTACTAGGGTTTGAACACAGGGAAACTTAACCACATCCCCAGCCTTCTAATTTTTTTTTTTATTATTTTTGAGACAGGTCTTGCTAAGTTGCTAAGGGCCTCACAAAGTTGCTGAAGTTGGCTTTGAACTTGTGATCCTTCTGCTTTAGCCTCCAAGCCGCTGAGATTACAGGTGTGCACCACCACACCCAGCAAGAAAGGCAATTTCTTAATGCTAAAGTTCAAAATTGGTGTGAGTCCATGCTTGCCATAATGTTTAGTGTCAGGACAGCTAAAGAGGGAGGAAATAAGGAATCTACCTTTCTGCCACGAGGATTCTAGGACAGTATTTTTATGTGATCTCACAAACTAGGCTTTATTAATGCCAGGTTTTGAATGGTTGTCCTTAAAATGATGTAGATAGAAACTGTTCTCTTTCTAAATCATAGGATTTCCCACCGTTCATAACTTTAAAACAATCTTTTATCATGAAAACTCTTTTGGTGAACTTAAGTTACATTCTGGTCAAGAGGAAAATTTAACTCTGTTTCTGTCATAATTCAAATAAGCTGTTGTAGTTCCCACGTTTGTTTGTTTTTTAAGCAGAATCTACTCTTCATAAAAACATAAAACATTTAAAATGGATTTTCTTTTGTAGTACTGGAGATTGAACCCAGGGGTTTCTTTACTACTGAGTTATATCCTAGCCCTTTTTATATTTTATTTTGAGATAGGGTCTTGCTAAATTTCTGGGGCTGGCCTTGAACTTGCTATCCTTCTGCTTCTGCCTTCTGAGTTGCTTAGATTACAGGCCTGTGCCACTGAATGCAACTAAAATTGGATCATTTTTTTTTTAAAGTAACTGCAGGCTGCATGTCAAGGTCATATTTTTCCTGGTTAATGAATTGTGATGAATTTGAAGAGAGGTGACTTATTATTCGTAAAATGTAGTAATTTTCAGATTTACCCATCAGAGTATGTGAGGCAGGATGTGTCTTTGGATTTTAAGAAGGTTCTTAAGCTAAGGGTCCATGAAGAATTGAGAGTAATAAGCAGGCAGAGCTTTGTGTTTTGGGCTTCCTTATGGACAGTCTGTTAAGAAACAAATTTTGGTTACCTCATTACTAAGGTATGCCTAGAAATCATAATGTTAGTGCCATTTAAGGGTACAGTCAAGTTTTGTTATAACACTGGTGTCCAGAGACAAGAATAAGCACATTTTCATTATTCTAAGTTCTGTGAAGTGTGCAGTATCTTATAATTCTGTGGCAGTTGATGTACTCTATACCTGAGTCCATGAGATGATTAGATAATGTTATAGTGGGCGAGTCTACGTAGTTTAATTTGGTTCTATTGTGCCTAGGTTAGTGTAGTGTAGTAGTTTTCACTCTTTTTCTTTTTTTCATTATTTTTTGTTTGGTTCTGGGGATTGAACCCAGAGGTGCTTTACCACTAAGCTACATCCCTAGTCCTTTTATTTTTTGAGGCAAGGTCTTGCTAAGTTGCTGAGCCTACCCTTGAACTTGTGATTCTCCTGCCTTAGCCTCCTGAGTTGCTGGAATCGCAGGTATGCACCACTGTGTACAAGAGTGATGGTTCTTGAACTTTAGCCTGCATCTGAATTAACCTAAGGCTTTGGAGACATAACAGCCATAATTTAGAGCCCTTGCTTTTCAAGTTCCTAGCTATGTGTCAGGAAGCAAGTCACTTAATTCCCTTGAGCCTCAGTGTTCTCATCTACACAATGGAGATAGTAATACCAATCTCACAGGGTGGTGAGGGTTATATGAGTTGAGTGTATATGCTGCCAGGCCCATAGTAGGTGCCCAAGAAATGGGATCTATTATTATAGTATGATCTAATTTTTATTTTATTTTTTTTAAGTACCAAAGATTGAACCCAGAGGCACTTAACCAATGAGCCACATCCCCAGCCCTTTTTTAATATTTATTTTTTAGTTGTAGTTGGACACAGTACCTTTATTTTGTTTATTTATCTGTGGTGCTGAGAATCGAACCAAGAGCCTCACACGTGCTAGGTGAGCACTTTACCGTTGAGCCACCACCCCAGCAACCCCAGCCCTTTTTATGTTTAATTTTGAAATGGTCTCACTGAGGTGCAGGGCCTTGCTAAGTTGCTGAAGCTGGCTTTGAACTTGTGACTCACCTGCCTCAGCCTCTGGAGCCACTGGGATTACAGGTGTGCACCACCATGCCCAGCTATAATCTAATTTTTTCTTATTCAGTTGCATCCTATGGCATTACTATTGATTGAATGATTGATTGATTGATAGCATGGATTGAACCCAGGGACACTTAACCACTGAGTCACATCTCTAGCCCTTTTATATTTTTTATTTTGATACTGGGTGTTGCTAAATTGCTTAGGATTTCAGTAATTTGCTGAGGCTGGCTTTGAACTTAGGACACACCAGGCCTGACTGACATTGCTTTTTTGTTTCTTTGTAGTAAACATGGTAGTGGAATGAATGCCATCAATAGCTCCGGAGTATCCCCCTTGATTCTCTGTCCTCTTTCTCCATATGCCTGTTGGATTAGTATACATTTAGCATTTACAATTTGGTAGGAACAAATAGCTTGACTCATCATTGCATCTACCTCTAAGATGGAAGTGGCAGCCTCTTTAACAGCTGTGCTGTGACACTGCTCAATATTTCAGGGCAAGAACTGAAGAATATATATCCAGTCAAAACTTTGGGGGACATTTTGGGTCATGGGTGACATTTTAAAAAACTGTTGCTTTCTGAAAAGGGATGCTGTATCTAATTATGACTGGTTGGGCTTTACAACTGTCCCTGACATCTGGAAATTGTACAAAAGCTGGTAGATAGAGCTTGGGCCTGGTATGACTCTATGACAAGGATGTTCATTAATGATTGAGTGGAAGAAAATAATACCCCAAATAGCTCTGGATTTCCCAAACCAAACCTCTGAACAGAGAAAAATGGTGGCCTGTAAAGTAAATCTCCACTCCTGTAGTTGGAGTGGACTTTGGTGCCAACAATCAACTCTCTGTTAGTTACGCCAGTATAGGAAGAGACTGATGACAAGTCAACTGAAGGTAGTAGATTGCTTGAAATTAATAATTTCTGTTGGACTTTGGCAATGCATTATTATTCTCTATCCTGCTACCCCCAGAAGATTTACCTGTCTATTAATATTCTGTTTAGGCAAATATTTAAATGAGTTGTTCCCTGAGCACACATCTACTGATGGTGGCAGAAGGCAGTCCATAAGTCGGCTGGGTTTAAAAATTAGCTGTGGCTAAAGAACACTCAGATAGTTGGAAGTTGATTTTATTATTTTGTGTGGACCAGTTTTATTTTATTTCTGTAACTGTCATTATCTTGGAAATAAAGAAAAGATGAGAAAGTTATATGAGAGCAAGGGAAGTAAAACGAATTCATAGACCCAGTGCTTTTTACGTGGAATATTTGGTCTCTGGATGACATAGAGAGGGATTTGGGTTTTCCCAGTAGTTTAGCAAGTTATTTGTTGAATGCATGTTGTGTGCCTTGTATCATGCTAGACACTATTGGGGGCAGGCTAATAAACCTTTGGACTGGTTGCAGCTTGAGTCAATACTGAGAGTTTGAAATCTTTTCAGTGAATATTGTGTAATGAAAGGCATATAGATATACCTTTGAATGAATAATATATATAAATTAGTTGAATCCATAGTTGAGTTTGGTCTGGGTTGAGATAACAGAAAAAAATAACCTGATGATGGTCTCTTCAAAAATTTAGGTACAAGGTCCAGGAGACTTAAAAAAAAAAAGAAATGAATTAGACATCACTGTCCTATGTGCATATATGATTACATAACCAATGTAATTCTATATCATGTACAACCAGGAGAATGAGAAATTACACACACACACACACAAAAATGTCAAAATACATTCTACTATCATGTGTAACTAAGAACAAATAAAAAAATTAATAAAAAGAAAGCCAGGTGTGGTGGTGTAATCCTGGCGGCTTGGAAAGCTGAGGCAGGAGATCACAAGTTCCAGGTCAGCCTTAGCAACTTCACAAGGCCCTAAGCAACTTAGTGAGACTTTGTCTGGGATGTAACAGTAAAGTACCCCTGAGTACCCCTGTGTTCCATCCCCAGTACCAAAATATAAAATAAAAGTTGGGGGGAGGAGGAATCCTATATGGTGAATGCAGTATACTGAAATGGAGACATTAGAGGGCCACTGTCACAGTCCATGGTAGGCAGGACACAGAAGCATCACAAAAGAGATTTAAGTGTCATATTGCAGTGATGCAACTCTGGAGTGTGAAAACACACTAAATATTCACAGAGTCCTGCCGAAGACCAAGAATGAAGAAAGCCAACTCTTAATATGGTCTAGCAGGAATTAGAAGTGCTCAAAAAAATGACCCTACTTATTTAGGGTGACATGTTGAGGTCTTTGCATTTTGAAAAGAGCTGATTAATTTCACAATGTTTGCTAAAGTTTTCTAGATGTCTGTGACCTCCAGAAGTTGAATAAAATCTCGTAGCTAGAGCCCTGGTGTGATATAAAGCTATGATGAGGTATTTTCCTTAAATGGAGTAGAACCATTTTCTTAACAGCAGGAAATGGAAGTGAGTACTATTTGAATAATAGGAAAAAGTATCATGGCAATGGGTAGACAAGCTACAACAATCTGGGGGTATGAAAATGTTAAGTAACTCATCATTATAGAAAATACATGTATGAAGATGTGAATTTGGTATCAACATATCTTATATATAATCAGAGATATGATAAATTATGGTATAATGGTGTATTAGAATTGGAATGCATAAATAAATAAAAAGAAAGAAAATGTTAAGTAAAAGATGGAAACTTTTGCTTTGGCCTACTTCATCATTGGAATAGATTACGTCTGGTTCATTTAAGGGCTTTCATGTCAAGCTCAGTTTTAGGTAGGGACTCCTTTATACCTATTTGGTAGATACCCTGGTAAAGAGACATATCAAGATGATCTGAGGTGACTGAGAAGTGGGGACTGGAATCGCCCTCCAAGATTTCTATCAGTTAAGGCTGATGGTCCTGGAGTGTATCACTTTTCAAGGTGCTGTTTGATTAGATAGTTCTGAATGGGTTTTGGATATTACTAAATATCATATCACTTCTGAAAGAATGGGACTCAGTATCTAAGTAGTGAGGAGATTGAAATGATGTGGATGGGTTTGGCTAGCAATGTTCTCAGGAGCTCTCAGGGAGATTATGAGGCTTGGCTACCCAGTTACTGAGACAAATGTCCAGCCTCTTGAGGTGACTATGTTGGAGGTAACTACATTAATTTGAATGAGTAAGCTCTCATGTGTTTAACAGACAGTTAACATCCCTTTGTATCCAGTCTCATAAATGTTTATAGGCAGGGTTTTTAAACATGGAGGTACCCAAGGAATCTATGAAGGTGTCCATGCAGGAATTGTGTGTAGGCAACTACTTAATCTTCGTTGTAAATACAAGAATTAATGTATTTGGGAACAGGATGCAATGTCCCTTTTAAGTCTGATCTTTGGTGTAGACACCAGTGGAAACATGCAAGTAGGAAAAAAAAAACCTGGGGGAACTATAAAGTGCTAAAATGGCTTTAGTCAGACAGAGGTTGGATGTATAGAAGCCAGGTGTGGTGGTGCATGCCTGTAATTCCAACGACTCCAGAGGCTAAGGCGGGAGGATTGCAAATTTTGGGACAGCCTTGGCAATTTAGCAAGACCTTGTCTCAGAGGTCTCAGGATGTAGCTCAGTGATGAAGTGCCCCTGGGTTCAATCCCCAGTACCCAAAATAAATAAATAAAATAAAGTTAAAAGATTAATTACCTTACAAATTATTTGTAGTGGATTTTGTGTGTGTACAGTTGTGTGCAGTGGTAGAGGAACCTGTTTTCTCATGAAGGGAAGGGAAGTGATGGGTGCATGATATGGGACTCTTGAGTTTGAGGGAATGATAATTGGTTAGTGGTGGGGAAAGAGGAGGGGCTATAGATATGGGTGGAGCCCAAGGAGAACATAAGAATACCAGAGAACTCTTCTATGGGAAGTGATTAAACTAGAAAACAATTTAAGTTGGAGAACTTTATCACTGGGGGGCAGGGGTTGGGACATGTAATGAAGCAGGGAAAATGGGAATGTTATTCTCTTTTTGAATATATATAAAAGGAGGCAGAGTAACGAGGAGAGGGAGATCTGTGCTAAGAGTTCCATATCTAAAGTCTGGTACAGTCTCCTTGTTGACTTTGTGTAAACTTTCCCATAGAAAACAATGATTTTGAAAAGTTTTGACTTCTCTTAAAAGCCTTCCAGTGACTGGGTGAAAGTCATGGCCTTTTTTTTTTCTTGTTTTATTCCTGAAATCTCAATGTTTCTTGGATCTGGTGGTCATTTTTTGTTTGTGTGTCTGTTTGTTTTGGCACTGAAGATGTAGCCACAACACTTTACCACTGAGCTACATCCCCAACTCTTTTCAAATTAATTAATTAATTAATTTTTTTCCTTTCTTCCTTCCTTTCTTTTCACCAGGAATTGAACCCAGAGGTGCTTAACCATCAAGCCATGTCCCCAGCCCATTTTATTTTGAAACAGGATCTTGCTAAGTTGCTTAGGGCCTCACTAAATTACTGAAGTTGGCTTTGAACTTGTGATCCTCCTCCTCAGACTCCTGAGCCATGGGATTATAGACGTACGTCACCCCACCTGGCAAATTAAAAAAAATTTTTTTTGTAGTTGTAGATGGACATCATGCCTCTTCTTCATTTGTTCATTTTTATGTGGTGCTAAGAATCAAACCCAGTGCCTCACATATGCCAGGCAAGTGCTCTACCACTGAGCCATATCCCCAGCCCTGCAGTTTGTTTGTTTGTTTTAATTTTGAGGCAGGGTAGCTAAAGTACTGAGGCTGGACTTGAATTTATAATCATCCTGTCTCAGCCTCTAGAATTGCTGGGATTACAGGCTTGTACCACTGTGTCTAGCTCTCTGTTGGTCTTGAGGGTGTCTTAGATGCTACTTTTCCCAAAGTGGCCTGTCCTTGGTCTCTATGAAGTTTGCCTCTGTCTATGGCAGCTTTACAGGGAGCTCTGCATTTCTATTGGAGTAGTAGGTCCCAAAGTTGGTTTTCTTTACTCATTAGTCATCACCAACCCAACCCTCCTTCTTAAACTGTCTACTGGCCACGCCTATCCTCTTGAGGACAGATTCAGGGCCAGGCTTCAAGATGAATATTTTCCGGCTCTTTCATTTTTTTTTAAGTCATAATTGCTTCCAGGTCACCAGGCAGTATGAACCAAAAGGAGCCTGTGAGAGTACTACCAGATTTAGTTAGAACTGAGCCCCTCTTAATCTTGGGTTTCTAATTTGCTGTCTTGATAGTAGAGTCCAACCATGAAGAAAAAGGCAGATTTGTGCTGTGTAAAGAGAGCCTGGTTGTGTCCCATACGTTACCAGCTTTGTTCAGCATTAAGGGGTATTTGGCCACAAAGGGAGCTACATTATTCTGGAGCCACCTGTTAACTGGTTAAATGCCCTGTCCTGTCATTTTCAAAATTAAAAACTCATTTTTTTTCATTTTTAAAGTATGTTGGTACTGGGGATTGAACTCAGGGGTGCTTAACCACCGAGTTACATCCCTAGCCCTTTTTATTTTGAGACAGGGTCTTGCTAAATTGCTTAGGACCTCACTGCTCACCTTGAACTTGGTGATCCTCCTTCCTCAGTCTCCTGAATCACTGGGGTTACAGGCATGCAGCACTGTATCCAGCAAGGTTAAAAACTTTTAAAGCAAAGTCTACCTTGATATAAAACAATAGTCAGATAGATGCTGTTACCTCCTTTAATGTCCTTCTCTTCCTCATATGCACAATGATGACCATGGTTTTGCTTGTAGTTATTGTGAAATCTTGCTTGTTTTGGCATCTTCATTTCAAAACAAAACAAGTAATTCTATCCCATCAGTAAAATCTTTGGCTTTTAGTGCTGCCCACCCTTATTAATAACTCCCCCAACCCAGACTTGGGCTGTAATTTGATGTTGTGCTTCCCCTTTTGAGAATATGTTCTCTCTAAACTTTTCTAAAATGTCTGTCTTTAGTGCTTCCCCACAGTGTTTCAGTTTGGCCCATGATGGTGAAATATTTCAGGTTCCCCTATTTCATTTTTTCCCTTTTGTTTGTTGTATGCCATGGGCTTCTCTTTTATGCCTTTCATACCTGATCTTGCCTTCTAGCAGTTTTTTTTCTCTTGGATTTTTTTAAAAAGATCTTTCTATCATTATGGTTTCTCTTCTACTATCTGCTCACTCTCAGCTTAGCAGCTATTTTCACCATTTTAAAGTTATTGCTCTCCCATTAGTCCATTCTCTTGTTGGTTCTCTGTTTCATAGTGTAGTGATTATGTCTGGCTATCTACTTTCTGCTGCTTGCTTGATCATTTCCTTAGATCTCGGTCAGTCCTTTTGCTTCCATATGCATGTGCCTCCCAAATTGAAAGTTTTATTGACATTTTTTCAGTCAAGCTTAATGCTATTTTTTTTTGGTACCAGAACTGAACTCAGGGGCACTTAACCACTGAGCCACATCCCCAGTCCTTTTTATATTTTGTTTAGAGACAGGGTCTCACTAAGTTGCTTAGGATCTTGCTAAATTGCTGAGGCTGGACTTGAACTTGCAATCCTCCTGCCTCAGCCTCCGAAGATGCTGGGATGTCAGGCATGTGCCACAGTGCCTGGCCAAGCTCATTGCTTTGTGTTGGTGGAATCATGTGCTCTCCTTTGTCCTTTGGATCTGACTTTTGAGTTACTCCCTGCAAAGTGGGGATAGCTCATGGTGGTCCAGGCAATGACCATCATTTGATTCTTGGGCCGTACAGCTGTTCATTTCTTCATTTCTTAACAATTACATGGTGTGACATCAGGTAAAATCCTTTGAGATATTTCATATATTTGTGCCTGTGCTTCCTGGGTCATTTGGGATTACCAAGTTTCTTCCAAGTTCCATTTAGAAACTTTGTCTTTGATGTGATGGTTCCCATCAAAACAAGCAAGCATGTGAGCTTGTGCACACAAACATGCACACACATGAGTGTGGGAGCTTCAAGTGAAAGCAAGCTGGCATGAAAGTACACCAGCAGAACCTACCAAATGTGGAATGTAGTGTATTTGTAAGGTTTTCCCATTTCACTCACCTCCCCTGAGTAGTATATGGTTAAGTGGTTAATAACTTGATAGGACATGATGCTGGAAAACAAAACCTTATGTCTACTGAATCAGAATGTCTGGGGCCAAGACCTACAAATTGGTATTTGAAACAAGCCCTTCAGTGATTCTGGCTTGGGAAACATTGGTTTACATTGACCATCGTGACTCCTCTCTTGCCAATAGGAACATGTTCCCTAGACATTCACTTGGCTTTCTCTCTGGCTAGACCACAAGGATCTTGCCTTCTTATGTAGACCACTTAGCTCAGTGTTCTCTTGCCTGTCTTTCTACCCCTCCCCTCATCCGCAAAAGCTACTGTAGTTTTTAGTTTTTGCAGTGCTGGGAATGGAACCCAAGATCTTGTACATGCTAGGCAAGTGCTCTACTACTGAGCTACACGCCCAAACCAAATCTACTGTTAATTAGTAACAGTGAGCTTTAGATGGGCAGGGATGTTGCTCTGACAAAATAATGACAAATTTGGGAGGCAAAGATTTAAGAGGATGCTCCATCTTTAAGATCTTGTGAAAATGGGGGGGGCATTCAGTATCAGTTTTGCTCTCTAGGTAGTCATAAAATGTGCATTGTTGACATGCTTCATTTTAACTTTGTTTTCCTTTTTTATTGGCCTAAAAACTCTATCTCTGGTACAGTTTGTATATTGATCTGTTTTCAAATTCTGGGATTCCTCCTCTGAATTCTGTCCCCGACCTTATAAACTACTAATCCTCTTTAAACAGAACAAAAACATACCTGAGAATGAAAACCTCTGGGTTACTGACATATCTGCTGCCTACAGATATTTAGGTAGCAGCTAAAACTTGGACTTCTTTTTGAAATTCATCTTATGTTGATAATGGCCCATCTATTGCCTGAGATTTCTAATACTTCACAGAGAAAAAAGATGAAAAAGTACTGGTGTATCAGCCAACAAGCTGAGCTGTTGTTTCTTAATCTGGGGCTATTCCAAGATAGTATAAGAAATAATAACACCTTCATTAATCAAGATGTTCAGTTAATGGGGTCCTTGTTAATTTTTTTTCTAAAATTTTGCTAACTCTGTCTTAGTAACATTAAAAGACAGTTTTTAGAAAAAGGTAGAAAGTCATGACTCTTGTACATATATAAAAATAAAAATGTGTTAAAGATTTTATTTTAATCATTAATCAACAAGGGAACCAGACAGATGTTATAGCCAGTTCAAAGAAAAAGTCAAAAAGCACAAATTTATCTGGAGTAAAGGAATGGAATTGCAAATAGAGGTAAAACTGGTTTTTCCACAGTGGAGAAGGAAGTCAATCCAAATGCTATAGGACAAGATAGAGTTTGCATATCCATCAGTTTCCTGCAATTTATAGAGGTGCAAAATAGCTCAAAGATGATGAACAGAGGCAGAAATCAGGCAGCTCCAAAAATGGTGTGCTATAGGTAACTAATAGCTTTTTTTTTTTTTTTTTTAATAGTAAGCAAGCGGGGCTGGGATTGTGGTTTTGAGGTAGAGTGCTCACCTAGCATACATGAGGCACTGGGTTCAATCCTCAGCACCTCATAAAAATAAAATAAGATATTGTGTTTACCTATGACTAAAAAATACATATTTAAATAAATAAATATATAGTAAGCAGCACGGTGGATGCTTTTTTTTCCTGGTTGATTTTGTGTCTTATTATTTCTCAGTGTATCACCTCAAATCTCATCCAGAATTCAGTTCCACATAACATGCATTTTATTTTTAAAATATTTTTTAGTTGTAGTTGAACACAATATCTTTATTTTATTTATTTTTATGTGGTTCTGAGGATTGAACCCAGTGCCTCACATGTGCTAGGTGAGCGCTCTACCACTGAGCCACAACCTCAACCCTAATAACGTGCATTTTCTGAGTTCACTTACTATGTACAAGGTATTACAGAGGAACCAAAGACAAGGCAGGATGATATTTCTTACCTTGAGTAGCTGATCATCTGGTGGCAGGGACAGACATGGCAATACCCCCAACTAATCACACTACAGAGGAAAAATGGTGCTGGACTAGAGGTAGGAATTAAATGTTTGAGAAGAACCAGAGAGGACGGAGTTAACTGATCAGGGGCCTGGGCTGGGGGGACTTCTTAATGACATTTAAGCTAGGCCTTGAGGGATGACAGAGGAAGAGGGGACACAGGGAAAGGCCATTTCAGAGCGAGGAAGCAGTAGAGTCCTGAAATTGGATGGTCATTTTAGGGAAGGGGGTGGCAGGGAAATGGTAGGATGTTGCAGAAGAGAGACTAGAGAGGAGGCTTGAGATCAGATCCTGAGGGCCCCAAAGGCTGTGCAAAGAATGCAGGCTTGATTCTGATGGCTTTTGATGAGGGAGGGGGAAGCCTGATCGAACTGGTGCTTTAGAGGATGAATTGATTGTAGAATCAAGAGATGGGAGGCCAAGGGAGCAGTTAAGAGGCTGGTATAGTATTCCTGGGGAGAGATGATGAGGACTTTCACCAGGGTACTGGCAAGAGGGGTAGAAGAGAGGAGAGAGATGGCATTATCCAGGCTTGACTCCTGATTGGATCTGGGCGGTAGAGAGAGGGAGTTGAAGAAATTTCCAGGCTTGGGAACAGTGCTATTAACTAAGATAGGAAATGTGTTGCACACTGGGCATGGGGGGTGAGGAGCAAGTTTATGGGAACAGATAACGAGTCTGGTTTGAGACCCATTGTGTTTGAGAGGCTCGGTGGACATCCAATTAACGGCGAGCTGCTGGCAACTGGGAATTCTGCTTTGGGTTTACGGAGAGAGGTCAGGACTAGAGATAGAGATGTGGGAGTCATCAGCACACCCAAGAGTGGCTTGAAACTGGGAGCTTATACCTGAGAGAAGGGGCAAGGTTGACAAACACATGCAGGGAGAGAGGTGTTGGAGAAGAGCCAGAAAAAGATAAATAGGAGGAAGGGGGTGGAGACAGATAAGACAGGGAGACTGAAGGCAGAGATATGGAGACAGAGTGGATGGGGGACAGCCAGAAAGGGAGAAAGGGAAGGAGGAGGAAAGACTAAAGGAGAGCCTGAGGGAACTGGGAAGGAGGAGAAAAAACTGGGAAAGGCTGGGAAGAGAGGTAGAAAGGGAGAAAAAATTGGAGGAGAGGGGACTGTGCCTAGAGAGAAGAGAAAAGAGGGGAGAGAGACAGTAGGAAGATTAATAGAGGGTAGAGGAAGAGGAGGAATTAGAGTGAAATAGGGAGGAGAGATTGAGAGGGAAGGGAGAAGGAAGACAGAGGAGGAGGTAGGAAGAGAGGAGATGAGCCTTCGAAAGTAGGGAGGTGAAGAAATGGTGGTAAAGGTGAGGAGAGACGAAGAGCAAGGTGAGGACTAGACCTCAGTGAATGCCCAGGTTTGGCAGGGGAGTAGCAGGAAAGAAGGACCCTAGAGAAGCCAGCAGGAACAGGGTCAGGAAAGCCAGGGGAGGGGAAAGTATAAAGAAAAGGGGCAAGGGCAGCAGGGTCCCAAGGTTGGTACAGACATGGGGGTAGGAGGAGGCCCAGGAGGGGAGTGAGTGGATACATCTCTCCCATCCTCCCTTCCTATCTCCCTCCCTCAGGTCCAGCCACACTGATCTCCTTAGTTCTTCCTTGACTTTAGCAGGCAGCCTCCTGCTTAGGACACTCTTTCCCCTCGATGGGATGCTCTTCCCCCAAATATATACATTGCTTGTTTCTTTACCCCCTTCAGGTTGTTGAAATATTTCCTCAGCAAGGCCCACCCTAATCACCCTATTTCAAATCCCCATTTGCTCATACACATCCTACACTGTCCCCATGCCCTTTAGCCTGTGTTGTAGACTTTCTAACATGCTATGACAGAATGATATAACATGCTTATTGTCCATCTAGTCCCTCTAGAATGTAAGCACCCCAAGCCAGGCCCAGTGGCATGCACTTGTAATTGTAGTGACTTGGGAGGCTTGGGGCAGGAGGATTGTAAGTTCTAGGCCACACAGGTAACTTAGCAAGACCGTGTCTTGCTACCCTTGTAGCTCAGTGATAAAGGCCCATGGGTTAAATCCCCACTATCAGCAAAACAAAACAAAACAAAATAGCACTCTGCAGGCAGGGATTTTGGTCTGTTTGTTATTTGTTCAGTCCCCAGTACCTATGTCAGTGCTGGCACATGGAGCTCAGTAGCTATTTGTTGAGTGAATAAGTGAATTATCAAAAAAGTATAAATGGAGCAAATCCCTGATGTGACTGCCCTTTACTATAATTTGCTTCTTTGGAAAGTGGAAAACAGCAGAGAATTCTGATCACTGTAAGTTTATGTTCAGTTGAACTTTGGTGAATAAGAGTTTTAGCTAATAAGTTGAAGGGTTTCAAGACAAGCTTATTGGATAGAGCTCTGTTTCTTGATACATCTTTTTTTCTGGAAGGTGAATTGACTGTGCCATGATTGTCAACAGCAAGAGCTGGGCACTGGCTAGTGAAAGGAGTGGTAGGTCATGGGATGGCAGACTAATAGGAAGGGCCAAGGAGAGAAACGGGGTTTTTGATGGAACTTTGTTGGTGTGTTTGTTTGCTTGTTCATGGTCAGAGTACAAGAAGTATTACACCTGATTTAGAGGGAGCCTTCTGCCACATTAGATAAATGTATCACGCTCAACTTGGAGGCAGAAGAGAATACTTTCAAAAGGGCTTAGAAAGAAGCATGTAGTTTCTTTGGAAAGCTTAAATTGGCTGCATCCCTCAAATCCTTTAGTATCCATGGTTTAAAAAGAAGATAAGAAAAAGACCCTCAGTCATAGTACTGGAGGTTGAACCCAGGGGTGCTCAACCACTGAGCACATCCCCAGCCCTTTTAAAAATATTTTATTGGACACAGGGTCTTGCTGAGTTGCTAAGTGCCTTGTTAAGTTACTGAGACTGGCTTTGAACTTGTGAACCTCCTGTTTCAGCCTCCCCAGCTGCTGGGATTACAGGTGTGCACCACTGAGTCTGGACCCCAGTCATCTTTCAGTATGCTCGCTGCTCATATATAGGTATGACCCTATAATTGTAGTTGCTTAGGCTAAGTATATGCAGAAAGTATACTGTCATCTCATTTGTCTGCAATAGATTGAATTTCTTCGAACACTCAAGCAGGTATGTCTTTGAAGATAATTTAAAAATCACTCTAGGTGATTAACAGTGTCCTCATCTCCATCCTGAAACATGGATTCCTGGAAAGCTGGTTTGCTCTTGTCTATCTGGACCTTCATTTCCATAGCAGGCTGGCTTGCGAAAGACTGCTTTAAAGTTTTGATGCTATAATTACTTAAACGTTTCTGTGTAAAAGGTAAGTAAAGCAGCTGCTCTTGTTCTGAGTTTGACTTCTTGGGATTCTTTTTCCCCAGGGGGAGTGGCCACAGCAGGTCCTATCTGGTGGTGAGTGGCTGTCATGATCTCTACAGCACCGCTCTACAGCGGCGTGCACAACTGGACTAGTTCTGACCGGATTCGCATGTGTGGCATCAACCAGGAGAGGTGAGGAGGCTTCCAAGGTGGCTGCTGCCAGCTTCCAGTGAACAGTACCTGGTCACAGAGAGGTAGCTGCATGTTGTAGGGTCTGAGGAGGAGACTCTTGCTTATTTCTAATTTTACTGAGATGGGTTGGGGTTGGGGCTGTGAGAGTAACCTGCTCTGCCAAGCTGTCCTGTTCACATAAAGGTGAGGAGGCCAGCAGATGACTTTTGCCAGCTACTATTTGTCTACTCATTCAGAACTGTCGATTGTAGAAGTAAGGGGAAGCCCAGGTAATTGCAGTTTTTATTTCCTATGTCAAAGTTTGGTGCTCAAGGATAAGTAAAAGGTATTTTCAGTCCTTGACCTAGGACTGGATGAAAGGTGGGTTTCATTGAGTGGTTTTGTACTAGGAACTGATAGCGGGTGTTCTTGTGGTAAGTGCTTTCCTGCCTCATGAGGCTAACGAAAATTTGCAGTAAGTTCCCTATAAAATATCAAAGGGAGATGAGACTACCAAACAGGATTTTGTTTTCGGGGTTTTTGGTACCAGGGATTGAACCTAGGGGCATTTAACCACTGAGCATTTTTTATGTTTCATTTTGAGGCAGGGTCTCACTAAGTTGCTTAGGGCCTCACTAAGTTGCTTGAACTTGCAATCCTCCTGCCTCAGGTTCCAGAGTTGCTGGTATTATAGGCATGTCCCACCATGCCCAGTGAGAATGCTGAACAGTTTTAACACAAAGTTGAACGTTAGTGATCCTGTATATTTTCAGCTTTCTACTCGTCAGACACTATTTGGTTGACCAGGATTGGCATGTCCTGATCATGCTCCATACCAAGGGCACCCAAAATGACCTGTAGATTTTATATTGACTTTCTTAACCCTTGGCAAAGAGCTATCTGTGGTAGGTGCAGTGCGTCTCCCATTTTTTGAGAAGGCTTGGTTCCTCCAGAGTTGGTGATGTTTTGCTGCCAATTTCAATCCATTGATGATTTAAATTCAAACCTACCAGAGAAATTACTTAGAACACAGACTTTTCCTGGGATGCAAGATCTGGCATTCGTTGGGTGAATCTAAGAAGTATTGGTGTTCAAGATCATCCTGGGAATATCGGTAATTTTGAGGGGAAAAAGAATGTTTCTGAGAACAGGAGAACTCACCTGTAATTCCAGTGGCTCAGGAGGCTGAGGCAGGAGGATTGGGAATTCTAAGATAGCCTCAGCAACTTAGTGAGACCCTAAGCAATTCAGTGAGACCCTGTCTCTCAATAAAATATATCTAGGGCTGAGGATGTGGCTCAGTGGTTGAGCACCCCTGTGTTTAATCCCTGATACCAAAAAGAAAAAAAATTAGTGTCTTTGTTTTTATCTGTTTCTTTTTTTTTTTCTTGTGTGTGTGTGTGTGTGTGTGTGGTGCTGGGGATGGAACCCAGGGCCTTGGAATGCTAAGCATGCACTCTACCAACTGAGCTACACCACCATCGCTGTGTTTTTATCTGCTTTTTTCTTCTGTTACTAACTGGAAACGCGTGAACTTGTCTGAGGTTAAAGTTAGGAGAATAGACCTTTTTTTTATTTTCTAAAATCATCAGTGCTTGATAGCTTAATGTTCTCCATACCAAGGAATAAGTTAGAGATGGACTTAAAAGGAACTTAAATTAGAATCCAAAAGTCAAGACCAAGGAAAATAAGACAGAATTATCCTGAGAGGCAGCAGAAGAAAGGTATTTTTCTTTGCATATGAGGTATGTTATTAGATAATCTGGAGATGATCTGTGGCAAGACAGGGTGGTGGTGTTTATTTCTGTGAGTAGTCACTGGCAGGTTATGTTGATCTTGTTAAAGTAGTTGTGAGTTTGATGCAGAGATGTGGACCGGAGCCTTCAAAGAACCAGTAGAGCCAGGTGTGGGGGTGCATGCCTGTAATCATAGTGATTCTGGCAGCTGAGGCAGGAGGAACACCAAGTTTAAGGCCAGCCTGGGAAACTTAGACCCCTTTTCAAAACAAAATTTAAAAAGGGGGTCTGGGGATATAATTCAATGTCAGAGCATTCCTGGGTTCTATCCCCAGTGCCACTAAAGGATAGTAGTGATTCACTGTCCACTCTATATCCCCACCAAGAAACGAGCAGAAAGTGGACTAAAAATTTGATTATCTCTTCTTACGGACCTTCCTTGGGATGCTGCATTACCAAATATGCCATCTGGTTAAGATGACCTTTTAAATATTGTCACTTTTGATCTCATCCACCCTTTATTGTCGCTTTCTCACCAATCTAGACTGTGCTACACCTGATTTCCAAAATGTGTTCTCACCTTATTTAAAAACCATCTTTCTCCACCCTTGCTAATGAGTAGAACTTAGAAATTTGGGGTATAAAACCACACCTCAGAGTTCACTCTTAAAGTCATGTTGTAGAAGCCTGTGTGGCTTCACTAGCTGCAGTTGAGAACCTCAGAATAGGGGCATGGGTTTTCTACTAGCCCCCTGTGGCCAACTCTAGTCAAACATCCAGCTAAATCTGTTCGCTTTCTTTCTTTCTAACATTAGTTCATTCCTTCATTCAAACATCTATTAAACACAATGAGAGCAAACCAATAGTCATGGTATGTTGACGGCAAGTGCTACAGAGTGGGACATAGAGATCCTAAGGGAGTCTAGGTGCAAGAGTGACAAACATCCTGGGGAATAAGGAAAGGCAGTACCATCTGAACCCAAGCTAGAGGGATGAATAGGAGTTGGAGGTGAGGGCTGATATTTCCCTGGGACGGTAAGAGAGGGTGGTGTGTTTGTAGAAGGTCCTGGATGGAATGAAGGTGGTCTTCGAGGGGTGGTGAAACTGGAGGCAGGGAAAGTTTGCAGGGGCTGGGTGGTAATGAGCCACATGCTTGCTGGGTTGTACATTTTTCTTATGAGTAGTTCAGGCCCAACAGAAATTGCTAAAGATTTGGTTTAACAGTGGTGCTATACCCTAATAATTAGGAAAATGGCCCTGAAAGGTCATGGCCATTTCTGGTTTAAGTTCAACAAAGCCTTGAACATATTAGCCCAGCATCTCTGGTGGGAAGAAACAGCAGGATTGATTGTCAGTCCTGACTAAAGGCTGCTTTGACCCTTGCTTCCCACTCACTTGCATCCTCTTAACCTGGCCCAGTTAACCCAGCTCATCCCAGGGCCCCCCTCCCCTACAAACCATTCCTGTCCCAGGTTCTTCTCTCAGTGGAACTATTCAAATGTTTGCTTATCTCTGCACTCCCTTCTCCTCAAGAGGATTAGAACTATGGCCACACGACATTTTCCCAGAGTCTTGGGGGCCATCACTCGGGTGGGTATGGCTGGAGTAGCTGGACTGCTGCTCCTGCTGCCATTGCTAGTTTCTCAGCTTCTAGTCCTGATTATCCGGCTTTTTAGTCCTGGTTTTTCAGTTCTCTGGTGGCTGCTTGCTAGTGAGAGCAGGATTTCTGCTTTCAAGTATGATTTCAGGTGGGGTGGGAACCCAGCAAGAGGGGAATGAACATGTAACTTGCTCCCTTTTGTATGGTCAGGAGGGGAAAGAATGTAAATAAATGGTGCCTTCCCATGTGAGGTTGGTGAAGGGGGGCTGCTGCTAGTTTCCCCTCACCACCACCACCATCCTCCCCCCATGTCATCCCTGGCAAGTCTAGTTGGAACATGCTTCCCCCTGGCCCAAGGCTGGTTATAGGTCTTGCTTTTCTGGTCTCTCAGGAGTTGCCATGAAAATATGTTTTCCCCTTCCCTCAGGCCCTCCCTTCCTCCCCTTCCTCAAGACTCCCCCGACTGCCTCAAAAGCCCTTGCCTTACAGTCATTTCTGTTTGTTACCAACAGTCATTTCCAGCAGTGGGACCCTCCTACCTCTGCCAGCCTAGCTGACTTTTAAAGGGGACAAGCTTTCCCCCTTGATTAGCCCTTTCTGAAGCCCTGAAAAGATGGGGAGAAGCCTGCAGTGATTCCCCTTGCCTTTTTTGCTTCTCTTGTCCCAGGTACAATTTGGGAGCCCCTGTTGCAGTGGTTGGGAGGATTTATAAGGAGAACAATCCCCCTTCTCGTTGGGGTTGTCTCCAGGCACCCTGACTGCCCTGTGGCTAGGATATCTGATAAGGTGGTGGCTGACTTCTACAGGGGCTTTCTTGGAGCTCAGGTGAAGCTCCAAAGAAGATGTGTGAACCAAAATGTGGTTCATTTCTCCAGGTACATGCAGAGCAGTCCTATGCTTTGTCCATCCAGGAAACCCACTGCAATATTTATGTTGGGGCTTTTATTCTTTGACCCAGACCACCCTCTTGGCCATGACCATCCAGGCTTCTGCCCCAGTGGTGTCCTCTCCTAGGACAGGGTTAGTATGTTCTTGCTATTCTTAACATATCAAACTTTGGGTGTTTGTCCTCTCTTCAACTTTACCTTTCCAGTGTGATCCTTCTCTGACCCTATCGGGATATACCATTTTCTAGGATTCTTACCTGAAAATTGGAGAAAGCTTTAGGAGCACATGGGGGTACAGTTGAGTTTTCCTCCTTCAGGACCAGCTCTCTGGCCTTGAGCACTTCCCCCTGGAGTCTGCCAATCTGAATTTGGGATCTGTGGCCTTGAGAGCTTCCCATTGGGATGGGAAAGAATTATGTTGGTGCTAAGAGTCTGAACAGAGAGTTGAGGGCTGGCAGAGGCTGGCAGTAGGCCAAAGGTAGAAGAAGGGTAAAAGTGGAGGGCACTGGCTAGAGCTGGGCAGAACCCTAGAAAGTGGGGAAATATGTCCCTTGGAGGAAAGGAAGTAGTGTCCTTAAAGTGCCTCTCAGCACCCAGTGATCTAGTGGCCTTGAAAGTGTATCATTACACATGCTGATAAACGTGTATTGGCTCTAGGCAGGTCCATCAGGTGAATAGGTGATGATTCAGATTTAGACTAGACCTGCAAACACAATGGGGGTGGTGATTTGCTTTAGAAAAGGATTACCCATTTGATATCTTCATCCAACTTCTCTTATAGTCTTGAAATAAGATCATATTTGAAAGAAAAAGTTTGCATGCCTTTTGAGGCCTGCAGTGACTTACATCCCTCTCCCCTTTG
The DNA here is from genome assembly GCF_048772815.1 of Callospermophilus lateralis. Classification (NCBI taxonomy): domain Eukaryota; kingdom Metazoa; phylum Chordata; class Mammalia; order Rodentia; family Sciuridae; genus Callospermophilus; species Callospermophilus lateralis. The sequence goes on from NC_135325.1 coordinate 105,521,003, forward strand.
GGCAATGTCCTGTATATCCTGGATGGTCACCTTGACTGGTAAGCTCTAAAGAAAAGGTGAAGGTGCTAGAGATACTCCACACTCCTGGCAAGAGCCCTAGAAAATAGGATAAGCAGCCCAAAGAGGGGAGCCTAGTCAGTTTGGACTCCTTTGTAGGAACTTGCAAAGTTGACTGTAGAGACTCTACTTTGCATCCTGGTCCCCACCCCATTACTTATAGTCTCCCTCAAGCCACCATGGGAAGTGAGACAGGAAGGTTTTGTGAGAACTCAGGCAGCCACAGAGCCTTTTGTGTAAGAAGTGGTGGCTCTAAGATTGAGCCTCTTGTCCCTCTCTGATTTTTGTCTCCCATGCTAGAAGAGCACCTCTTTCTGATGAGGAGTCCACAACAGGTGACTGCCAGCACTTTGGGTCTCAGGAGTTTTGTGTCAGCAGCAGTTTTTCCAAGGTAAGAGGCTAAGTTGTGCCACATGCTGCCTGACAGAAGGGTGGAACTGAGCTTCCTGGCAATATGCCCAGCTTGCTGTCCCAAGGGGGAGGGCAGGAAGGGACAGGGTATATCCCAGGAGTTGCTATAGGTGGGACAGAGATTGGCCAGCTGCCCTTGGCTGCTGCCAAGACCTACTTGGTCGAGTAGCAGAGAGGACCAGAAGTTGCTTCTCAGGGGCCTCAGGACACTTGCACCAGCCATAGGGAGCTTGCTAAGATGGACATGCTGTTCTGTCATTGCAGGTGGAGCTCACAGCAGTTGGAAGTGGCAGCAATGCCCGGGGGGCAGACCCAGATGGCAATGCGACAGAAAAACTTGGACACAAGTCAGAAGACCAGCCTGATGATCCCCAGCCAAAAATGGACTATGCTGGGAATGCGGCAGAGGCTGAGGGCCTCCTGGTGCCACTGAGCAGCCCCGGAGACGGGCTTAAGCTGCCTACTCCTGACGGCACAGAGGCTGGCAATAGCAGGGCCGACTGCTCCTGGACTCCCCTCAGCACCCAAATGAGCAAACAGGTTGATTGTTCACCAGCCGGGGTGAAGGCCTTGGACTCTCGGCATGGTGTTGGAGACAAGAACACTTTCATTTTGGCAACTCTGGGAACTGGAGTCCCTGTGGAGGGGACCCTGCCTCTGGTTACCACTAACTTCAGTCCACTGCCGGCACCTATCTGTCCTGCACCTGGTTCGGCCTCTGTCCCCCCATCTGTTCCAGATCCATTCCAGGTTCCCCTCTCTGTCCCAGCCCCAGTACCCCATTCTGGGCTAGTACCAGTCCAAGTTGCCACTTCAGTTTCTGCTCCTTCCTCTCCCCTAGCACCAGTTCCGGCTCTGGCTCCAGCACCACCCTCAGTGCCCACTCTCATTTCTGATTCGAACCCTCTTTCTGTCTCGGCCTCAGTCTTGGTGCCTGTACCAGCATCTGCTCCTCCCTCAGGCCCGGTTCCCCTGTCTGCTCCTGCTCCTACTCCTCTCTCGGTCCCAGTTTCAGCAGCACCCTTGGCTCTGATCCAGGCTCCTGTGCCTCCTTCAGCTCCCACCTTGGTCCTTGCTCCTGTCCCCACTCCAGTTCTGGCTCCCATGCCAGCATCTACGCCTCCAGCAGCTCCTGCCCCTCCTTCTGTGCCCATGCCCACCCCAGCCCCATCCTCTGGCCCTCCTTCTACCCCTACTCTCATTCCTGCCTTTGCTCCTACACCGGTGCCTGCACCCACCCCAGCCCCAATCTTTACTCCAGCCCCCACGCCCATGCCGGCTGCCACACCAACTGCCATTCCCACCTCGGCACCCATCCCGGCCTCCTTCAGTTTGAGTCGAGTGTGTTTTCCTGCAGCTCAGGCACCAGCTATGCAAAAAGTCCCCCTGTCCTTTCAGCCAGGGACAGTGCTGACCCCAAGCCAGCCGCTGGTATACATCCCACCTCCAAGTTGTGGGCAACCTCTCAGTGTGGCCACACTTCCAACCACCCTGGGGGTCTCATCCACTCTTACGCTCCCTGTCCTGCCATCGTACCTGCAGGACAGGTGTCTCCCAGGTGTGCTGGCCTCTCCAGAGCTTCGGTCCTACCCATATGCATTTTCTGTGGCCCGGCCTTTGACTTCAGATTCCAAGCTGGTCTCTCTGGAGGTGAACAGGCTCCCCTGCACTTCCCCATCTGGCAGTACCACCACCCAGCCTGCGCCTGATGGGGCCCCTGGGCCTTTGGCAGATACCTCCCTTGCCACTGCTTCTGCCAAGGTGCTTCCAACTCCACAGCCTTTGCTGCCAGCCCCCAGTGGGAGCTCAGCCCCACCACACCCTGCCAAGATGCCAGGTGGCACTGAGCAACAAACAGAAGGGACTTCTGTTACCTTCTCTCCCCTCAAGTCGCCTCCACAGCTGGAGCGAGAGATGGCCTCTCCGCCTGAGTGCAGTGAGATGCCCCTTGACCTCTCCTCCAAGTCCAACCGTCAGAAGCTTCCATTGCCTAACCAGCGCAAGACACCTCCCATGCCTGTGTTGACCCCTGTGCACACCAGCAGCAAGGCCCTCCTCTCCACAGTCCTGTCTAGGTCTCAGCGCACAACCCAGGCTGCTGGCAGCAATGTCACCTCCTGCTTGGGCTCCACTTCCTCACCCTTTGTCATATTTCCTGAGATCGTGAGGAATGGTGACCCGAGCACCTGGGTGAAAAACTCAACTGCGCTGATCAGCACCATTCCTGGCACTTACGTGGGAGTGGCCAACCCAGTGCCTGCATCCCTGCTGCTGAACAAAGACCCTAATTTGGGCCTCAATCGAGACCCCCGCCATCTCCCCAAGCAAGAGCCCATCTCCATTATTGATCAAGGAGAGCCCAAGAGCACTGGTGCCACATGTGGCAAGAAGGGCAGCCAGTCTGGTGCTGAGGGACAGCCAAGCACAGTCAAAACACGTTATACCCCAGCCCGTATTGCCCCTGTGCTGCCAGGGTGCCAAACCAAGGAGCTCTCTTTGTGGAAACCTACAGGGCCGGCAAATATTTATCCACGGTGTTCAGTCAATGGGAAACCCACCAGCACTCAGGTCTTGCCTGTTGGCTGGTCACCATACCACCAGGCATCTCTGCTTTCCATTGGCATTTCCAGTGCCGGGCAGCTGACCCCCAGTCAGGGGGTGCCCATCAGGCCCACCAGCGTTGTTTCTGAGTTTTCTGGAGTGCCATCTCTTGGCTCCAGTGAAACTGTGCATGGACTTCCTGAGGGGCAGCCACGGCCTGGGGGTCCCTTTACTTCAGAGCAGGACACTGTAACAAAAAACAAAACTTGCCGGATTGCTGCCAAGCCTTACGAAGAACAAGTCAACCCTGTCCTACTGACTCTCAGCCCTCAGACAGGGACCTTGGCACTGTCTGTTCAGTCTAGTAGTGGGGACATTAGAGTAAATCAGGGGCCTGAGGAATCAGAGAGCCACCTCTGCTCTGATAGCACTCCTAAGATGGAAGGCCCCCAGACAGCTTGTGGTCTGAAGCTGGCAGGAGACACGAAGCCTAAGAACCAAGTGCTGGCCACCTACATGTCCCATGAGCTGGTTCTGGCCACCCCCCAGAACCTGCGCAACATGCCTGAGCTGCCTTTGCTACCTCATGACGGCCACCCCCAGGAACTCATCTTGGATGTGGTACCGGGCAGCAAGAGGGGCTCCAGCACAGAGCTTTCGCAGCTCGGAAGTCAGGTGGATCTAGGGCGGGTGAAAATGGAGAAGGTGGATGGTGATGTGGTCTTCAATTTAGCCACCTGCTTCCGGGCTGATGGCCTTCCAGCACCTCCCCAGAGGGGCCAGGCTGAAGCACGGCCTAAGGCAGGGCAGGCTCGAGTAAAACGGGAAAGCGTTGGGGTCTTTGCTTGCAAGAACAAGTGGCAGCCAGATGAAGTGACTGAATCTCTGCCACCAAAGAAGATGAAGTGTGGCAAAGAGAAGGAAGGCGAGGAGCAGCAGCAGCCACAAGCCAAGCCCACAGTCCGGAGTTCCCTGGGATCCAAGGTAAGTGCCAGTGACCAGGCTCAGGACAAGGGTGGACCAGGACCCTGCCAGTCTGCTTCACTCTGCAGATCTCAACTGCACTGAATTCCTGCCCCCATGGCACAGTGTTCTTGAGTAGCTGTGTGAATTGTGGTGATTGAAACACTTTTGTAAAGTGAATAATGACCCGCTGTCCCCTTTCTAAGTCATGTTCTCTGTATATGGTGTTTTTATCTGGGGCAGGGTGGGCTTGTATTTTGTAGGAGGTAGGAATGATTATGTCCCAGGGGCCAGGAAAGCAGTTGTCCCAGATGAAATTGGCAAGCAGAAGAAGGTATTAATGAGGGAGATCAATTACTGACAAGGCTTTGACAAGAAGACTGGCTACTGGCCTTGAGAACTAGGGTCCCAGAGAGGGAAAGGGCCTTTTACAGGGCTGTTCTTTGCACCCTCAGGGAGCCTGCTTAGGATTTGCTTGGAGTCATGTGGGGTCAGAGCCCATTTGGCTTTCAGGCCAATCCACTAGTTTCCTATCCCTTTCAAGCTTGAGGTGGCAGCTTTGGGTTTTGGCATGTCGAGAAGTTGGTTGGCGACCTTGTTGCCAGAAATGTGACCTCAGAACTTTGCCAATAATTTCAGGGTGTTCATAGACCCACCCTCTCCCAAAGGCCATACATATACTCCATCTTAAGGACCCCTGGAATAGAGAGATTGGGTGGGTTTTCCTCAGTGACCTCTCACTCACCTCCTCTATGTCAGAGACAAAGTAGAAACAGATCCTAATGTAGTAAAGTGTATAACACTTGATTAGATTGACTGCAATCTTCCCTTGTTGGAGATAATAACAAAATAATAATTTATTGTCATTAATGTTGTTCCTATTGAACTCCTACTATATACCAAGTGTTTTCTACATATATTACCTATTTTAATCTTTCCAATAACTCTCTGAGGGGAATGCTCACTAAATTTACAAGTAAATTACTACAGCTACTAAATGGCAGAACTAGAACTCAAACTTTGGTCTTTTTAACCCTAGAGTCCATATTCTTCAGCTATGCCATACTATCTTCTACTCACTTTATTTGGAATTATTTCACTGAATGTTTAACAAGTGTTTGTTGAATGATTATCATGGCAGTCCTTCCCAAGTAATGGGAATACATCTTCAGGAGGATGCTATAATAGATTGGTGAGGAGTGTACCCTCTGAGGCTAGGCACAGAGCTGGAATTTGAATTTTGGCCTCACCTCTTCCTAGCTATGTGATATTGGTTAAATATGACCCTCAGTTTCCTTATCTGTGCAATAAGACAATAATATTATTAGGGTTGTTGTGAAAATGAGATGATGATATGAAATATTCAGAATAGAAAAATCCATAGAGATAGAAAGTAGATTATTGGTTGCCTAGCACTGGGGGAGGATGGGGAATTTGGGGAATAACTGATTAATGGATTGGGGTATTCATTCAGGGTGATGAGAAAGTTCTAGAACTAAGTGTAAGTGATGATGACTATACTGAGAACAATTTAATTATACACTTAAATAAGTGAGTTATATGATGTATCTCAATGAAGCTGTTAAGATTAAATGAGGTGATTACATAAGTGCTTAAAATAGTACCCAGGGGGCTGGGGTTGAAGCTCAGTGGTAGACCACTTGCCTAGCATGTATGAGGCTCCGAGTTTGATCCCCAGTCCTGCAATAAAAAATAGTACCTGTAACATAGTAAATGCTCAGTTAGTATTGGCAACTGCTGTTGTTATTTTTAGTATTACAAATGAAATAGACATATTCTTTGCTCTTATATTATGTGTTGCCCATGATTCAATGACAGGCAGGTACCACCCCCTTCTTTTTTTAATATTTATTTTTTAGTTGTAGTTGGACAAAACACCTTTATTTCACTTATTTGTTTTTGTATGTGATGCTGAGGATCAAACCCAGGGTCTCGCACGTGCGAGGCAAGCGCTCTGCCGCTGAGCCACAACCCCAGCCCCAAACCACCCCTTCTTATATGAGATGAACAGACAGTTCAGTGGGCCCACTGACAAATGCTGAGGGCAGAGAACAAAATGACAGCATTGCAGGGTGGCCGGAAAGCAGCCCTTTCCAACCGTCTGTGACCATTTAGTAAATGTATTTTTCAGGAGAGCAACTTTTTTTCTTTCTTTTGTTTCATTTTCCTGAGAAAGAAGCCATTGATAAGCAAACTAAGATCAGGTGTTAATTCAAAACAGCTCCTTTCAGGGCATGGCCCAGAGGCAGAATAGTCTTCTTGCCTATATCACCTGCCCATCATCTCTCAAATCCTCAGCGGCCTTCCGGATCATCAGCAAAGAAAGTTGTGCTTCATTTGATACTGGGTGTGTTTTACTGTCTTCTCATTCATTGGAAAATTCTTTGGAAAATATTTCAAAACTCTGTTAACCAGAACATTCATCTTATGTGATCTTGCTGTCCTCCTGACTATTTGCCTGAGTTGGAGTACACAATATATTTTTACTTTCATGGATGCCCTTGCACAAGATACACACAGAAATCCTTTGTAGATGTTCTGTTTTACTTGTTTTTGTCTATCTTAGGAAGTAAAAGTTAATGATCTGTACTTGAAAGAGCCAGCTAGAAATGATATGCAGAAATAAATAGGACATGTTCAAATTTATGTGCGTTTAACTTTATTCCCCGACTTAAAATAGTTTTTCCCGCGGCCATACCTGAAGGTCAGATTTGAAGCAGCTGTTCCCCATCTTTGTCTTTCCTTCGCAATTCTTCCTTCTCCTAACATTTGGGTTTGTAGGAACTGGCAGCAAGCAAAGAGAGAAACTGAACTTGAATTTCAAGCTCAGCCCTCCTCTGAATTTTAAGAAGGAGGACAAATTCATGGGATGGGGGAATCCTTGGAATCTGATGGATCCTGGGGGCTTCCTGTGCCTGAAGAATTGAGACACCCCCAAAATACTTTCTCAGTAAGATATCTGCTGTCTCCTTAACTAGAGCTAGATGGTGATAACCTTCTAGAAGGTGAGACAGATCTGTTTAGGGTAAAAACAAGCAGCCTTAACTCTTCCTCCTAAAAACCTCCTTTCATTGTTCTAATGATTTGCTTATTCTTTACTCCCTACTTGCCCTATTTTTTCTTCTTCTTTATTTTGAGGGGTACTAGGGATTGAATCCCAAGGTGCCTTACCACTAAGCGACATCCCCAATCCTTTTTATTTTTTTTTTATGTTGAGACAGGGTCTTGCTAAGTTGCCGATGCTGGCCTTGAACTTGTGACCCTTCTGATCTAACCTCCTGAGTAACTAGGATTACAAGTATGTGCCAGTGTGCCTGGTGCCCTATTTCTTGTTTAGTGGCACATAGAAACCTCAGTTTATAAGAATCAGACTATTAGGCTAAGAGTGAAACTGCAGCATATAAGGACAACCACGGTACACGTGCAATGTCCCATTAGTAGGTGGGAGTTGGGGCTGAACAAAGGCAGCTGAGGACGTGAGTAGGGAAGGAGAGCATTGAAAGTTGATGTGGGGAGGCTGGGATTGTGGCTCAGTGGTAGAGCGCTCGCCTAGCACGTGCAAGGCCCTGGATTCAATCCTCAGCACCACATAAAGATAAATAAAATAAAGGTATTGTGTGCAACTACAATCGAAAAATAAATATTAAAAAAAAAGAAAGTTGATGTGGGAGCCCAGAGTGGGGCCAGAAGCTCTGGGTGTCAGTCCCAGTGGGTCTTAGTCCCAGCTCCTCATCTTTTTCACTGCAAGCACAACTTAGCCAACTCACAAGGTGGCCTGCTACATGAAAGCCCCTGAGTGAGTAAACATTGGGCTGTGTGTTGCCCTGGAAAAGTCATTTAACCTTTAGTCTTGGAGCTATAGTTTCCTCATCTGTTCACTGGGGATAGCTTCTTCTGTCAGTGTCCTTGGGAAGAAAAAATTCCAATAATAGACATGAGAGCCTTTTGCAAAGTTGAAAGTGCTTCAGAGTATAAAGTGGCATTATTAACCAGGCTGGGATCTCTAAATTGTGTTTCAGAAAATATGGGAAGGGAATTTCTCCTGTGCCATGTTCTTGCTTTAGTTGAATTTGTTTTCTGATATTAATTTGCGTATGAAAATAGACAGGTTTCTTCACTTGGCCCTTATTGAGAATTATTTTCAGTCATTGGTGTCAATACCATTCACAATGATGTTATTTAAACAATGTAGTTGCCCAACTTGCAGAAGAGACATTTTTGTTTAAAACTCATCACTCCATTGGTGTTGGGTATAGAGAATATGGGGCCTGACTTTGCACCTTTTAAAATGACTTTGGGTATGTGTTCAGTGGCTTGTCAGCACAGATTCTGTAGACCTCTTTAAAGTGATGGGGTGTGGATGCCTATGGGGACCAGTAAGGGCACTAGATTCAGTCCAGGAGAGCCTCTGTAGCTCCCTGGAGTCCCTCTCCTCTGCCCACCCCACCCTGGGCAGCTCATGTTCATGTGTCAGAAATGGGTGCTTGGCTCAACCCTGGGAGAACTTTCTTAAGCAAAACTGATCTCAGACCTGACTCTCTACCTCTCTACAGTGCCGGAAGCCTCCCAGTGACCCCCAGGAACCCACCAAGAAAAGCCCCAGGGGGGCTTCAGATTCAGGAAAAGAGCACAATGGAGTCAGGGGAAAGCACAAGCACCGGAAGCAAACAAAGCCAGAGTCCCAATCTCCAGGAAAACGAGCTGATGGCCATGAGGAAGGTAGGCCCCAGTGGCCCCAGTGGCCCCAGCTTTCTGTGTTAGGCTGCAGAGAGTGTCCTGTGGCATGTTAGTAGGAGAAGAGGGACCCAGAGACTGGAAGAGTGAGCCTTCTTCACTATGGAAGGGAGATATAATTGCTATCTCTGATGTCAAGGACAAGAGAAGGGAGGTAGCAGGGGTGTATTCTGCCCCTCACATTAAAAAACAGCACACTCCAAAAGCCAAAGAAGTGATTTGCAGATAGACAGATGGCAGTCCTGTAACAGAGTAGCCAGCCCATTTCCCTGCAGTGTGTCTAGGCTTGAGGAAGAAACAGGCTTAGGAAGATTTAGACAAAATTATTAGAACCCCCGTTAGACAGCAGAATGGAGGTTCATCATGCTGTTTTCTCTACCTTTGAGTATACTGGAAAACTCCCATTCTAAAAATATTTTAAAAATCACTAGCTCTCTAGCTACAAGGGTTTAGAGATATCCTAAACCTTCATTATCATTTATGGGCACACAGGATGTTTGGGGTGAGGGGGAGTATGTACTAGACATGTGTGTTCTGCCATAGATGGTCCCTGGGTGCCCTCATCAGGGAGAGACTCCCAGGCATGTCTGACCACAGCAGTCCCTGTTCATGGCCTTGCTCATCTGACATGACCTGCCTCTTCTAGGTTGCTCTTATATAACAGTTTTCTTCTGTTGACCACCCCCTGCTCTTGTCTTCCCACCTCACTCAGTACTTTAAGGTTCATTGAGGTTGCCCTTCTCTGGGACTTCTTCCAGCTCAGTTATAACTCAGTGGAGGTGCAGAGCCTTCAAGTCATAGGGACAGCTGGGTCTTCTACCTTCTGGTGTGCTGTTGAATTGAATCGATTGTGTGCACTGCCTTTTTTGGTGTCAGCAAAAATGACACAACTCCCAGTTTTCAAAAACTACTGGGAAAAGCTCCTTCCCTAAAAGAGATAGGTATGTGATGGCAGTATAAGAGGAGCTAGTGGGGATAGCCCTGGATAACCATAAGGTCAATAAGAATCCCCACCTTGATTTTCCCACCTGAGCCTCTTGAGTGGGTTTTTTATTTTTTAGATTCTGACTGTGATGTTTCTGCCTTCTGTCCCCAAACCACACATAATTCTAGGTTCCCTGGAAAAGAAAGCAAAGAGCAGTTTCCGTGACTTTATCCCAGTGGTTCTGAGCACACGAACACGCAGTCAGTCTGGTGAGTGAGACCAAGATTGTGGTCCGTCTTGGCATCTTCTATGAACAGAGAGGTAGACATGTGGTTGAGAGATTTTTGCCATTGACCCAGGTAGAAAGTTGGGAATTTGCTTCACTGGGCTAAAATGCAGATACAAGAGAGCCCTGGGTGGGGTCTAGGAGTGTTGCCCATGGTTTTAGGACTATTTGCTTAGCTTTTCAGAGCAGTGATGACATCTCTTATTGGGAGCTGATAAGAGGAAAGGCCTGTGCCACTCAGAAAAGCTGGTTTACTCAGCTTTGGCATCTCATGATTATTGGGGCCCATCTCAGGTACAGACATAACCTTTAGACCTGGGTCTTATTGGCTGATATGACAGGCATCATCAGAATTGAAAAGGCCATTGAGTTGTCAAGGCCTTCAGATTCACTTTTGGCACCCTGAATTTATGTTGGTCAATCCCCAGGGCCTAAAAAAAGAGTCCTTTCCAGCCTTTGTTCTCTTTTGCTTGCTCCATGTTGGTACACAGGACTGGAGATGGTTGCCCTGCTTCACCCAGATTTCCATGCAAATTGGATGGAATGGGAAAGCAGGGCACACTGTAAACTCAATGATCTGACATTCTATTAAACAGCACCTCAGCACATGGCGAGCGTGGTAGTAATTGGGGCTCATAATGATGGCCTGGAGGTCTCACAAAATCCTGAAGTATCCTCTGAATCATCAGAGAGCGATTACATTACTGCCAGTCCCATTTTCATGTTAAACACATTGTAGTGTATTTGATTCTTTGAAAATTGGTGATCCCTGTGTGATCTCTGTGGTGATGCTGTATTAACCAGAATATTAGATTAACCAGAACACTTCTTCCCTGCCTGGTCCATATAATGGAAGGTTTACTGGAGAGCTGTTATCTTTAAGTGGTCTGACCCACTTGAAACTTGGGTCAAGGGCAGCTCTGTTCCCCTAGAACCATTTCTTTCTGCTGCTGACCTCACTGGGGTCCTGGGATTGTCAAGTTAACAGCTGGGCCTTGGGAGAAAGATGGTAGTGTCTCACAGCGCTTCCCAGGAAGGTGTCAGATCTCCTGTAGTGCGAAACCAGGCCAATTTAAGATTGTACTTTTATTGTTAGCAGAGGTAAAGGAAAGAGTGAGTAGAAAAAATGGCCTCTTGGCAAGGTGGCCCAGAAGGACCAGAAAGGTGCCATCCATCCTGGGGTGGCTGTGAATGGAGGGGGAAGTGCCTGCCCAGCGGTGAGGAACAGCTGCAGCTGGGTGGGGGGAGGGGCGGGGAGACAGCTCCACCCCTGAACTCTTGGCAGCTTGGTAGGAGGTGGGGTCAGTTTAAGGGAAGACAGCCTGCTCCAATACATTTGGGCCTGACTGAGCCAGGGCCTGTTACAGGAAAGGGGCTCCTTGCTTTGCTTTTTCTGAGACTTTTTTGTGATGGTCTGCTTGTCCAGGGTGGCTCTGTCAGTGAGACAGGTGGGGCCACAGAGTGAGCAGGGGCTCTTCCTTCACCTTCCACTCAGCCCCTGTTTCCCAGTCAGCGGGAGCCTGTAGCTCTCTCTTGCTCTTTGCACAATGCTTGGCACCTTGTAAGCAGGAAGCAAGAGTTTGTGAAGTCCGTTCAAGTGACACAGCACTGTGGATGAATAAAGCTGTGTGTTTTTAATACTTGATAGTTGTATGATACTCTGGGCTCTGTAAAACACCAGTGAAAGATTTCATTCGATCCCCAGAATAGTCCTGTGAGGTCAGCAAAGAGAGAATATTATTCCCTTTTTATAGATGAGGAACCAGAAGGAACTTTCCCAAAGTATTTAACTAATAAATGGCAGAGCCTGAACTTGAGCCCAGACCTTCAAACTCCAAGTGCAGGGCACTCTTGTCAACATCATTCTTAGTCCTCTGAAGAGATACCTGACTGTCCTCTGTACATCCCATCCACAGGAAGCATCTGTAGCTCCTTTGCTGGTATGGCAGATAATGACATGGGAAGCCAGGAAGTCTTCCCCACAGAAGAAGAGGAGGAGGTGGCCCCCACCCCAGCTAAGCGTCGAAAGGTGAGAAAGACTCAGCGGGACACCCAGTATCGCAGCCATCATGCCCAGGACAAGACTCTGCTGAGCCAGGGCCGCAGGCACCTGTGGCGAGCCCGAGAGATGCCCTGGAGGACAGAGGCCGCCCGGCAAATGTGGGACACCAATGAGGAGGAGGAGGAAGATGAGGAGGAGGGGCTGGTGAAGAGGAAGAAACGGAGACGGCAGAAGAGCCGAAAATATCAGACTGGGGAGTACCTGACCGAGCAAGAAGAAGAGCAGCAGCGGAAAGGGAGAGCAGGTAAGGCTGGCCGGGGGACTACTGTCCCAGCAGCAAGGTTGGTTTCTGAGAACCCTGGGGCATCGCCATGTTCCCACCTCTGCCTGCTCTACACCAGCCCAAGGCCTTGGTACCTATAGAAACCTGGTGCTATGATCTCAGCTGCTAGAGAGGGTCACTCAACTCCAGCCCCAAGAGGTTGAGATTGAATAAGTTCTGACTGGCCTACAGATAAGCTGAGGACATGAAGGCCTAAGCCCTCTGGTTTCCCATAGTTAGCTGAACCTGTGGGCCAGGCCACTGTGACATCCTTGGCATTGGCCAACACCATACCAGTGAGTCCTCTGGTTGGCTTAGGGGAGTTGTGTCTGAGGAAGACAGGTTCTCTCTCCTAGAATCTTGGGATCAAGAAAAAAGAGGGCATTGACCATCTTTCCTGAGATACCTCCAGCCCCTAAACTAAACAAAAGTACAGTGGTTCCCTCAGACAAACAAAAGAACGTCAAGTAGAAGTGGGTATAACTTTGCTTTCTCAGTTAAAACCACAAAGATTATTCAGAAGTGAAGGTTTGAGGTGACCCAAGGTGGCATCTTTTTTTGTTGGACATTAGTTGGAAAAGTAGGTAGTCCAAAGAGAAAAACAAGTGTTTTTTTGGCCATGCCAGATGCTAAAAAATATGACCATGAAGGCACAGATTGGCACAAGAAGCTAATATCAGAATGCTCCACTAAATACTATTCAGGCCCATTCCTGTGGTGGATTTTCTTTCTTTCTTTCTTTCTTTCTTTTTGGACTGGGAATAGAACCCAGGGGTGCTTTACCTCTGAGCCTGAGCCACATGCCCAGTCTTTTTTTTTTTTTTTTTTTGAGACATGTTGCTAAATTTCTCAGACTGGCCTTGAACTTGTGATCCTCCTGCCTCAACATCCTGAAGTAGCTGGGATTACAAGCACACACTACATGCCTGGCCCTGTAGTGGGTTTTTAATTGAGAAAAAGGCAGATCTCTGTGTTTGATTAAAACATTTCTGTCTCCCCCTTATATTCTGACCTCTACCCTTGAAACAACAATTGATTGTCTCCTATGATGTATTCATTCTGAGCTGCTGGTAAACACCTGCAGCTCCCTTATTAGCTAAAAATGGAATGACCTCACATCAAGTGGGTAGTAGATTCTGGGTTTGCAATAATGCAAAGAAAGCTTAGCCTCATTTCCGACTCTATTAAAGTGGACATATATATGATACCTATCCCTGTGCTCAAGAGAGTAATTGAGCTAATTTTCAACTGTATGAGTGAGTGGGGGCAATTTTCCCTTTCTTTTTCCAGAACCATAATGGATTGGTCATGAATGAGTTGTCAAATCATTGGCCTGCGCCACTTATGTTAGGATGAAGAGGAGCTTTGTTGCACCTGATCTTCTCTAATGAGGGGTGGTTTCCTAGCTTGGAAGCTTCCTATGGAGCTATCAGTTCTTGGAACTAGAACAACCTTCAAGGTTGCCTGGTCCAGTTTACTACCCAGTGCGGAGAGAGCTCTCTGTAGCATTCAACAGGAATTAACATGGGAGAATACCAGTGATCAGGGCATCCTGCTTGATTTGGGGGGAGCTCCAGTTGTGGAAAATAGGTCATTATCCCTCCACGGATGTATCTAAGTGTTTTGTGTTGAGGCAGCTGGCTTTGGCATATGGTCTGGTTAACTGCCTCCAGATTTAATGATGGCATTTTCATGCAAGAATTGTCTGACGTACATGTCTCTCCTCAGGAAATTCTAGTCCCTCCTACTATTACCTGTTTTTCAGATCAATGTCAGACAAGCAGGTCACCCTCCTCCTGTCTGAGCCTTGTGACCTTTCCTTTCATCCTGGGCTTGGCTGGTCTCCCTTCTTCACCTGTGGAGAGGGTAGGAAGAGCCATTCCCCTCACACACCTGTTACCTCCACTCTGTTCCTTTATGTACTCTTATAAAGCCCTTGTTCCTCTGCAATTGAATAAACTCCAGAGCCTTCCCTGCCCTAGGTAAATGGGGAGGGGGCTGCTTCTTTTCTTGTGGCATTAAATGCTCTAATATGGCTCTTCATGCTTCCTGAGGTCCTCACAAGGCACCATTCTATTCCTTCCTCTTTTGCCTCAGTCCAAACGTGTTGCATCAAAAGCCCTGGTTTAGATGTTCTGGATGGAAGTGCCATTAGAGACCATCCAGCATAGCAATTCTTGGACAGTGGGCTAGGGCTAGTTGGGAAAAAGAGGTGGCTTTAGGAGTTGTACATAAGTTACAGACAGTTTGCCATATTGGAACCATGACTCTCATATCTGGGTTTGCCCATGGCAATGTCACACATGAGAGTCCTTGTGGCTGGAGGTGAGTTGAAAACTCTTGGATATCAATGCCTTCATTTCAGGATGTAGAGAAACTGAGGTTATAGTTAATTCCCTTCATAGACATATTGATCATTTGCCATGTGCTAGGCAAAAAACCAGTACTTGTGTTCAGTCCCATGGGGGAGATAAAGAACACACAGGCATGGTTCTACTAGGGAGTTTGCATTTAAATAAGATAATAATCGTGCCTTACTTTTTATAACGTGTTGTAAAGGAGTTTGCATGTATGATCTCACTTAATTCTCCCACCACTACTGGGATGTGGATTATATTCTCCCCATTTATAGGTATGGAAACAGGCTCACAGAGCTTCTGGCTTGCTTCTGTCCAGTCACAGAGTGGCCAGGCCACACAACACTGATGTTAAGAGATGAGAGCAAATACAATCTCTCGCCCCTACACATGGAGTTTAGGGCAAACCCTAAGGTTGAGGCTCTTGCTAATGGAGTTCCCAGCAGGCCTTTTTGAAATTAGAATGCACTTTATTCAGTGAGTTGTGGTTAGAAATAGATATATGGCCTTGTGTGTTTCAGTGACACCAGTGACTTGATTTCCAACCAAGGAAGGTGGCAGTTTTCTTCCATTGCCCACCAGCTAAGTAGGCCCATGACACCTTCTAGTCCTGGGGAGTTTCTGTTGCTTTGATCTTTGTGTCTTCAGAGAGTGACAAACAAGGCAGTTAGCTGGATAGACCATAAAGGCAGCCTTCTACGTGTAGCCCCCACCTTACTATACTGATACTTCAGTGGAGCCACTCAATTTGTATTTTTGTTTTTGTATTTTTGCAGTACTGGGTATTGAACCCAGGGGTGTTCTACTACTGAGGTACATCCCCAGCCCCTGCCCCCTTTTTTGGTACCAGGGATTGAATGCAGGGGCACTCAACTAGATTCCCAGCCCTTTTTAACATTTTATTCTGAGACAGGGTCTCACCAAATTGCTTAGGGCCTTGCTAAGTTTCTGAGCCTGGCTTTGAACTTGTGATCCTCCTGCCTCAGCCTCCCCAGCAGCTGGGATTACAGGCATGTGCCACCGCACCCAGCTTTCCCAGTCCTTTTTATTCTTTGAGACAGGATCTTCTTAATTTGCCAACGCTGGCCTCAAACTTGTGATCCTCCTGCCTCAGCCTCCCAAGTAGCTGGGATCACAGGTGTTTGCCAACATACCTGAATAGATTTGTTTTTATATTGGAGATTGAGACAAAGAGGACAGAGAGAAAGTTGAAAAGAAATTCTAATTTGTTCTGGGCTAGGGAAAAATTCTTTAAAATTACCCTCATCTTGGGAATAGCCAGATGGGCTGCCACCCTGCTGGCAGGGCTGGGAGCTGTCTCTTGCTTGTGGAGGAGGGACTTTGGTGTTGAACTATACTGTCCATTTGAGAAGCACTGAGTGGAATAGTCAGCACTGCATAATATACCAAGAACTAATAGTTACACAACTTTGCACAGTGATTCGAATCCCCGAAGTCCTCTGATTATCTTAGAGGATGGCGTTGCTTTTTAGTGTTGCATTTCTCTGATATCTATTCTTTCCTGTTTCTTGCCCAGATTCAAAGAATCGTAAGCAGAAGACTCCCTCCCAAAGTTCGGAGCATCGCCTCAGGAACAGGAACCTTCTCTTGCCCAGCAAAGCCCAGGGGATCTCAGATTCACCAAATGGTTTCCTCCCAAATAACCTGGAGGAGCCAGCCTGCCTTGACAATTCAGAAAAGCCATCAGGAAAACGAAAGTGCAAGACCAAGCACATGGCAAACATCTCAGAAGAGTCAAAGGTATGTGGCCACTAGGGGAACAGGGCAGGGGACAGGAGTATGTGTGTGTGGCAGGGGAGCTTTCCACCGAACTCCTCCAGCAGGAATCTTCTCGGGGAGGGCAGGGAGGGAGTGGATGGTAATGATCAAATTAACCCATGTTTATTAAAGAGTTCTAAATTAGTTCCAGAAGGGTTGGGGGTGGATTTGAAGAATGGGAACTAAAGTTATAGCCAACTATAGAGTTTGGCCCACCATGACTTTTCCTCTACAATCCTTGGATCTCCTTTGAGTTAAGGAAGAGTTAAAGAATATGGCAGGATGTTAGCCTGAATAGCTTGTTAACATCCAATCAAGAAGCTTTTGTCTGGGCTTAACTCACTGGAAACCAATCATGGAGCTTTCTGAGTCAATCAAGGTAGAAAACAACTTGTAGAAGCAAGGGTTTTGATGTCCAGACAAAGGTTGCTTGAGGGTGGAGCTGAAGGAATTCTATTTGGGTCCAAGTTGTAGCTGCCTCTCCCCACCCCCATTTCTTTGAGTGAGTGGGCACTCACTAATTAGCCAGGCACCCCCATTTAAAATTGACATCTTTTTTGGATCTGATGCTCACTGCATTGGTATTGGGTTCTACCCTGTATCCTTAGAAAAAAATATATTAGTCCTCATCCTGGGTGGGTTTTGCATTTGAAGAAAGCGAAGGTCTAAGGTAAAGTTTGTACCCATAATAAGTATTTGTCATTGACAATCAAAAAACCCAAACAGGCTATAATGGGCTTGCTTTGGTGGTTGTGATTCTTACTGCTCTCTCCAGCTCCTGAGCAGGGATCCCTGAATAGCACTATCAAAGAGTGGGTGCTTATCTCCCCCTCCTTTCTGCTCCCCCCTCTCCGGAACCCTGTTCCAGCTCAGACAAGGTACTCGAGTCTATTTGCTCATCTTTAAAAATGGAGTTGATACTTCATGCCCTTTCTGTCTCACAAGGGTGCTTGGGGGAACAAAGGAGGCAATGTCTGTGACAGGCTTTGATAACGGTAGAGTACTCTCCGAGGGTTGGTCTGCATCCTTGTGCTTCAGGCAGAGGCACGAATGAGGGGACAGAGGCATGGTGTGGCATCCGTTTCCTCTCACCCCCAGAGTGGTAGAAAGACAGGGAGGGGCTTAAGGGAAGAGCAAGGAATCCCCGGTCTGTGCTAAATGCTTCATTTATGTTATTGCTCTTAATTCTGCTTCATTCAAATTATTGCTCTTAATTCTGCTTCATTTATGTTATTGCTCTTAATTCCTGTGGTGGATCTTGGAGACTTAGGTACTTATATTATCTTCATTTTATAGTGAGGAAACTGAGGGAAGGTGAGGGATTCATTTCATGGTCACTCAGTGGTCCAGAGGGCCGGAGTTGGGACTTGGAGCAGGCCTGTCTACCTCTGCAGCCCCAGTGGTTCCATGTGCCTCATAGACTCTGAATGGGTGGCTTCTATCTGTATCCTGGAGACACAGGGGGAGGGGGCTAGCAGGCAGGAAACACTGCAGCCCTGAGCAGCTCTGGCAAAAGGTGGGCGTCCCTGTCTCTTGCTTCCCCCTCCCCTCCCCTGTTCTGCCCCAGACACTCAGATGGCCCAGTCCCACACAAAGGTAACCAGCCGCACACTCTGATGCTTCTGTCTGGTTGTTCTGCTGGCAGTGTGTCTGTTGAAATGTTCTCCTGGAGAGGGTTTTGTCCCTCCTCAGGGCCTCCCTTTCTCTCTCCCGCCTTTCTTTTTCTCCCAGTCCCCACCACCTGCTCTGGTTGCCCCCATGGCATGGGCTTTGTAGTGGAAAGCAAGGCGGGGGAGGGAGGGGGACGCTTCTGCAGCACTAAAGCAGGGCATTGGCCAAGGGCTTCTTCCCACAAGGGCTCTGAGCCAGGGGGAATTGGAGAGGAGGAGGGGTCCCCCTACTTGTTCTTGCTCCTCCCTCTTTCAGGCAGCCTCCCTCCTGCTCTCTGGCAGCTCTGGCCCCCAGAAAGAGAGTCACCCTTTGGCTTCTGGCTTGGCTTAGTGAAAACCTGGTACTTTACCCAGCATCCTCCAGTCCTGCCATTAAATGCCCCATTCTCCTGGCAATAAAGCAACATTATACCCTCATAGTTGGTGTCTTCCTGCTAGGGATTGTACCTCTGCCCTTTTGGGATGAAGACTGGGCTTCTCGTGATCTTGGGATTTACCAGAGGAAATAAATGCCCTGACCCCTCATCTTTTCTCTGCTACTTCTCCTTTTCTGACTTTGTCTTCCTAGGTTTGGCCACCCAAGGCTCTATACATGGCTCACACAATACCTATCTGTTGGACTCAGGGATGACCCTGAGTTCTGAGTCCAGTGCTTTAAGAAACTAAATAGAAGGTGACAGTATAAACCCTGTCCCCGAGGAGCTTAAGACCTAGCCTGGTAGCTTATTGCAGAGGCTGAGGCAGGAGGATCTCTTGAGCCTAGGAGTTAGAGGCTAGCTTTGGCAACATGGTAAAACCCTGTCTCAAAAAAGTTTTTTTTTTAAATCTTAGCAGAGGAAATCAAGACTTACCCATAAAATGCTAAAAACAATGACACTAACCAGTTATGGTGGTGCACGCCTGTAATCCCAGGAAATTGGAACGCTGTAGCAGGAGGATTGCAAGTTTGAGACCAGCCTTAGCAATTTAACAAGACCCTCAGCAATTTAGTGAAACCATATCTGAAAAATTTTAAAAAATATATAAAAGGCTGGGGATGGAGCACCCTGGGTTCAATCCACAGAAACCCCACCCCCCACCACCAAAAAACATAAAACATTGGAAAGAAATAAGAAAGTGAGACATCGGACATCAGTCTGTGATTCTTTCTCTGCTCCAGATGTGCAGAAAAGAAGGACTGGGATCAGAGGTGTTGTAGAATAGTGTAGAGTATATAGGATTTAAGTGAAATCTTAATGCTCTGAGGGATTTGGATAAGTATATATATTAACTCTATTGTGGTGTAACTAATCACTCTAAAATGTAGTGGATTAATACAACACTAAGCATATATTGTCTCATACAGTCTCTGGGGTTTAGGAGATTAAGGGGCAGCTTTACTGGGTCTGGATTGGGGTCTCATGAGGTTGTAGTCAAGGTGTCAGCCAGGGCTATATTCATTTGAAGGCTTGACTCGGACCAGAAGATCTGCTTTTGGGGTAGCTGGCTCACATGGTTGGCAAGTTGATTATGGTTGTTGGCAGGAGGCCTCCCTTCCTTGCTCCATGGGTCTCCCCAAAAGGCTGTTTGAATATTCTCATGATATGGGGCAGCTGGCTTTCTCCACACAGTGAGTGATCCAAAAGAAAACAAGGCAGAAGCCACAATGTCTTTCAGGACCTGGCCTTGGAAGTGATACATGGTCCTTTCTGCAGTCTCCTACTGGTTATACAGGTCAGCCCTATCCATTGGAGGAGGAGGTTACACAAAATAATGAATGTCACGGGGTGGGGAGGATCCTCAAGAGCCATTTTGGAGGGTAGCTGCCACAGTCTTCCCTCTGGCTTTCAATGATTCATATCACTCCCAAGTATATTTACCCTTCCCAAGTCTCATCCAACTATGGCATCAACTCCCAAGTTTAAAATCACACCATCTAACCTAGGTCCAGACAGAAGAGGCTCTTACATCTCATTGCCTAAGTATATAGCTCCTCAAGTACAGTTCCTTCTGCTCTAAAGACCCCTAAATTAAAGAAATAAGTTACTTGCCCCCATAAACCAATGTTCCTACCAGTATGCCATGGTAGGAACATGCATGTGAACTTGCATAGACATTTCAGTTCAAAATAGCGGTGGCAGGGGGGAGGCACCCAGGTGCCTCTTGTGAGGACAGGACTCTACTAACATTTTGTAAATTCCTTCCCTGTTCATTGCAGTAGTAGTTCATTATCACACAGACCCTGCAAGGGCGAAAGGCTCAGAGGGGTTGGACCAGGCCACAGGTGTTACAGGTAGTGGGTAGCAGAGGCAAGCTTTAAACTCAGCACTGTCTTGTTCCCAAGCCTCATCTTGGTCCCGCACCTCAGGTGGGCCTGAGTATGATCTGGGGGCTGGGTGTGGTGAAAGATGGGAAAAGCCTGTGAGGTGGGAAGTTGGGGGGAGATTTTTGCAATAAGAGTAAAAGCATTAAGAAGTGTGACTATTTAAATGACAGCTGTCTCTGCTTCGCTTTGCCCTCCTTACTTATAGACATGGCTCATGCAGACCACATGAGGGGACATTGAGGCAGGTAACAAAGGCCTGCAGAGTGCTTGAGAGAAGCTGGGATACCCTGTACCCTCACTTTCCCAAACCCATTATCATTCCATGGCTTATGGGCTGAAGATTTGATTCTCTTCACTCCCTAACCCATGGTGGGAGTGCACAGGAAGCCATGGTGATCTAACAAATGCTCCACATGGCTAGTGTGACCTGCTCAACCTCTAGCCTCAAAGTTGGCAGTGGTCTTACGGCCACTTGGGGTACTTTCAGCAAAGCACCACATGAAACACTGATGAGGTGAGATGGCCTTGGCAGCCAAGTGGCATGGCCATGATGGATGAGATTGGTTGCCTGGCCTGACCCAGGGCTGCACCTCTGCTTTCCAGGGTAAAGGTCGTTGGAGCCAACAGAAGACACGATCTCCCAAATCTCCCACCCCAGTGAAGCCCACTGAACCATGTACACCCTCTAAGTCCCGAAGTGCCGGCCCAGAGGAGGCCTCAGAGTCACCAACAACTCGGCAGATCCCCCCAGAGGCACGGCGGCTCATTGTGAACAAAAATGCTGGTGAGACCCTCCTGCAGCGGGCAGCACGTCTTGGCTATAAGGTGAGCCAGCTCCCCTGTGGCCACACATGACACTGGCCTGGGCCTCTGTTGAGGGAGTGTCTTGTCACTGGCTCCTCTTCGGCTTGAGTCCCAGCTGGCCTCCCTCTACTGCCCACATGGCCTGTGGGGCTGCCTTGCCCCTTGTCTGATCTCAGTGTGTGGGAATGCACGCTTATTTGAATGTCCGTTTGGGATAAATGCAATTGAAATGGTAATGCAACATCACGCACTGCATTCCTAGGCCAGGATGGGGATTTTGGGATTTTCACTTCGTCTTGAATTTCCCTCTGTGGTAGCTCCCACCCTCAGAGAGGACCAGGGGTGGTTATTGCTCACTCTTCATCTCCTCTGCACCTTCCACTAATTTTGGCTTCTGGTAGAAGGGTCAGGAGCATGCTTGAGGGGCAGAGTTTTGCTAACCTCACCTTGTACTACTACTTCCCCATACATTGGAAAGTAGGCAGGAAAGGCAGCTGGCATTTATTGAACACCCCTTTTGTCATGTTAATAAGAGTTTTGATTATAGTAAGCCTATGGAGATAGACTTTATCATCCTCATTTTACAGATGAGAAGATCAAGGCTAGCAATGTTAAATGATGTGTTCAAGATCACTCAATACTGTGAATATATATATGTCAAAATTCAAACCAAGATCTTTTGATTTCCAAGTGCCAGGGTAGGGTTAGAAGACTGCTTCATTTACCATGATTAAATTATGTTGTCACACATTTCTGTCATTTTCCACTTTTTCTTGATACAAACTCTCTTCACCATGTATTTTTGCCCTGATGATTTCCTCAGAATTTTCTCCTAGCAGTAGAGTTGCTAGATTACATAGCATGCCTTTTTTTTTGGTACTGGGGATTTAACCCAGGGGCACTTAACCACTGAGCCATGTTCCCAGCCCTTTATTTATTTATTTACATATTTATTTGGTACTGGGATTGAATCCAGGGACACTTAACCACTGATTCACGTCCTCTCTTGTTTTTATTTTTTCATTTAGAGACAAGATCTCACTTCGTTGCTTAGGGCCTTGCAAAATTGCTGAAACTTGAAATCCTCCTGCCTCAGCCTCCCTAATCACTGGGATTACAGGCATGTGCCAACATGCCCAAATAGCATGCCTTCTTTTCAAGTTTCTATTCCTTTTAAGACTGCCACTCCCAGCCAGGCTGGTCAGCACAGGAAAGCTGAGTTGTTAAGACTTGATAGTGTCTCCTTCCCATGGCCATCTTTTTTTTTTTCTTTTGGTACTGGGGATTGAACCCAAGGACACTTTAACACTGAGTACATAATCAGTCCTTTTTCTTTTTATTATATGAAGACAGGTCTTGCTAAGTTGTTAAGGCTGGCTTTGAACTTGGAATCCTTCTGCCTCAGCAGAAGTTGCCAAGGTTAGCCTGGAATTTGGGATCTTCCTGCCCCAGCCTCCCAAATTGCTGGGATTTCAGGCATGGTAGCCCACATCTGGCCCTCAAAGTTATTTTCTTGTGTGCGTGTGTGGAAGGCAAAACCAGTAAATAGGCCATCACTGCAGAAGCAGAGGTCAGGGAAGCCTGTCAGGATTCGAAGGAAAGGAATGGTCTGGAAGTGAACATCTGTATGGTAAGGATGGCAGGAGGCCAGTTTCTGAGAACAGGTGGCAGCACCCCCCCCCCCAACACAGGCACACGCACATTCACTCTGGCCAGCTAGCCTCTGAGGTATCAGGCAGAAGGGCTAAGATTCCCATCTCCTAGTGCCCCAAAGAGGGCTGATGGCAAGTACCTTGTTCTGAAAGTCAGTCAGTCAATATCTGCTGAGCCCTTTACCCAAGGCCTCATCCATCCCAGCTAGGGTGCTTCAAGTTACTGGAGTTCCCCTCTGGTCCTGTCTGCTCAGCCCAAGGAAGTTAACCATTAAGGTATAGATGAATGACTGAATTATGCTTGGAAAAATCCTGACTTGAGGGGAGGGCTGGAACTGGCAGGGACATTGTTCCTGCTGAGCCCAGCATCCAAGGATGGTACTTAAAACAATTCTTCCTTCCCAGTTCTTGAATTACCACCAAGAGCTGTGCTCACTACCACATCTCATCATTTTCCTGGACTGGAGCTGGCTCACAAAGCTCAGGGAGTCCAGGTCTGGGAGTATGAGCTCTGTGTGGGCAGGGGAGCCCCTCTGAGGACCTTACCCCAGTGACAACTACCTAGATGAGTGCTATTTATCATAAGAAAATGCCTCTCCACTGCCAAGGAAATGGCCTAGAGCTGGGGTCTTGGTGACTGGTGGCTCAGGACTGACTTCTCTTTTTTTTGGTATTAGGGATTGAATCCAGGGGCACTTTACCATTGAGCTACACCCCAAACCCTTTTTATTTTTAATTTTGAGACAGGATCTCACTAAGTTGCTTAGAGCCTCATTCAATTGCTGAGTGAGGCCCTAAGCTTAGGCTAACCTTGAACTTGTGATTCTCCTGCCTCAGCCTCCCAAGTCACTGGGATTACAGGCATGAACCACCATGCCTGGCTAGAACTGACTTCTTTGAAGAAAGATTTTGAGACATATTGGGGGGGCTTCAAGTCTAACTGGTATGATTCCGAGAATTTGACCTCTCTTTGTTCATGGAGCTATCCCTATCCCCACAGGACGTTGTTTTGTACTGCCTCCAGAAGGACAGTGAGGATGTCAATCACCGCGATAATGCTGGCTACACAGCCCTGCACGAGGCCTGTTCCCGGGGCTGGACTGACATCCTGAACATCCTGCTGGAGCATGGTGCCAATGTGAATTGTAGTGCACAGGATGGCACAAGGCAAGAAAGTTTCTCCTTCTCTGAGGCCCAGTCCCATCTCCAGCTTAGCCCCTCCATGAAAAGAACTTGCCCCAGCCTGGACATTTGTATCACACCAAGCAGCGAGTTGCAGAGAGCCCTTTCCAGGAAGCCTTTTGGAAAATTTTTTGTAGACTGAAGAGGGAACCAGTTTAAAGCAGAATGAATTCCTGGATGGCCAGTCCACTCTGTTTACTAAGGGGAGGCTAAGATTTTCCAAGGTTCATCCCATCTCATGTAGCTCTTACCAGGAAGATCACTAAGCCTCCCTTCATTTCATCCTGGTGGGGCCCTGTCTCAGGCAGAATCTGGGGCCTTAGGAACTAATGGGAGGCTGACCTTAGATTAAGATTCTAGATTTGATTTTTATAATTTTGTTTTTTCTGTGGTTCTGGGAATTGAATGGCAGGGTCTCTACCACTGACCCACACCCCCAGTCCTCCATTTTAATTTTTTAAAAATATTTTTTAGTTGTAGATAGACATCATATCTTTATTTTTATTTATTTGTTTATTTTTATGTGGTCCTGAGGATAGAACCCAGGGCCCCATGTGTGCGAGGCAAGCACTTTACCACTGAGCTACAACACAGCCCTTAAATTTTATTTTGAGACAGGGCCTTGCTAAGTTGCCTAGGCCGGCCTCAAACTTGCAATCCTCCTACCTCAGCTTCCCAAGTTGCTGGGATTACAAGTGTACACCACCAAGCCTGACTATAATTTGCTTCCTACCCACTTTAAAACAAATACATACTTGCTACATCTTAGAGAAACTTACATTCTCCTCTGTTCTACCAGAGGACCTACTTCCTAGGTAAAATAAACCTGAGCTACATGACAAGCAGGGGGATTCAGACCAAAAGTTGCAGCCTCCATTTGGCCACTGACTGTTGTGTGGAGCTGCTCTGCCCATCCCTGCTCTTGGGCGGTCACCTGGGTTCTTCAGGTCTTAACCCCTGTATCTGTTTTAATTTTAACCTTCGTCAGGGACCCGTTCTCTTCTGAGCTACTAGTGGCACCTCATTGTGCCCTAGGGACTATCCCAAGATGTGGGGGTGGGGGGCTGAGGTAAAGAGAGTAAGGGGAGAGAAGAGAAAGAAGCACAGAGAGAGAAGGAGGTATGGGGGGGTTACAGGTCAGAGGTGGTCCCCCTCCCTGGAGCTTAGTCACATTCCACTGGAGTTATCCTAGGGCCATATCATTTTTTTTCTCTGATGAAGTAGCCTGAAACTTAAAGCTCATAGTTCCCACTTGGACCCTGTTTTCCTCACCCCATATCACCTCCACAGGCCAGTTCATGATGCAGTGGTCAATGACAACTTGGAAACCATGTGGCTCTTGCTGTCCTATGGGGCTGATCCCACATTGGCCACCTACTCGGGTCAGACAGCCATGAAGCTGGCCAGCAGCGACACCATGAAACGCTTTCTGAGTGGTAAGTGTGGCCGAGATTTGCAGCCAGTATCCTCTGACCTCTGAATCCTGAACCTGTCAGGGGATCTTTTTCATCCTCCTCCATCCCAAACAGCTACCTATGAGGAGCACCTTCCTACTTCACATGTTTTTTTCAGCTTCTTAGAAATCCCTAACTACTTTAAAATAAAAAGCCACTTGCTGTATGTGTCCACATTTCAACCTCTTCAGGATCCTGGAAGCCCATGGGGACCCATTTCACTAGGTATCTGGTGTAGACCTCTTTGAGGAACAGCAGCTCTGCTAGTAGATCTGGTTGGGGGCAAAATGTGTTGATCTGTGCTGTGAATGGGATGTCAGTGGCAAAGAAGTGATGCTTAGCTTGTTGCTATTGTTTTTGCAATTTTTCTTTGTGATCAAAGTGAAACCCCTGGGACCCTCCCTGAAGCTTTATTCCTCACAGCTCTTACCAGTGGTTACTGTGATGTAATCCCCCTTCTCTCCATTTCATCTCTTCCACCCTCACCTGTCCCTTCTGGAAAAGTGACTTGTGTCCAGGCCCATGATAAGGACCACAAGCCAGTGTGCACTTATTTTCTCCATAGTGGGTAGCAGCTGTTAGTGTGCAGGTAGATAGCTCTACTGAGTTGGGCAGGGGGAAGAGGGGAAAGGTGGCACCTAGCTTATATATGTTCAGTAGGAATCTCATTAGATTTGACATTGTAATACAGAACCCCACCTCTTAGTGACATCATAGCTTTGACACTTGGCTGTTACTTCAGACTGCCTGAGTAACAGAGCTGCTGAAAATTTTATCTCTGAACCTGGTTAGAGACTTCAGTGTTTGCAGTAGAAACTCTTGGACCAGGAACCAACTAACCTAAGACCTCTCACCCCTCTCTTACCTGGACTTTGGATCTACTTATTCCCGAACCCCGGCCCCAAACCCTACCTGTCAGAGATACAATTCTGGGTTCCCAATCATGGCCTATTTGTCTATTAAACAGAGGTTACCTCAGTGAACCTGAGCTGAAGTTTCTGATGAAAGGAAAAACAGGTGGGGTGCACTGTCTTTAGACTGGTGGAAGCTGGGGATTAAAGCAAGGGTGATGGAAGACTGCTGATGAAGATTTTGACTTCTGCCTAGCCCCCCTCCACTCAGATCCTGGCCTGAACCTTGGAATCTAGGCCTCAGTCCTCCCAGCCTGACTGAACCTCAGCCCGGGAGGCAAGAGGGCTACCTTTTCCATTTTTCTTCCCCCTAGCTCTGGCTCCTCAAACCTCTGTTCTTAAGGGATAGAGCAACTTCTGGATTTCCATTCAGCCGTTTGTCCTGGGCCAGTGATAACCATCATTCCCTTTAGTCGCTAGGGATGTGCTCTTTGTGGCCCCCTCTTACATACCAGGCACAAATGCATTCTCTCTCAGATATACATGTGTTATCTGTACTCCACTGGATTCCCAGGAAAATGGGGCACAGATGAACATCCTGAACATCTCAATATGATAAAGGCAGTGTGAAACTCTTTCATAAACTGGCCAATGCAGGGGCCTCTCCAGGCTAGAAATCTCCCTGAGAGTCTCAGAACTCTCTGGGTCTAAGTAAAGCTATCTCTGACCACCTTGATAAGCAGAGGAACTCTTTTTTTCTAAAACCCCCCAAAGAGTTTGAATGTTGAGACCATTTTAAATACTTTTTAGGTACTAAAAAAATTAGAAATAAACACCTTTCTCACTCATTTTTTTTGCTGTACTGGAGCTTGAACCTAAGGCCTTGAACCCAGGGCTAGGCAAGTGCTCTACCCACTGAGCTATATCCCCAACCCCTCTTTCCCCCTCTTCCTCTTACTGTCAACTCATACCAACTCCTAATCAGTCTTTTGACATCTCCTTAAACTAACTCAAATGCCCGTTCATGTTGCAAAATCCAGAGAAGAATTTTGTTTTTTGCTGGGGGAACAGTACCAGGGATTTAACCCTAAGGTGTTTTTACAGAGCTACATCCTCCACTTTTTAATTTGAGGCAGGATCTCTCTAAGTAACTGAGGCTGGCCTTGAACTTGTGATACTCCTGCATCAGCCTCCCAGGCCTGAGATTACAAGCATGGGTCACCATGCCTGACTGGGAAGACTTTTCTTAAAACTGGTACTTCTACCCTATTCAGGCTGAGCACCTTCTTTCAAATGTTAACAACATTTCTCAATTCATAGGCACGAGGTGGCTTAATAATGGAGGTCAGGAGCTATGCAGGTTTAGAGATTAGGTCACCACTTCTCCATGCAAAGACTGAGCTCTATCAGCCTGTTAGGAAAAGTTCTAGCAAGTCAGGTTAGGACCTCAGCCCCAGGGAGGCAAGCACTGGCAGGAGTCAGCAGGCTTCCCCCAGGAAGGGTGGGGGAACTTGGCCCCAAAGGCTATTTGGTTGAGAGAAGGTGAAAGGACAATACTCAGTGGCTTTTTTAAAATATCAGGTGAAATTCACCTAATGTGACCCTTTAAAGTGAATAATTCAGTAGCATTTAGGACATTCATGATGTTGTGCAACCAACATCAGGGGCTCTTTCAATGCTTTGATCTGAGTATTTTTTGCTTTCTTTTTTCATCTCTGGACTCCTCCCCACCAGTTCTCCAGAAACCACTGGAGTAACTGGATAGTGACTGCGGGAAGCAATAGGTTGGAGGTTAGGGAAGCATTCCTTCCCTGCCCCCCCACCTGGATACATTTTCATGGACTTTGTTGTTGTTGTTTTCACCTTGCCTATCTGGCTGAGGTATTTTTGAGGTATTTTAGAAACTATTTTGTTTGGGGGGATTTTTTTTCTTTTCATTCCCAAGTGTTTGCCTGACCAAACTTCATAGATTATCATCATTCTCCTCCCCGCAATGAAGGTCTCACTGGACAAAAATGAAGGTGAATCCCTGTAGGGCACAAAGGGCTCTCTTTTCTGCTAGTGGTCAAGGGGGCCCGAGCATCAGGGTCATGCCTCCTGTACAGCTTCCTTTGCTTTATGCAAGGGCCCTATTCTGAAAGACTTGTCTGTGACTTAAATCTTCTGTGTATGCAGCAGAATGTCACTATTTACAGGCATCCTGTAATGAATCCTTTCGTAAAGCAGAAGATGCTGGTAATTCATCTGGGTTGTAAATGTGGATTTTCTTATATTGGGTTGATTTGAGGTGAAGCTCATTTCCTGTGAGATCATGAAGGACCAAATGGCACTCCCTCCCTGTCCCATTCATATATTGAGCACCTATTAAATTTTGGGTGCTGTGCTAGGTACTAGAAGTCAGACAGTAAACAGTATCTACCCTAATTTTGGGGCTTGGAGTATCAAGCTGTCCAAACCGCCCCCCCAAGAGGCCTTTGGAAGGCTTCCCCCATGAACCAAATTACAGACAGGCCTGTGACTGATTTACCTTTGACCCTTTGAAGAAAAGAGTAATATCCAAGCGAGCAGAAGGAAAACAGACATGTTTGTTTCCTCCTCTGTGGGAAGGAACGTTGGAGTCAGAGAGAGTTGCCACAGCTTGGTCAGGGCATCTAAGGCAGTGCCAGGACTGCTTTTCCTTCCACTGATGGAAGGGTTAGCAATTTACCACTTGAGGTCACTGAATCACAGGGTTTTGTTTTTCTTTCTAGAGACCTCTGCCGTATGACCCCATGTTGAAGACGGCTTGCTTTTTGTTTTTTCAATCCTTTCATGTCCCTCAGCTAGTGACTTAGCTGGTAGAGAAGGGGAGGGGTTTATGGAACCCTAGGAAACAGAGAAACTCTGCAGGCTGCTGCTCACATGGAGGTGAGAGGGTCTACTCTTGGAATGAAGCTCTGAGGGTGCTTTTTAAAAAAAAGCACATCGAGGTAAAACTCCTTGTAATGTGAAATTAATGATTTACGTGAACAATCCAGTAGTATTTACTGCATTCAATATATTTTGCCACCACTACCTCTATCTAGTTCCAAAACATTTTTGTTACCCCCAAATGAAGCCAAATGTTACCCATGAAGTAGTTGCTTTCATTTCCCCTTCCTACCCACCCCTAGCAACCATTAATCTGCATTCTGTCTCTACAGATTTACCTTTTCTAGAAATTTTGTTATGAATGGAATCATACAATCTGGGGCTTTCATGTCTGGGTTCTTTCTTGAGTACACTGATTTCAAGGTCTCTTCATGTGTTAGCATGTCTCAGTCCTTTATTCTTTTTATGCTGAGTAATGTTTCACTGCGTGTATATATTCCATTGTGCTTTTCCCTTTATCTACTGGTGGACTTTTGGGCAGTGTACACCTTATTTTTTTTTTTTTTTTTTTTGGTACTAGGGATTGAACCCAGGGGCACTTAACCACTGAGCCACATCCCCAGTCTTTTTTTGTATTTTATTTACAGACAGGGTCTCAGTGAGTTGCTTTAGGGCCTTGTTAAGTTTCTGAGGCTGGCTTTGAACTTGTGATCCTCCTGCTTCAACCTTCCGAGTGGCTGGGATTATAAGTGTGCACCACCGTGCCCTGCTAGTGTGCACCTTTTATTTTTTTAACTATTGTCAACAGTGCTGCTATGATCATGCAGATACAAGTATGTGTTTTACTATCCATTTTCCATATTTTTTGATTATATACATAGGAGAGGGGGACTGCTGGGCCCAGGGAACTTTTTCAAGGAAAGGATAAGAGGAAAGGACTGAAAGTTGTGCTTTGCAGTAGGAGTAGGGAGGATCAAGGAAAAGGAAGTTCACTTCATTCTGATTGTATGTGAATATCTATGGAATGCGTATTGAAGCTGCACCTTTGAGCAGGTCCTGGAGCTCCTCCTGTGTGCCACTCATAGGCCTGTTCCATCTTTGCTCAGGCCAGTTAACTTTTGTCTGTCTCAGAAGGGCAGGTTCACCTGCACATGACAAAGATTTGCAGGCAGTGCAGAGAATTAGAGGAATGTGCCAGGGGCTCTGAAGACAGTCCCTAGAGAGGAGCCCCAGGAATGTGGTGAGCTTGGGCTGCTCTGATGGAATCCTTGTGTGACCTCTTGTGGGAGGAGGGGGCAACCAGCAGGAGTGCATCTGTTTTGGCATGCTGGTTGAGCAAGCACTTTATAGTCTCACCTTATAGTGATTCCCCCCATATTAAGCTCTTATGTGCCAGGAACTGGGCTTAGTACAGTTTGGGTAATAATGAACAAGACCAATAGACACTCTGTCTTTTTGAGACTTACATTCTCATTCCTTTATCTTCCATGACACCAAGCACAGGTTTAGGCCTAGAGTAGACTCCTACCTACCTGACAGATGCTTCTGGAAGAAACTGCTTCCAATTCTCAAGTGGCACAGAGTAAAGAGCCCAGAAGCTGACAGTGCAACCTCCAAGTTTTTTCCTGAAACACCAAAGATCTAATGTTCATGACTGAAGGTTTCCCACTCTGGTTGCTCAACCACTGCTTTGAAAGTTTCTCTCTGGATGCCCTCCTACTGGAGGAACCCCTTTGTTTCTTAGAAGATGCCTAAAAATGGGTAGCAGTTAATAGGATGCTAAGATGACCCAGAAGGAAGGTGCATCTGGTGGTGGAGGTGCTTTCTATGGGGGGAAATGAGTTCCATTCCTTTAAGAAGGTTGCCAACTTCCTTCTGAGATTTGGTTTGCAGGTGACGCCCTCACTTCACCTGTGCCCTTTGGACTCTCTCCTGTCCTGTTGCCCAGGTGTTGCTTGAGGGCTGGTGGCAACTACATATAGCTAAATCAGCTTGCCAGTTGTGTTGGTTGGCATATTGATAACTGCGGGGCCATGCATCCACAGGTGGCACAGTTGAATTTGTCATAAAAGCTGTGGGCCTGCTTTTTGTTCAGGTGGAACCAAGAGGTGAAACAATTCCACTAGTTCGTGCCTAACCAGGAAACAAGGAGGTTACTAAGGGTGACCTGAGTCTGTCTTTAGAGCCAGGAAACAAAAGTGGTTTCAAAAGTTTTTATTGTGGTAAAATACACATAACATTTACTGTTTTAGTCATTTTAAAGTATAAAATCGAGTGACAGTAAACACACTCATGATGTTGTACAATCATCACCACTATCTAGTTTCAGAAAATTTTCATTATTCCAAAGGGACACCCCATCCCCATTAGCAGTCACTGACCATCTGCCCCTTTCCCCAGCCCCTGGCAACCACCAAACTGCTTTCTATCTCTATGGATTTGCCTATCCTGAACATGTCATATAAGCAGAATCTTATAAATGTGGCCTTTGTGACTAACTTCTTTTACTTATTATTGTGTTTTCAAGGTTCATCCAGGTCATAGCATGTATGGATTTTTTTTTCCTGTATGAGTTATTTTTTTCTTTTATTTCACATAGCACCCATCAATACTTATTCCTTTTATGGCTAAATACTGTTCCACTGTATGAATATACTCCATTTTGTTTATCCATCCAGTGGATGGCCATTTGAGCTGCTTCCAAACCTTTTTTTCTTTTCTTTCTTTCTTTCCTTTTTTTTTTTTTTTTTTTGGTATTGGGGATTGAGCCCCTCAAACTTGGAATCTTCCTCTCTCAGCTTCCCATCCACCTTTTTCTATTATGAGTATAGCTCTTATGAACATTTGTGGATAAGTTTTTGTTTGAATACCTGTTTTGTGTGTGTGTGTGTGTGTGTGTGTGTGTGTTGCCGGGGATTGGACCCAGGGCCTTGTGCATGCAAAGCAAGCACTCTGCCAACTGAGCTATATCCCCAGCCTGAACACCTGTTTGTAATTCTTTTGGGTGTATATACTTATGAGTGGAAGCAAAAGGTGTTTTTGAGGATAAATATCGTCTTTTCTCCCATGTATTTCAAAGACAAAAACAGAAGGAATTATGCTCATCTTACTTTTTTATTATTTTTGGAGCTGGCTATGGAACTCAGGGCCTCTCACATGCTAAGCATACGCTTTCCTACTGAGCTCTACCCACAGCCACTTACTTTAAAGTGGAGACATCTTGATTGGATATGTTAACATTGGGAACCAGCAGGGAAGGAAAATCCTGGGATTGCTGTAGGATTCTGCCTGCAGAGGAATAACCTATACCATTTGAAGCAGGGGTCCCAAAACTACATGCCTTCAGGCTGATGTGTAAAAGAGGGAAGAAGCTGGGTGGGGACTGGAGCCCACACGTGTCACAGCTCCCTCCAGCCAACTGTTGACATGCAGGAATATGGATGCAATGTTGCCAGATTCTCTCAATTTTTTTCCACAAAAATTAGAAATCCATATTTTTAAGGGAAATTCCCAGTTTTAAGGTGCTAGGGGTTACATTTTAAATACTAGGCCAAATCTCAGGTGGTTAGTGGGTTAGATTGAGGTCCTGGCTGCTGGTTTGTAATCTCTGACTGGGAACAAGAAGCAGATAGCTGTCTGGTCAGTCCCGCCTCTCTTGTGATCCTTCCTTCCTTCCCATTTCCCCAACCCCATATTCATGGACATTGCCTTCTCCAGCCTTTCCTCCTTGTCTCACGGCCTTCTCTTCTTTCATCAGATCACCTCTCAGATCTTCAGGGCCGGGCAGAAGGTGATCCTGGTGTATCCTGGGATTTTTACAGCAGTTCTGTGTTGGGTAAGCTTTAGGTGGAAAGAATTCTACCCTCATCTATGGATCAGAGATATGGGACTTGGTTTGGGTTTCACTGATTCTTTTCAAAGATGGGAATTGCCATGTGGAGGTCCTTCCTCACCTGTTAGTAGTTTACAGTCCATTTTAATCCAGACCATAATCCCTCCACCACTAGACCATGACCTCATTTGCCGGAATGAGAAGATGTAAAACTCATCTGGACAAAGCCATCCTTCCTTGGCCCTCTACTACTCCCCACCCTGAGTACTTTAAAAATTCTCTCTCCCAAGGTCCCTTTCTCCTTCCTTGCTTTGTCTTAACTCTCCCAGAAGCCACCCCCCCCCCCACCCCTTGTGAGCCTCTACACTTTTTTTGGTATTACTCAACAGAGACCCAAATCCTCATCTGGCAGCTATCATTCCCTCCCTCCCCTCTCCTGATGATGCACTCTAGTTTTTGAGATAGCTGCTGTCTTCTGAACCTTAGCCTTCTGGTTCAAGCTTTCCTCTCTTGGAAGATCAGTACATCTTTGTGGTGGTCATTTAGCATTTGCCTGTTGGGCCAGGGGCTGAAGATTAAGGGAACTGACTATCTCTAAGCTTGAGAGAAGCTGAGCAGGAGAAGATTGGGATGGAATTCAATCAGCCACACCCAAACATGTGGCTGGAAAGGGAACCATCTGAGCCCCCAGGCTTTAGGGATCAGGCAGTAAAGCAGTTTGGGAAAGCTGCAGCCAGAGAAGAGCAGGTGTTTTTAGCCTGCCCTTGACTGTGGATAGCATCTTCAGGCCTCAATCTCCAACAGCTGGGAAGCTCATCCTTCACATCACCTTGCCTTTTCCAATCAGCAGGTGGAGGAATATAATGAATCTCTGCCACAAAATATTTTTGGGGGGGGGAATAGAACTTTCACGTGCTCTCCCAAGAATGTGAGCCATGGGTTCAATAAACCTTGATCCCAGCCAGGGACCTGTGGCCTTGTCGTTTATCTCCTAATCATACCCTTTATGCCTCTTTCACTGGCATTTTTTGTCTTTGGTTTCGTACGTATAGCCAAGTTCTAATTCCCATGTACTCTCCATACAGAGCAAAAAGACGGGTTTACCTGTGACCTCCTGCATAATCCTCCTGGGAGTGCTGATCAAGAGGGAGATGATTTGGAAGAGGATGATTTCATGTTTGAGCTCTCAGACAAGCCTCTTCTCCCTTGCTACAACCTCCAAGTGTCAGTGTCCCGCGGGTAAGTGTCTGAGAGATCTGTAGGGACCAAGTGCCAGGATCCTGGCAACCTCTAGCCTGCCTCTCAGGGAAGGTGGAGCTCTCCAGAAGGAGATGAGGACCTGGCAAATGAGCAGTGGAGTGTAGGCAAGATAACATGTGACAAGTGCCCACGTGACCCTCCAGCCCATGTTGAACATAACTTTTGTTCAAACTGGAGTATGTGGACCTCTCGGTCTGTAATAGGTCCATCAAATGTGTGAATCTCCAGAACCCCAAATCTGGATTTACTCCCTGAAGCCTTTGGATACTGTTCTGTGTATAAGCGATAATCTGTAGGACTGATGAACTATTAGAATCCCTGGAACATTCTTGTGGTTTCTGGGGGCAGCCAGACAGAATATTTGCAATTGAGATTCTTGGAAAAACGGGGACATATGGTTGCCATAGCTGTGGAGCCGCTAGGGTCTTTAAGCAATCCACAGCTTGGTTTCCCATAGCCTTAATGTGGGCAAGGTGATGGCATCAATGCTGCCAGCTCAGATGACTGTGTGTCTGATAATAGAGTACCCATGTTCTGAGACTGTAGCATACCTGACACTTAGTGTTAAACTCAACCAAATTGACTCTTTATTTGATGATTCAGAAGGGAGCTCAACCTGCAGGGCTGTGGTTCTCCTTGGGCTTCCCAGCACATCAGTGTGTGAAAGTGCTGGTTGGGAGAATGGGAATGTGGGATCCGTTGCCCTTGTGTTCCTAGCCTACATCATGAACTAGTCTCCGATTACCTTGGCAAACAATTTTAAGGATAGTTTTCCTTGATATCTGTTTTTCAAATATCAGACCCTTTTTTTTTTTTTTTTTTGAGACAGGGTCTCACAAAGTTGCCAAGGCCTGTCTCAAACTTGTGATCTTCTTGCCTGAGCCTTCCAAGTAGCTGGGATTACAGGCGTGCACCACCTTGCCCATATCAATTAGACCCTATTTGAAAAAAAAAAAAAAAACAGCAAACTAGTGTGACATGAACAGGTCAGGGAGCTGGATGGATGATGGGTTAGAAATGTGTGAGGTAAGCTTCTCCATTTATGAGGCTCACTAGACCCTGGTTTCTTTGCATCCCTCCCCCCATGGCCTGATAAGAATAAAAATAGCCTATATGATGGCACTAGTAGGGATCAGGTTTCAGGGGCTTTTGGTCCTTTTTCTTCTGAGCAGAAGCTGATCCCTGAGGGTGGGGCGGGGCCTCTGGGATATAGTATTGCACAGTGAATTAATTCCTCCAGAGTGTTCAGCACCTCCTTCTCTGAAACAGGATCTTGGACTGCAGGCAATAAAAGGACCAGGGTAGTCTGCTTTAGGTGTGGACAGAAAATGGGCAATCGAGGGCTGCGTGCCACTGTGTGAACTGCTCCCAGAGCTAGGCAGCAGGCGTGTTTTCATCTGAGAGCTGGCTGTGGGCAAGGCTGCCTTCCTGACGTGACATCCCCCTGTGCTTGTTCTAAAACTGCCCTTCCCCCATAGCTGTAGCACAACATGGACAGTTCAAGTCTTTAAAAAGTTGGGGGAAGGGGCTGGGTGCCATGGCACACACCTGTAATCCCAGCTGCTCATGAGGGCTGAGGCAGGAAAATCACAAGTTTGAGACCCGCCTCAGCAACTTGGTGGAACTCTGTCTTAAAATAAAAATGTAAGAAGCTTGGAAATGTAGCTGAGTGGTGGAACACTTGCCTAGCATGCATGAGGCCCTGGGTTCAATCCCCAGCACCGCAAAAATAAATAAGTAAAGAATTGGGGGGTACTCTGAAGCTCTGTGGGTTCAGAAGTGCCTTCTGTATTATCAGACTAGATTCTGATTACCAGCAAGTTCTGGAAGGTTTTCCCCATTCTTTGAGAAGGATGAGCCAAGTGTACGATGACTGTAGTTCCTTTCTCAACCTACAACACTCCATTCCCTAATCACATGCGATGACAAGCGTTTGCTGTCATTTGGAAGAAATGTTGCATTTTAGGGATAAGGATTGTGGATCTGGGTAGATATTTTAAGATATACAGAACATTCAATTTTATAAACATGTCTTAAGCAGCTGCACCAGGTCAAACTTTGAGGACCAGAACAAGCTCTGGGCTTCAAAGAATCCAGTCTAGTGTACTAGACAGACAAGTATATAATTAACTCTAATAATAAAGACCAAATGTTCTAAGCAGTTTTATTATTGTATAAAGCTCAAACAGTTCAGAAGGGTGTCAAGTGAAAACAAAAGTTCCAATCCACCATGAGCTTCTATTCCTGGACCCCAGAGGGGACCACAGCAATGTTGCTTTTGTAGCCTTTCTGCAGTGGGCTCTACTGGAAGTTGTTCTTTTTTTCTGTACTGGATGTAGAATCCTGTACCTGGATTTGCCCCCTTGGGGGGCTCATTGGGCTTTCCACAGGCAGCATCTTGTGTCTGCTAGGTGCTCCCCTGTACCCTTGAGCTATATACCCAGCCCTTTTTATTTTTAAATTTTGAGACAGGGTCTCACTAAGTTGCTTAGGGCCTTATTGAGGTGCTGAGGCTAGCTTTGAACTTGCGATCCTACTTCAGCCTCCTGAGCCACTGAGACTAGAGGTGTGTGCCACCACACTTGGCTTAGAAGTATTCTAATAGAAGGGTGAACCAAGTGCCTTGAGAACCATGGAAGATGGGATGAGTGATCATTTCGATTGGGAAAAGATTTCACAGGTGATAGGCCATCAAAACTGGCCCAGGAAGGAGAGAAAGGCACAGGGCACATGAGCAAAAGAACTGAGATACACAAATTCAGGAAGTTCAGAAAGCAGGGATAGTCCTGTATCAGGTGGCTGGCACTTGGTGGGGTGGGGGATACAGTGTGGGGAGGGTTTAGGGGTGGAGATTAGGCTGAAGAGGTTGAATGGGGTCATCTTTGGAAGGTCTTATTTAATATTATGCTAAAGAATTAGAAGTATGTCCTGGAGGCACTGGGGATCCACTGAAAGCTGTTCCAGGGAGAAACTGGGTATAGTGGTACATGCCTGTAATCACAGTGACTTCAGAGGCAAGGCAGGAGGATTGCAAGTTCAAAGCCAGCCTCAGCAACTTAGAGACCCTCTCTCAAAAAAATTTTTTTAACGTAAAAGGGCTTGCAATGTAACTCATTGGTAAAGCAGCCCTGGTTTTAGTCCCAGTAATCGGGAGAAAAAAAGGAAGGAAGCTAGGAAGCTATTCAGGGAGTGAAGGGTCAAGATTTTTTTTAATATTAAATTGCATTTTAAAAAAATTTTTCCATATCTTTATTTTATTTTTATGTGGTGCTGAGGATCAAACCCAGTGCTTCATGCATGCTAGGCGAGTGCTCTACCTCTGAGCCACAACCCCAGCCCCAAGATTTTTTTTTAAAGAAAAAAGCTAATTGTAACAAGAGGATCCAGTGAGGGTGGGAAGGGTACAGAAGAATGACTCTTGGCAAAGCGAAACCGATTAGGGGCTGTGCAGTATATCCCAGGCCAGAGGTGGCAAATGCTGGAGCTGGGACAGTGGACTGGCTAGGAGGGAAAGCCAGGTAAACTGGGACCACAACATGAGGATGTAGTGTTTCTGTCTGGTTTGGTCAGCGTAAGCATTTGGCCTGTGACTAGCCTCTTCGCACCCCTCCCAGCTGTCCCCAGGCTGCAGCCCAGTCGGGTGTGCTCAGCAAAGGCAGACTGGCTGTAATGTGAGCCCCAGGCCTGCAGAAACAACGATGGTGCTGCCTGCCGCTGGAGAAAAAACTTGTCTAATGCATTCCAGAGCCAAAGAGAAATGCCTTTTGGATTACCCGCAGTTTAGGCCTTTCTCCACGGCTCCCCATGTGCTAGGGAAGATCTTGGAGAACAAGAAGGCAGAGGAAGCAGGAGTGAGAACAGGAAAGGGAAACCAGCCAAGGTCGGCAGGGGTAGGGGGCCAGGGAAGGAGTGGTCCCAGCACATGGTATACCCCAGGTCACAGGGCCACAGGTCACAGGAGTGCAAGCTAAGCCCTGGGGAAGCCTGCTGAGGTTTCAGCTCTCCAAGGCCCATGTCCCTCCTGCTCCCTCTTTTTGGAAGAGCTCAGTCATTGGGGAAGTGTTCAGATGAAAGCTGGGCCAGGCAGTGTTGGGGACAAGAGAAAATATTTGTCTCAGCCTCACCCAAAGAGCCCCTGGTTTAGTGGGAAGTAGCCAGACTGACAGACTTGGGAGAATGAGGAGCTAGGTTTGCCCCCTCAGGGGCTCATTGGGCTTCCCACAGGCAGCATCTCGTGTCTGCTAGGTGCTCCCCTGCACCCTGAGCCTCCTTCTCTGACTCCTGTCCTTGCCTTTTTAGGCCCTGCAACTGGTTCCTCTTTACGGATGTCCTGAAGCGGCTGAAGCTCTCTTCTAGAATCTTTCAGGCCCGGTTCCCGCACTTTGAAATCACCACCCTGCCCAAGGCCGAGTTCTACCGGCAGGTGGCCTCGAGTCAGCTGCTTACCCCTGAGGAGAGGCCTGGTGGCTTGGACGACAGATCTCCCCCAGGCTCCTCTGAGACTGTGGAGCTAGTGCCCTATGAGCCCGAGCTGCTTCGGCTCCTAGGGTCTGAGGTGGAATTCCAGTCTTGGAACAGTTGACGGGGAAAACAGCCCCTCCCTGTTCTTTCTCCTTCAAGTTCACCCTTCCCTCACCTCCCATTTCTTCCCCCCACCGAGCACCAGACTGCAGAATGAGGCAATAATACGGACCAACAAGAAGCCGCCTTATCAATGCCAGCATTAGTGACTGGATTTTTTTGTTTTTTGGTTACATTAGTTCTCATCTCCCTGTCATCGTCATTGTTGTTGTGGTTGGTGATGGGGGTGGAAAGTTGAACTCCACGTCTGAAGATGGGAGGTCCCTGGGGGTGGTGGGAAGTGGTGCCAGGGTGCCTTGGACTGGCCTCCTTGTGCATGACCAAGACCAAATGTGGGCCTGGATGGCTGCGGCCTGTCCAAAGGAGAAATCAGAAAAGCCCAAATCTGAGCACCCCCTCCGTCCCCCTGTGTTCTTCTGTCTTCCATAGTATTTATTTTATTAGTATTTAATTTGTATTGTTTCATTGGTTTCTGATAAGTCTGTATCACTGTGACGATTTGAGACAACTTGTTGTATTGAGGGACTTTCTTTACCTCCTTTCTCTTTCTTTATCTCCTTTCTCTTTCTTTATCTCCTTTCTCTTTCTTTCTTGATAAGCTTTGGGGCTGCTCCCTCCCTCTAAGAGTGATTCCCAGGTTGCTTTTCCCCACTGGGGAGGGGGCCGGGTTGGGAGACATCAACTTGTGATTAAGGAAGCTGGCTGCTGCTGGCCCAGAGCTGGGGGGCTGGGGGTAAATCCCGAGGCTTTGGTGCTCCCCATCCCCCTGCCAGTTTTTCTCCTCCCATCTTGAGATTCCTGTTTACTGGGGAGAGAATTGTAGGGTGAGGGGTTCATTTCAATTACTCTAATAAAGGGGAGTTAAGGGGTCTGAGGGGTGAGGGTACCCTCCTCCCGCTTTCTTCACAGCTTCCCTCAAGAGTGCACAATATGGGTTTGTTCTTGCATCTTTCCCCCTGTACCCCCACCTACACCATCCCATCCTGGCCTCCCCCTCTCAAGATACTGAGCCTCTCATCTCCCAGCCCTCACCCCCTACCTCTACCCCTTCCCAGACTTGCAGCATCTCTTTCTGCTCCCTCCTCTGCCATTCTCCTTTGGATTTTGTAGAGGGCTGTGGGACTGACTGCCAGATGTGAAATCAGGCATCAGCTGCTCCCTAGGCAAGGGCAGGAGACCAATCTCCAGCCCAGACTCCACTCCCATTTGGAGTCCTGGGCTGCACATGTGGCCCCACCAGGCCTCCTGTCTGGCCTCGGGCCCCTGGGCCTCCAGTACTGGATCTGTTCAGGGAGAAAGAGGGAAGAGTTTGGGTTGCTTCCCTGTCCCCGCCCCCTCTGTGGTGTTGTCTTTCCCACTCTTGTTCTTATTTTTCTACCAATTGCTATTTTTCCGAACAATCCTTGTAGAGAGTATGTACCATCCAAAGGCAGAAGGGCCTTGCTATGGCTGGCTCTGGTTGGAGATGGTACAGTTTTATTGTACAGGTGCTAAACAACAACAACAAAAGAAGAAAATAGAAAAAAAAAAGAAAAAAAAGAAAAAGAAAAAAAAAAGCCAGTTTGAGGATGGGACAATCTGTTCTCTGGAGGCTCCTGACCCATTCGGGAGCATTGGTGGTTATTTTCTTTGTATTGTTTGTTCTTTGTTCCTGGGGGAATTTCTGGGCCCCCTTTCTGTAGGACTGCTCCCCAGCCCCACCACCCTGCCCAGTTGGTTTTGAACAGTTGTTCTCCCTTTTTAAAAAACAAAAACAAACAAAAAAACCACAAAAATATATATATATATAAA
This sequence comes from Callospermophilus lateralis, assembly GCF_048772815.1. Lineage (NCBI taxonomy): Eukaryota > Metazoa > Chordata > Mammalia > Rodentia > Sciuridae > Callospermophilus > Callospermophilus lateralis. Next base: position 105,561,633 of record NC_135325.1, read on the forward strand.
TATATATATATATATATATATATATATATATATATATATATATATAAAGTTGAGGGGTTTTGGATTTTAATTTTTGTTTGTTGGGATTCATGGTATTGTGTGATTTATTTTGTTTTATGTTTGCCTTTACTTTTTTGCATTTGGGTGTGTATTCTGGCTGCTCTTTATGTTTCATTTTAAACAAAACTGGCTATGGAGTCAAAAACACTTGCATACTGAAAAATCTGTGTCAGGGCCTCTGTCTCCTTTCTCTCTTTACTCTTCTTCCCTTTGAGGCTTTTCAGGGGTTAAGATGGGCATCTAGATTCAGTAAATGGGGAAATCCTGGATCCTCTTTATTGTGGTCCCCCGTGGTGCAGAGGGTGAAGGCAACATGCACTGGCTCATGAACATTTGGGTCACTGGGTCGTGATCTGAAAAGAAAAGGCAGGAGCAAGTCCCAGGGGCTGGGCTGGGGGGAAAACAGAATATCTGGCTTACCTTGCGTTGGTCTGGGAGGCTGTGCCTGAGCATTGTGTTTGCTACGGGAGTATCAGGACGGAGGGGAAGAGCCATCTTTTTAGTAGTGGTGGGGAATGATCCTCCCTATAAAAAGTCACCTGCCTGCTGACTCTCCTTCCAGCTCTGGACCACCCACCTGGCTGCACATCTGATCACACTGCCCTGGCCCTTTGGTCAGTGTCTCCCCTGCACCCTGCAGTGTTGGCCTTCTACAGTTCTGGTTTCTAGCTACCCAGCTACTCTGAAGGCATGGTTGATTTTACAATTTCTCCTCCCACTTTTTTTTTTGAGTGTGTGTGTTGGGGGATGTACTGGAAATTGAACCCATGGGGCTCTACCACTGAGCTACATCATAGATTTTACTTTGAGACACGGTCTTGCTAAGTTGCCTAGGCTGGCCTCAAACTTGAAAGCTTCCCAAGTTGCTGGGATTGCAGGTGTGCACCACCACACCCAACTCTCCTTGTTTCTGAAAAATGGGTAAAAAATATGATTTGTTCACTGCAGGCTTTAGAATATGTGGTTACAGTTTGAGGGGGATGTTGGAGAGGCCTGAGCTGAGCCTTTTAAGCTACATTTCTACTTTATTCAAGTATCCTGTAGGCATCACCTCTCCCATGAAATCTTTCCCAGCCACTCTCATCCCCTTTTAAGCTCTTGCTGTGGCTCCAGTAGGCTGTGGCTGCAGTGAACAGGTAAGGAGATCTGTGTGTCTGGTCTGGTTCAGCCATCACCAGGAGTGAACTGTGAGCTGCTCTCCTTGCTCAAACCTCAGAAGCTTTCTTTGACGGGGTCATTCTGTTCAGATAGAGGGGCATCATCCTTTTTGAGCCACAGCATTAATCTTCCTCATAGACCTTCCCTACCCGCTTTCTGATCCCATGATCTTCCCAAACAACCCCATAGTGATTCTGATTTCAGGTCCATCCTCTGGAACTTGTGGCTAAGCAGTGAGACATGTCAGTAGATCATAGAAGCCATGGTGCTAAGTGTAAAGATTCAATTAGGCCCAGAATGCTATGGGAGCTCAAAGGGATGGGCTAAGGGGATGGGGGTGGCTGGGAAAGACTTTCTGGGAGAGGTGATGCCTAATGGACACTTGAATATTCAAGTAGAAAAGTAGGCATTAGAGGTGGCAGGGGAGAATGTTTGAACTGAGGACAATCTGAACAAAGACTTGGAGACAAAGGAAGGAAGTTAAAGTGGAACTAAACAGTTTTGTTTTCATACTTTACCTTCCACCTAGAGTTCTACTGCCCTTCTCTGCCAGGTTGTAATGATCAAGGCAGGAGGTATACACATCTCCATAGGCGACTTCTTATTAAATGGTCTCCTAATCCTTCCACTGTGGTGTGGGAAAGAGTACCACTACTTACTACTAAGGCCCACTGTGACTGAGGACCTAATCTTCCCAGCCCTTCATTTCTCCATCTGTCAAATGGTACTCTCCCGACTTCCAGACCAATGAGAATCATACTGAGGACAAAACAGGACTGTTTAGCTGAAGTTAGTTCCTCCTCAGAGTCAAGGTCGCAAGCCTACAGTTTAATGATGATCTTACCAGAATGTTCCTCTTTAGGGTTGAGAGGCCCTGAAGTCTGTATTCCTAGAGGACAATATTCAGATCACTATATGATGTCGGGTAGTGGAGGGGTGAATTGGCAGTACATCCCTGCCTCTTCCATACTCTAATAACCCGGAAATCTATTAGGTATTAAGTGTCCAGTCTTGACATGTTTTAGGAAGGGTGGGATCTGCCCAAGGGCATCCTGCATCGCTGCCAGTGGGGCAAGCAAGATGCATGGGCCTAAGGGACCCAGCAATGGGGTCGCCGGGGGCTCCATGTATTCCCCTAGAGGTGGGGTTGCCACCGCAGAGGGGGCTGATCACCCCAGCGTCGGGACTCTGGGTGCGGACTCCTCATTTTGGCGCCGGCCCTTCCGGGCCGCAGGCGGTCAGGGCCCTCCGCGGGCAAATGGATGTCATGGGCGCCTCGATCTCTCTGATTTCAAGGTAGAAAGCGGTGATGCGTGAAAAGTGTAGTTCAAAGCAGTCTGGGGCAGGGAGTGGTACAGACGCGGGGCCCTGAAGAGGGGACGGTGGAGATGGCCGAGGGATCGCTCCAGTGGTCCCAGAGCCCGCGGCGGGCAGCGCGGGAGGCCAGGCTCGCCGCGTGCTCACCTGCTGGTCCGCAAGTCCGGGGGAGGGAGGGCTCGGGGGCGGGACCAGAGCACGACTGGCCAATTGGGGGAAGGCAGTCAATGGCCTGCTAAATTCCCCTCGGAAAGTGGAGGGGGCAGAGGCGGAAGGGAAAGTTCGAAGCTCCGGAGCAATGGAGTCCTCGGCTGGAATTGCCTAGGGATAGTTGGGGGCGCGGGGGCACAGACGAGCTACGGGAAGGCGCGGGCCACGGCCGCCTCCTCGAAGAGCGGTAGGCCCCGCCCTGACCGCCCCTCCTTCCTGAGCGCCGCTGGGCAGCCAGCCCGCCGTTACCAGCTCGACAGCGCCACCTGCTGGACATCGGCCCCATGTCCGGGCGCCAGGGCCTAGGCTCTCGGAGACTGGGACCCCTGGACGCAAAAGTTGGCTCACCATAGGCCTGGGCAGGGGGAGCTTTGGTGCCAGAGGCAACTGCCTCTTTCAGACTACTTGATGGGGTCAGGAGGCTTGTGGCCGTCAGAATAAGTGTCCCGTCTTGTCCACCGGGGCCCTGCATTTCCACCACTCAGTCCCACCCAGGCATGAGGAAATAATAGTGAGTTGGTCCCTGGAAAGAGACAGTGGTAAAGGGCAGTTCAAGAGCCTATGGCACTGGGTGATAGGCAGCGAGGCATAGCTGAGAACAGCTCTGAACTACTGTGGACCTTGTTGTGCATGGGATAGCTACAGATGTTGACAAATGAAATAGATGCCTGCAGTGTTATATGATGGGTCAACATGCTGCCATATCTCCTGAGTATGGGTTATCCTTCTGTCTCCTCTTGCTTGCCATAGTATAGGGCAGGAAGTCACCATAATTGGAATCAGGACTCATCCATCCTTTCAATAAACATTTATTGAGCACCTACTGTGTGCCAGGCACTGTGCTAGGCGCTGGGGGATACATCAGTGACTAACACACAGTCCCTGTCCTTGAGGAGCTCACAGTCTATTGGAGGGGAAACATACATAATAAACACATAATTAAAGAACTACATTGTGCTATGTGCTACAATAAGAGGTATATACAAAGTGCTGTGGGAGCGAGGACTAAGTGGTGACACATCAGCTGCTAGGAGGTGAGGATCATTGCTTGACTCCTGACTCCCTTAAACCATTGCAAAGTCAGGGATGTTGTTGTCCCATGACTGGTTAAGTGTCATTTGACTGTTTAAAAAGAACCTCTCTCCTGAGGTTCTCCTCTAGCCCTTTCCCATAACTATACCAGCACAGATTAGTTTATCAGATTAGCTGTTTTAACACTTTAAGTAGGAAAGAAACTGGACAGGGAAGTTTCTTTAGGGGAAAAGGACTTTCAAAGTAGTAACAAGTCTTGGGTGTTTAGATGGGGGTGTGGTGGGGGTACCATGAGGGCACTGAGCCAGGGAGGGCAGGCCCTGGGCAGTGGAGCACCTGGGGTGAGTGCCTGTGCAGTGGGAAGGTCAGAGGTAACCTACCTCAAAACTTTGGTCCCCATCTCCCACCAGCTCTATCAGTAACCATTTGTTGATGCTTATCTGCTTTGTAGTGTGCCCTATTCTATGTGTGCTACAGTTCCCCTTGCCTATCAGGGAATACACTGAATGGGGAGACTAAATAGAATCAGGTCATTGAAGCTTTAAGTAACAGTTTCTGATTGTAATAGAGGAGCCGTCACAGGCTGTTCATGTTCAGTTGCCTAAAGAGTGGCAAATGCAATGAGTTTTTTAAAAAAAAGAACTCAATGATAGGCTGGTCTGGGGAGGCGGCTTCCATGAAATTGAGTCTTGAAGACAGACATGTTGGTACTAGGGGATAGGAAGAGCATTTGGATTAAGCAGAACCCAGTAAAGGAAAAGCATGGAGTTGGGAAATTTTGAATGGAGGGATGTTCAAAGACCAACAGATCAATCCACTGGGGCAGAGGAAGGAGCAGTGTCAGTGGACTGGGAAAGTTCGATAGGACCAGATGGTGAAGGGCCAAGGACTTGGGCTTTGCCCGAAGGTGGGGCTGACACCAGACTTAAAATCCCTCTGGAGTTCCTTCTCTGAGCTCTCCAAGTACTCCCACTTTCTTCCCACAGGACCTCTGGACTGCCTCATGAATTAGCAACTAGAGGTTTAATGCTGGGCATCTAGAAAGGATTGGGGGCATATTTTAAGTATCACCACTACCTGTGAACCAGGAGGAGTCACTGAAGGTTTTTTAGTGGGGAAAGGATAGGATTGGTGTCCTGATAGATGGCAGGTGGTTAGGCAGGTCACACTGAGCAGGGTGTTGATGTTTAGAGTAGGGGGAACTATGGGTAGTATGAGCCAGACTGGAGGCTCTGGGAATGTGAAAGGAAGGCAGGCGAGATTTGAGAGGCATTGCAAACCTTCCGGACTTCAGGAGCCGGGATGGGGACAGGGTCAAGTGAAGACAGCCATCAGATAGCTCTGAAATTTGAAGCTTAGAAAGTCATGACACTGGCAAGTCATGATGGCCTTTTGCTTGATTTTGTGTGTGGAAAGAATTTAAAAGTTCCACATTCGATAGAGGAGTTGACAGATATTTGGGGAGAAACATTCAGCATATCCCTAGACATGTGAGCCAGGGTCTCAGGAGAAAAAGCAGGCACTGGAGTTCTAGATTTAATTCTCACCCGGAAGAGCCAGGCCGTGAGAATGACAAGACCCTTGGGGAACACCCACATTTGAAGTGTCAGATAAGGAGCCAGCACAGGCATGGAGAAAGGATGTTGGGGGAAGGAGAGCCCAGCTACTGTGACGAGAACTGTGAAGATATTTGATTTCACTATAGGGTACTGAAGACCTTCAGATGACATGTTTCTATGGAGTAGAGCAGGAGTGGGCAGATAGAAGCCACATTTCAGTCAGGGGCAGAATCACCCCTAATCCATGCTATGCCTTTGTGCAATTTTTTCTTAAACAATAACCCTTTCTTAAAATGCTTACTATCAACCATCAGGAAATTGTCTGTAATAAGCTGATTTTATTAGAAAAAGGCACTTCAATGCCAACTGCTAGAAACATAGTAAATGCACTTGCATGGCCACCTCCCTGGGGAAGAAGCGAGTGGGAAAGAATAAGGACGGGAAAGAGAGAAAAGAGCAGCCAGGGGAGGTAGTTAGATCAAGTGGGTGATTTTGTGCCGAGGACAGAGCAAAAGTCCTGAGGCACTGATTCACATTAACCAAATTCACCAGAGTTGCTTCCAGGCATTTCTTAGTTTTGCCCCCAAACTTGGCAGGAGTGGTGAGTGGATTCAAAGAAGAAAGAAGGGAAGGGCACCCAAGCCTCAGAAAGAGAAAGGGAGCCATGTGGAGATAACTCATGCCTGCTGGCTCCTGTCTTCTCGGTGAAGAAGGAATCAGCATTAGGTGCAAAAAGTTGGAAATGAAGAGCAGTAGCTCACCGGAGAAGGTTTGTGGTAGGCATTGTGGGAGTGGACTGGCACACCTCTGAGGTGAGAGGGCAGGATGGGCAGCAGAGACTGCAGAGCAGGCACTACACAGCACACGCCCACAGGCAGGAATGGAGGCAGGCCCAGGCTGGGCTGTCTACTGACTAGCCCCAGAAATGCCTGACAGCTAGAAAAATCTCAGGGTCAAAAGTAATATAGAAGGAACCAAGGATGGGGCACCTAGGGCAGTGTGCCAGAGGAGGCTGTTGTCTGGTGGAAAGATGGTATTACACCAACAGCTCAAGTCCTGGGCACAAACATTCAACCAACCCAGTCCTGACCGGGGACCCTGTAGCTGGGTCTGACTCTAGAGGTGTGCTTTTCCCTGACTAATCCTTCAGCAAAGCACTTTGAGGTGGCAAGTTTGCGACCTGCCAGAATCGATGACTTTGGCAGGCAATGTGGCAAACTCTAGGAAAAGAGTCTTGGTCTAGCCTGTGGGGGTCACATCCAGTGCTGAGTTCTCTTCTCTTTCTTCATTTGTTGTCCAATCCCACTCAGCCTTCTTGTCCCCTAGGCATGTGTCTTCTGCAACACACAAACCCACTGAAGCTCTCCTACCTGGTCCCATCCCAGCTCTGTGACATCTCTCCAGGTTTGGGGGACCCAACCAGTACCCTATGGTCTCAGAGCAACCAAATCTTGGCTTGAACAGGTAATTACAGAATGCTTTTCCTTTAAAAAAAAATCCCCATCTCTGTGGTTGACCCATGGAGGAACACACCACCCCTTGAAGACCTCACAGCTACACCCCCATCTTCCCCCCAAAACGGAAGATACAGAACCCCAAGTACACACAAATACATACAGAGATATTCACATACGGGATAGTAAATTCCCTGCATAGGGAATGTAGACAGTGAGATGCAGTCAGGCCAGACTCTTCTCACAAACCCCCTATGCCCTGGCCCCAAATTTCTCCCTGGCTCAGGGGTTTTCCCTCTATCACCAAGTCAGCCCAATATTCTGCCAAGAGCATATCCCCTAGTGCTCCTGAAGGCCATGGTCTGCTGCCAGGGATGCTCAAAGTGAGCATAGCTTGGCCAGGGTGATGCCAGGCAGGGCGGGGGGGACTCGGGATCAGGTGTAATGAATCCCACTGATATGTAAGGGCAAGTACACTACTTAAGTCAGTCTGTGTGAAAATGCTGCTGAGCTTCACCTGATGGGTCACACTGGTGATGCCTTCCTTTACATGTCATGGGGCTCCATCTTAATGAGGGAGGTGGGGTTGAATGGGGAGAAGGAGGCTGGGGTTGGGGATCTAGTCAGCAGGTTCCCAGATGTGGTCACACTAGGCTCAGCCATAAACAGGGACCCTGAGCCTGAGGAGAGCTCAAGTTCAGCCACAGGGGTCAGCCCAACAGTGGGGCGGCTGGGGGAAGAGAAAGTCTGGTTTCCCATAAGGCTCGAATTGTGGGAACCCCTTGAAACCACCTGGGTTGGAAGTGGCTGAAGATGAGCCTGATCTCTCAGAAGCTCCCTCAGGGTCTCTTCAGGAACCAGCAGCCCCTCCATGGGAGCCCCAGTCACCATGCCCTGCACATATGAGGAGGACCTCAGTGGCCCCTCCTTGACCCCAGGGGCTGCTGTGGTGCTAGAAGTCCTGATGAAGGCAGCAATGACAGTCCCAGGGGGCTGAGAGCTGGGCCCTGCTGGTCCAGCACCTGTGGCCGAGGGTGGTGCTGGGTTGGTTGAACGATTGGCCCCAGCCAGCAGTTGGGGGAGGCTACTAAGAATCAGGGGGGTCCCTGGTGCTGCCACCTGGTTCTCTTGGAAACTGGTGTTCAGGGGGAAGGAGGCCTGCAAAGTGAAGGTGTCTTTGAACGTTGACACAGGAGGAACACTCTGGAGAACGAGCTGAGTGGAAGCAGTAGTACTGGCAGGAGACCCATTGGTCAGCACTGTGGTCAACGGGATGGTCTGCAGGGTCACGGCTGAGCCTGACCCCACAGGGGCCACTCCTAGGTGGATGTTGCTGGGCACTGAAGAAGTACTGAGAAGAGACAGAAAATAAAGTTTGTTAAAGCAGGAGGTACCCTGCCACCAGCTACGAAGGAGGGCACAAGAGGGACAGAGTGGCAGGCATTTTGCACATGTGTTGTTGCTCCAGCTAACATTTATTGAGTACTTAGTTCAGGTCAGAGGTCATTCTAAATGATTGGCATGTGGCATTTTTCTCAAGCCTCAAAACAGCCCATGAACTAAGAGGAATCTGATTTTACAGCTTGAGGAAACTGAGACCCAGACAGGTCATGCAACTTGCCCCAATACCACATAGCTGGGATTTGCATCTAGAAGTTGTAGCCCCATAGACCATTCTACTGCCCCTCCCCGTGCCTTTTTTTTTTTTTTTTTTTTTGCAGTTCTGGGGATTGAACCCAGGGGTGCTCTACCACTGAGCTACATACCCAGCCCCCTTTTTAAAAATTTGAGACAGGGTCCCACTAAGTTGCCCAGGCTGGCCTTGAATTTGCATCATCCTTTCTCAGCCTCTTGAGTCACTGGGATTACAGGCATGCACCACGGTGCCTGGCCTGCCTCCCTTATTTGAAAGAGCATCCCAGGGACCCAAACCAAAGTAGCAAGAGGTGCAGACATAACTCAAAGTCCAGCCTTTTCAGGGAAGACATGGAGAAGAAGTAGTGAGAGCTTTCTAGGGAGGCTTGGAAGGCAGAGCAGGTCTATCTGTAATGTTTTCTTACATATGAGTAGAGGCTTGGCAGGATTGGCCCAGGTGTGGAAACCCCTGATGGATTTTTTGGGTGCACTCTGGTATAACAGGAACAGTCCCCACTGGCAGAAGCCCCCCAGGTCAAGTGTTGCTTTGGGGTTTTTGTGGTGCGTGACCTTGGGCAAGTCACCTTTCCTTTTGACATGCTCCACTGGTTTCCCAGGGGTTCTATGAGAATCCCACAAGACTACAGACAGCGCAGAGCTTTGCAAGAATTTGAAAACTGACCCCCAACAAAAGGGACTATTTAAAGACTCATAATTACTTTGGCACCCTCACCTCACAGCTTTGGTGATCTTGGTCTGGCTCTCTGGTGAGGAGACAAGCATGGTGGAGGTAGTGGGGATCTCCTCATCTAGAGACAGTCCCAATTCCAGACTCGCAGATGGCTGCAGACCTACATGCTGAACCTTTGGCTTCTCCCAAGAAGGGCTGCCCTTGCTGTGGGTGGCAGCTCTGGATGAGACCCTGGAGCTGGCCCTCCGGGTGGTGTTGGTGGAGGAAGTAGAGGAAGTGGAGGCCTGTGGCGGTGCTGCTGGAGCTTCACTTTTCTCATCCTCATCTTCAATCACCACCAGATCCTTGGGCATCTCCTTAAACTGATATACCAGCCTCTGCCCTTCCACTTTAGCCAGGATGCCTCTTTGGTAGTAATATCTGGGGGACAATGGGCAGGGAGTGGGGAGTTAGGCAGGGACTGAGTGGGGAGAACTTCGCTCTCCATGTTACCAACACACCACCCTCCAGGACAGGGCAGACATGAGGCTGAGGTTGGTCAGGGAGCCAGGTGGGGACTCAGGGGCCAGGAAGGGATACACAGAAGGTTTTTATGACATTTCTGAGGTTTCCCTCTGTGGACTCAAAGGTTGTACTAAAAGGATGTTTCAGTGTCAACCCCAGCCTGTTTCATGGCTGACAACATGCAGTGAATGAAGAATAGCAATATGAATGAGGAGATAGAGGGCAGGGGACTCAGCAGTCCCCTAGCCTGAGAGATTAACTCTGGGGCAACTCAAGGCCATCTCTCTGGGCCTCTGGCTTACAGAATGTGAAGAAATCCCTTCTTGGAATTGGTGGCAGGGGCGGGGGCACTATTCTTCCAGGACAGAGATGCAACAAGGTGATTTTTCCTCCCAGAGGGGGCATGGGGCAAGCAAATGGGAGATTTATGAAACCTGTTTCCTTAAAGGATTGATCAGGCCTCCATTCAAGTGGGAGAGATGCCTTGGGAAGAGCTTGGTGTCTCCCCTAGGGCAGGGAGTCTGTGTCCCAGCAGCTTTTACCTTAGGGCCCGCCCCATTGTCTCATAGTTCATATCAGGCTTGTTTTTCTGCTTTCCCCACAGCTTGGACACAGCTTTGGAGTCCACCAACTTGAAGATGCCTTTCTCTCGCTGGGTCCACTTGATGTACTTGGGACAGGTGTTTCGGTCTTGTAGAAGCGCCAAGAGAAACTCCCATAGATATATGGTGCTGCCTGCAGAGGGGTAGGTGGTGAGGGGCGGCTTAGGCTCCCTGGCAGCAGGTTATGGGGCCCGCTTCCCACCTCCCCTGAGTCTCAGCCATACCTTTGCCATCCTTTGATTTCTTCCGGATGGGGATGCTAGGGTCAGTGACAGGTGAGGTACTGCGGTTGCCCTTTGTCTTCCGGACTGTGAGAGGAAAGGTAAAAGAACAGGATGAGGCTAAGGCTATGGTGAGCCGGCCAAGTTGCATGTGATAGGACCAACCAGGAGGAGCCAGGACACCAAGGCTGGAGGCCAATCATTCTCTACAGCCATAGCCTGTGAGTATCTGTACCCTCATTTTCAGTCCCCTAAGGTGGCTTGGTAACAAGGCTACTGATAGGATGTAGGAAAATGTAATGCTTGCAAATGAGGCACCTTCATAAGAACAGGGTATGCCTGGCCTAATGTTTGAAGTGGAGAGACAGCCCACAAGTGCCACTGTCATGCAGGTCAGTGTGGTGCTGAGGCTTTTTGGTTGCCATGTTGACAGCGAATCTAAGACAATATAAGACAGACAGTATAAGCCAGCCATCATCTTGAGTAAATCAATAACACCAGGGCTTGGGAAAACCCAAAGTCCTCTCTCATATATGGCTGGGGTTCATCAGCTCTGCAGAAGGGAGATAAGCACATGGCATGACTCACTTTTTATAGGCAGAGGCCCCAGAGGTCCAGACCAGACCAGGGGTCCAGGCCTGGAGTCTGAACTCTCAGCCTAGGATTCAACCCACTGGGGTTGTTGGCATTTGGGGAGTTTACACATATACTCAGCAGACAAAAGCAGCAGGGGACTGTCAGGCTTCAGGCAGGCCCGCCAATGAGGCCAGGTTTACAGAAGAGAGGCCTTTTAATCCATCTCAGCCAGACCAGAGAAAGGTCCTCTTAATGTATCTGTGAGCCTCAGCTCATTCAGCCCTTAGAGTTTCCCTGGCCCCACTGCCCACTCCGTGGGGACACACATACACCCCTCCTCTCCTTACTTCTTCTTTTTTTAAAATATTTATTTTTTAGTTGTAGTTGGACACAATACCTTTATTTCACTTATTTATTTTTATGTGGCGCTGAGGATCGAACCCAGGGTCCCACCCGTGTGAGGCGAGTGCTCTACCGCTGAGCCACAACCCCAGCCCTCCTTACTTCTTTTCTTTGATTTTCCAGTCTTCTTAGAACTTTCCTCTCTGGAGACCCTTCCCTCCAGAGAATGATCTTCCTGGTCACCAGCCCCATTCAGGGCATCAGGCTCAGAGGCAGGAAACAGGTAGTTGGGCAGAGTGATGGCTGCAGCAGGGTCTGAGTCTGTAAGCATTTCAGAGGTGCTGACTGCAAGAAGAAAGGCCTGAGGTGGACAGGGCCTAGGCAGGGCCGGACAGTGGTCTCCCAGCACTGCTGAACCCAAGAATTGGGGGCACCTAGGGAGGGTTGGTATGCTGTTCCCCACAGCCCTAGACATAGGTCATACCTGAAAATGCCTCAGGAGTATTGTACCACGAAGGGCAGAAACATCTGCAGAGCTGTGAGCATGAGCTGGCTTCAATCACAGCTGCCAAATTTATAGCCCACTGCCAGCAGTGGGAAAGTTCCAGGTAGCATCCAGGGTAACAGGCCCCCTTGATTTGATCTTTCACTTATTTGACAACTCAAAGAGACCTTAGAAACCAGTGAGCCCAATTCCTTTGCTTTCCTGATGAGGAAACGAAAACCAATCCAAAGATGGCAAAATTCGTGCTCAAGGTTACAGCAAGTTGCTGCATGGTACATGCGGGCACTTGGTATCCTGGCCGAATATTAGTGAGAGGCAAGATGAGATCTCTTACCTTTCAGATTCAGGGATTTTCTTCCCCTCACTGCATCACAGTACCCCCTAGGGTAGGGGAAGTTGAGGGGCGAACCTTCCTGTGGTAGTAGGGCATTTGCCTGAGAAGGTGCTGGGAGGAATCTGCCTTGGGAACCTCCTGGAGGGCTGGGAGCCAGGGAAGATCAGCAAGCATCTGAGGCCTCTTACGGTCTAGCCTCCATTAACAGGGGAGGGATGAAGATGTACCAAGCCTCCTACAATTCTCAATAAGCTAGGTCCTGTGTTTCTTAGTCTTCCCGGGAGCCAAGTAAGAGAACAGAAGGGCCCAAAAACCCCCTGGACAACAGTGTTCAGCCTTGAAAAGGCTACAACATGGATGGACTTTGAAGACACTATGCTAAGTGAAATAAACCAGTCACAAAAGACCAATACTGTATGATTCCACTTAAATGAGGTATGGAGAGTAGTCAAATTCATAGACCCAGAGAGTAGAACGGTGGTTGCTGTGGGTTGGGGATGGGGGTTAGGGGATGGAAGTCATTTAATGGGGATAGAGTTTCAGGTTTACAAGATGCAAAGAGTTCTGGAGATGGATGGTAGTGATGGTTGCCCAACAATGGGAATATATTTAACACTGCTGAACTATAAAACTAAAAATGAGTAAGATGGTATATTTAATACATATTTTACCACAACTTAAATATTGGATAAAAACCCAAAAGTCACCCTGGCCATTTTCTCCATGTCTCCAGTGCACTCATACCCTTGCCTTACGAGTCCCAGCTCAGGCCTGTTCCTATGCACATGGGTGGGGTGTCAGCACCTAGGCCTGTCTGCACGTGTGCCTCGGAATCCACTACACAGATGCAACATTTTCAAAGGCAGCTGTGTTGCCTTGAGTCAAGGCCCTGGGGTCAAACTTACAGATCTGCTTCTCATCCAGGATATCATTAGGAGATTCCACATTCAGTAAGACTTCAGTGGTTGACACGGTATGTGAAGTGGCCTCATTGTCATCTGATTCCAGGTTCCATGGGAGGGGGGAGAAGAGTTCTCTTAGGGCACAATACAGGTAGAACCAGGGCCAGCCCAGGTCAACAGAGTAGTAAGTAGAGGAGTCACAGGGACCCTACTGGAAAGCTGGGAAAGAAGCCGTCTACCTCCTGCCCTAATTCTCCACCCCCTCAGCTAATCTCCACTCCTCCTTGTTCCATCTCATCTACAGTATGTGAATGCATTAAGATGGTTCCTTTTCTATGAAGTGGCACCCCCTTTCATTGGGGGCCTTGCCTATTCTGCTCGGGTTCAGCCTTTGTGGGCTGCTATTCCCTGAAGAGAAAACCCCTCTCTCCACCACACCTTCCCTGCCCATAAAGAAAACAGACCTGTCAGCAAAAAACTGCCCTCCAGGATCTGATCCTGTGTCATGCACAAGGTCCCATCTGTTATGACACCATTGTGACCGTCGTCCAGCTCCAGTCCTGAGTACAGGTGCAGTAATTCGGGGTAGGGTACCTGTTCCACTATCACAGCCGGGAACACTGAAGGGTCTTCCAGCTGTAAAGAAGACAGGGATCTGTTTCAAGGCCCAATTACCGCTTTGCGAAGCCCTCCCTATCAGATTTTGGCCTTCTGTGTAATTCCTAATTCTTGGAGCCACCAGGGGCTGAGGATAACATTGCTCTTGATCCAGCCTCACTAGTTGATGCTGTGAGTACTTGACTAATACAGATGGCTTAGCTTGGCACCACCTACATTCAACCAAGGGTAAGCATTTGTGTATGCCTGGTATCTAGGACCAAACCCAGGGTCTTGTACATGTTAAGCACAGATTCTACCACTGAACTATAGCCCTGGTCCCAGAAAGCAGTTTTAACTGGTTGAATTAATCCACAGCCTGGAGTTAGAGTTCAGGCTATGAGAAGGGTTAGGCTCACCGGGCATTATGCTGAATGCCTATAATCCCAGCAGCTCAGGAGGCTGAGGCAGGAGGATGGCAAGTTCAAAGCCAGCCTCAGCAACTTAGTAAGGCCCTGAGCAACTCAGTGAGACCCTGTCTCTATAAATAAAATATAAAAAAAGGGCTGGGGATATTGCTTAGTGGTTAAGCACCCCTGAGTTTGATCCCTGGTACTAAAGGGAAAAAAAAGGTTAGGCTCATTCTGAGGCTGGTGGAAAAGGATTAGTTGATAGCAGGGATGAGGGGTTCAATCTAAAGTCAGGTGAGCCTGGCATAGTGGCCTACATCTGTAATCTCAGTGACTCAGGATGCTGAGACTGGAGGATTGCAAGTTTGAGGTCAACTTCAGCAACTTAGTGAGACACTGTCTCAAAATTTTAAAAAATAAATAAAAAGGGAGCTGGGGGTTGTGGCTCAGTGGCACAGTGCTTGCCTAGCATGTGTGAGACACTGAGTTTGATTCTCAGCACCAATATAAATAAACGAAATAAAGGTCCATTGGCAACTAAAAAATATTTTTAAAAAAAGGGTTGGGGATGTGGCTTGGTGGTAAAGCATCCTGGGTTCAATCCCCAGTATGACAAAGAAAAAAAGGAGGATAACAACTGGGATTTATTTATTTATTGCCATAGGGATTGAACACAGGGCACTTTACCACTGAGATGCATTCCCAGTCCTTTTTTTTTTTTTAATTTGGTACTGGAGATAGAACCAAGGGCTCAGTAACTACTGAGCCACATTCCCAGCCCTTTTTACTTTTTTATTTTAAGACATCATCTTGCTAAGTTGCTGAGGCTGGCCTCGAACTTGTGATGCTCCTGCCTCAGCTTCCCCAGTTGTTGGGATTTCAGGTGTGTGCTACTATGTCTAGTTTATTATTTTTGGTGCTAGGGATGGAAGCCAGGGCCTTGGGCATGCTAGACAAGAGCTCTACCACTGAGCTATATTCTGAGCCCTGTTCTTAAAAAAAAAAAATCTATATAGTGGGCTAGGGAGTTAGCTCAGGAGTAAAGCACTTGCCTCACATGGCCCAGGATGTGGGTTCAATCCCCAGCACTACACTCAAAAAAAAGTTCTCTGGTTGGGGATGTGGCTCAAGTGGTAGCGCACTCGCCTGGCATGCATGCGGCCTGGGTTCGATCCTCAGCACCACATACAAACAAAGATGTTGTGTGTGCCGAAAAACTAAAAAAAGTAAATATTAAAAAATTCTCTCTCTCTCTCTCTCTCTCTCTCTCTCTCTCTCTCTCTTTAAAAAAAAGTTCTATATAGAGAAAATACACCAGAATGGTAATAATAGTTATATTTTGGTTGTGGGACTTAGGGTGGTTTTCCCTTTTATTTCTACTTTACTGTATTTTTCAAATTTTCTTTCAATGAGACATTAAAATTTGCTTCATTAAAAAAAGAATGTGAATGATTCCCTCTGTCAAATATTTCTGGCAGATTCAGAAAAGTGAAAACTTATAAACCATCTTTGGATTTGACCACTGGGCAGTTTCCCTTGCTGGAGTGGTTTCAGAGCAGTGCTGGAGGGGAGTGTCCCAGGACAGGTTACAAAAGATATGAGGATGAACTCAGGCAGGCATCAGGTGTAGTGACTAAGGCCACAGTGTCTAGAGCTCTGCTGTCCTAGATGAAAGCCACTAGCCAAGGAGGACTTTAAATGTAAATTAAAATTTTGAAAAGATTAAAAATTCATTTCTTCAACTGCTCTAGACACATTTCAAGTGCTCCATAGCCACATGTGACTAGTGACCCTATACTAGATATCACAAATACAGAACATTCCAGCATTCTTGAAAATTGTATTGGATTGTGCTGATGTAGAGCTAGACTACTTAGGTCTGAAACCAGCTCTGGTACTTACTGGCAGTATGACCTTGGGAAAGTTGCCTAATATTTCTGTGTGTGAGTTTCCTTATTTATAAAATTGGGATACTCATGTTAATGATACCTTAGGGTTGTTTAAATAGATCAGCACACATAGAGCACTCAGAACAGGGCCTGGTACAGAGTAAGTTCTCCTAAGTGTTAGGTATCAGCCGCTTCTAGGAGAAGAGTAATATTTTATTTCTTAACCTGGGTAGTGAGAACATATGTGTTCATTTTATAGTCTATCTATGGTTTATGCACTCTTTTGTACTCATGATACATTTCACAACCAAAATTGTTTCCTAAGAAGAATGAAAGGGTGGTAAAGAAAGTAAAAGCAGAGGGTGGAGACTATCTTGGGACTGGGAGAGAAAGGACCTAAGATGGTGGTATTCTGAAGGAAGGGGTTAGAAGGGAGTAAAGGTTTTCTTTTAGGGTTGAGGAGACCTGAAGACGTTCAAATTGAAGAAGAGGATCTGAGGATCTCAGAGGTTGGAAAGACGAGTGGGGACTAGGTTGGAGAGGGAGGGCTGGTGGGCACAGTGGGTGGGGGATAAGGAACAGGAAAAAGTGATTGATGGTTTGAGGTTTTGAATAAAGCAAGAAAGAACAGATAAGGTACAGGGGTAGACATTACCCTGGGAAGGAAGAGGGATACATCATTTTGCCAGGTCAGAGAGAAGGAAATAAGAATGGGAAAGTTTTAGATAAAGGTGAGAAGGGAGGGAACTTAAAGGCATCCTTAGTTTTCGGCTTCTTTATGGACTGGAGAGATTGCTGAGGGTGGAGGGCAGAATAACCTCTGTGAAGAACAGAAACAGTTGTCCAGCACACTAGAAAGGGATGAAAGGTGGGAAGTAGCATGGAGAATCCAGTTAAGGGCAGATATTTCTTCCTTTCTCTTCTGATGCCTTCCACAAGACTAGGCACAGCAGAGTTCAATAAAATTGAACAACCTTGGAAAAGAAGCTACGGGATTGTGGGTGCAATGCACTCGAGGCCCATTAGAGGGCAGCCTTTGGTAGGTCGCCAGATATGGGACGGTTTTTCCATCCTTGCAAGGATTTAGGATAGAGCATCAGAGTTAAGCTGGTGTGTCCTGAGAAATAATTCAGCTAGATATCCTCTTGGCAAAGAAGGGGGAGATGGCAGCCAGTCATGGTAGGGGACATGACTTGGCCAGGTGACACTGTGACCATACTAGGATCAAAACCTAGGGTTCCTGATTCCCCCTCTTCCATTCCTACTACCATACCTAGCTACCTCTTCTTTCTCCACTGTGTGGAAGGTGGAGATGGGGGGAGAGCACTGATAAATATTCCAGGATATCATCCAGTGGGGACATCCAAGTGCATGGAAAAATGTGCCCTCTTAGCCCCAGTGCATCACAAGGTATGGAACACAAGGGACCCGAGTGCCTATCCTATCCTATTTCCAGCTTTCTTCCACAAAAAGAACACATTTCCAGTTTTTCTGAATCTTCAGGTTGAGGCTGAGAAGACGATATGGAGAGCCCATCAACTGGGTTGCAGTCATGAGTCTGGAGATGCCAGGACTTGGACTCCACCCTGCAGTTCCAGCTGGCAGTGGCCCCTCTTACTCTGTGGTTGTCCTAGCTATTTCCTTGCTGTGACACTGAAGGTGAAAGGTAGTGGCCCCAAACCCGCATGATTGTCAGTGTACACTTCATGCATTCAGTCCCTGCTGCTGACTGGCTGATAGCTCAGCTGATTGACCTAGCAGCTGCTTGGCTGGTTTGGTGGTTGTATGAGCCCCACGTGGGCAACCAGATCCCTAAATGTATGTCCAGGGATGACTGACTGGCTGTGTGAGTGAATATCTGGTACACATGCTGACTGGCAAGCAGGCCAAGTACCCCGAACATAGTAGGTGCTTGATGGATACTTGCGATCTGGCTCACTGGCTACCTGCCTGCCTTCCTGTCCATTCCCTTGGCTGATTGTGCTTTATTCTCTGAGGTCATACCTGGTGGATATCATCCATCCCGTTGCTTGCAAACTCAAAGATCAGGTCACTGGGTTGCAGGGTAATAGCCATACTGTTTTCTCCCAGAGCAGAGCCGACAGCGGGATTTCCCGGGCTCTCTGTAGCTGCAGCACTTTCTTGATAAAGAGATGCTGTTCAGGTACCTTGAGGCGAGAGTCTCCGCTGAGCCACACGTAGAAAGTTGGAGTGAGTGGTGGCTTATGCCAAGCTCAAGGCTGCATGCTGGGCTGGGCCAACTGCAGGGGCAACCTAGGGAGAAGGGAGAGATGGAGACTCTGAGTAAGTCACCTGCCTTGAGCTCTGTGGTTGGGACAGCTGGCCAACCTGAGGGTCCCTGCTGTGCCAGCACAGCACAAGCCACAGGAGAGGGACAGCTAAAAAAGAGGGGGAGGCAATGGGAGAAGAAGAGGGAAGAGGAAACGGCTGAGCCTCAGTGCCTGTCAGGGTCACCAGCATCTGTCCCTCTAAGTGGGGCAGAAGTGTGAAGAATCCCTGTAACTCCCTTGGTCTGGGAAAGAATTGTGGGGGGGTGTGACAGGACATGGGAACTTGCAGGGTGTTCCTGAGGCTCAGTTTACCTTGGAAGTACAGGCCAGTTAGCGCCAAGAGGCATTCTACAGAGGTAGAAATGTCTCACTGTGCGGGGTTTTGTGGTGTCAAGGCCAGGGGTGACCAGACCCTGCTCTTAGGGAGAAGACTCTCAGACCTGGCTGTGTCTACAGAGCCTGGAGACAGAGGGACAGGTGGGCCACATGCCTTGCGTGCTTGTCAGCATCCCTGCTCCTCCCCCACCAGCCAGAGAGGGTGGCCTCTGTGCTGTGTGTGGGTTTGTTCTTGGTTCAGCTTTGCTTTCAGTTTCAAGACTGAACTGTCACCCTGGGAACTTGTGAGGAGAGTCCTGGCTGGGGGGAGGGGCCAGCAGAACCTTCCCCAGCCTCCAGGGCCGGCTCAGGGCCCCTTTTCCAGGAAATCTCTGCTGCAGCCCACACACATCTCTCCTCATCCGAATGTCCCCATGCTCACATGGCATCTGGGCCACTTCCCCTGCCTCCACTCCTCACTGTCAGCACCCTAGCAGCTCCTCCACGCTGGGTTACACCCATGGCCACCTTCCAAAGCCCTCTCCCCACCCCCTACAACCTCCCTCCTGACAGCCTGCTCTGCTGCTTCTCTGCCCCAGAACACTGGGGCGTCTGTACCATCCAGGTAGGAGTATGTCTTTGTGTCTTTGGCCCTTCAGGTTCATTTGGAGTGTGTGATGTTTTCACTGTGTAGATGTGCCCCAACAGCCTGATTAACCCATAAGCACCTGAAGAATTGTGTCTGTGCACCACAGACAGAATGACACTCTTAATCCCACCTCCTTGACACTCCCTGGGCAGTACCAGGGTGGCAGAACCTTGTCCTGGGTTGGAAAGAAATGAGGAACTTCAGAGAGGGGCAAGGGGGAGGAAAGGGAGGGGGACCACGGGTGACCTCCCTGATGACCGCTCTCCCTCACAGGAGACACCCAGGCCTCTCCCACTTCCTTTCTGTTAGGCCACAGGGCTGACCCCGCCCTCTCCCCACCCCCACACCTTTCCACCCACCCCAATAAAAAGCCAGAGAAGTCACTCAGCTCATTGCAACCTGTCAGTCTGAGTTTCCCTTTGGATGAATGAGAAATTGAGCCTTCGAGGTCCATCCCCAGCAGGACTCAGGGGAGGCACCTGGAAACAAGGGTCTTGTCTTGGTTCCATCCCCCATACCCTGCCCCACTCCCACCTGGCCCTGCATGTGACCAGGTCTCCCAGTATCCTGAAAGGTCTCACAGGGCCATTTATGCTTGGAAGGTCTGTCTCCCCTAGCCTAAGCGCCCCAAGGCCTGCATTCCGCAGCTCCCCACCCTCCCACAGGCCTGTCTGTCTGCCCCCAGGAAACATTCTCATACTAATCAAATGAAAGGTGATCACTTTCACCTAATCCCACTTTGTCTAAACACGAAACTCCTCTGTCTGCCCCTCCCCCAAGGTCATTCCACTATGGCCCTTCCTTCCAGGTTGGCTTCTTGCTGGCTTCTCTTCGCAGACCAGAATTTCACTTTTGCAAGTTCACTGCATGTGTTCATCGCCTAGGGAACTCATATGCACCTTCCTTCATGTCCCGTTGGACAGTGGCTGCCTGTTGGTCATAGAGGAAAATTTAGCATCCTGCCCTGTGCCTGGCAACGAGCAGACACTCAGTTCGTGTTTGTGGAATGAACACAAGAGGGAGGGAACAAAAGAAAGAAATGATGAATGAATGGGACTGGCCAGTTGGCATCTGTGAGGTGTGTTTTCTGGGTCGTATGTAACTGTGTGTACACGGAGGGCCTGTAGGTACCATGTACTTTTGTCTTACAAGAGAATGGGACAAATGTGCAAACCCCGAGGTAACATTAGTATATTTTGTTTGCATTGTTACATGGCTGCGCTACTGTGCTTGCTGTGGGTGTGCAAACACACAGCAGGTATACACATGTGCAGGGTGTGTGCTTGTGTCCCAAGAGTGGGATTTGTGCGTGGGAGTGTCAGTAAGTCAAAGGGCTGCCCTGGTCTGGCCAGCAAAGCCGCAAGCTCAGTCATCAGTTCTTCCTCCTCTGGGGACCAGTGGCCTCAACTACCTTTGTGAGAATGAGAAGCCCAGGCTATGGCTGGCTCAAAGAGGTTGTGGTGAAGATGGGGGAGGGCTGGGATTCTGCTGGCTGAAGGGTCACTGTTACTCTGTGCTTCCCAAGAGAATAGCCTCAGAATAGGTATGGGGCCCATGGATCCCTGGGGCAAGTCCCCCACAGTGGTCCACTCTGCTGGGTCGGGAGGCAGCCAGGGCATGCCACTGGATTGGCTGGAACTCTTGGCCATCAAATACAAAGAGGAGAGATTCGAAGTAAAAGAGATTTCAGTGGCACTATTTGTGTGCCCATGTTTAAGTATCTAAATTTGGGATTTCACTAGTGTAGGTTCTAGTGGCCCACAGTTGTGAGGTTTTGAGAGATGGATTCTTTGGGTCTCATTCTGCCCCGGGGCCTGAAGCTAACTAAGTTCAAGGGGTGTAGGGGGAAGAAGTAGCTGTCCTAGTCTCTTGGCCAAAGGTAAGAAACCTGCCCCCCTCCATGGAACCTTCTAGTCCAGAATGTTTCCCCCTCCCCCTTCAAAGATGTTTGAGGATTTGAAAGTGAGAGGTGGAGAGAGGCACATTTGCATGTTCACTTACTCTCCCCCAGTCCCTCAAAATAACCTCCCTCTCCCAGGAACCTGAAACCAAAAAAGCCACCACCACAGAAGGCCCGCCCTACTGGAGGCCTGGAGAGGCCCACACCAGGGGCGCCTCTCTCCAGGGTCCTTCCAAGAGCGCTCTGCCTGGGATAGAGCTTCAGTGACCTACAGCATTGGACACTGCTTTGCTGGCAAGCAGCAGGGTGGGGGTGGGGGTCGGGGAATATAAAGACAGGGAATTGAAGTACCAGGGAACCCTTAGTAACTGGTGGTGAATCCCTGCCACCCTGCCCCACCACTGTACAGCTCACAGCTGGCTCCACTCAAAGTCCACCCCCATGGTCTGACCTATTGGGGCTGAAAGTGAACTCTTTATGAGACTATATGGCCCCTGGAGGCTGCTGAGTGTACAGTGCAGGAAAGAGCGAATAGCAGAGCACCCCTCTGTCCCCAGCCAGCAAATGCACCTCTAGCTCTCTGTGGTTCTGACTGCATTTCAAAACCAAAGCAAAATAGAAGTGGTATGAGCTGCTTCTGCATCACCACAACTGGGCCTCCTGCAGAGGTACAGACCCTTCCTGGGGCTGTCACTGGAACATATCAAGCAGTGTCCAGCGCCCACCCATCTGGGCCTCCCCTACAGGAAACAGCCCTGATGTGAAAGCCACGTCCACAGTCTCCATGGAGTAAGTTTAAACCTACACCCGTTGAGCTGAGCCAATGGCTGTCACAGAATTGCTGGTAACACCCGTGGCATTTTCTCACATGCCAGGAAACATGGGGGCCAGATGGTCAGCAGGGCCACAGAGCACAATTCTCCTTCTCCAGTCCCTTGTCCCCTCTGAGCCAACTCTCACTCCTGAAATACCTTGTCCTCCATGAAACCTTTCTGGAATTCTCTGGAAAGGAAGTGACAATTTCCTTCATGCCATTTCCCACTCCCTCAACACCCCTCCCCCACAACCACAAACAAAATGGAAACTACCCCAGGAACAGCTGTACCCTCTCCTTAAAAACAGCCCCTCCTCCAGCTAACAGTCATCAAGCAGTGAATGTGCCTGCTTCACCATGTGACCAGTGGCGTGTATTTAAGAGCCACAGGACCAGAGTCAGACATCTAGTCTGTAGTCCTGCACAGAGTGGAATTAAGCTATCCACAGGACTCAAACTCACAACGTTAGCCCAGTTAGAACTGGGCTCCAACCAGCCAGCTAATCCCTTTCTTGAGCAAGTGCCCAATTAAGGGGCGGGGGCCATGGCTATTTTGTCAGTCCCTTCTCCTCAATTCCTTTCTTTTCACTGCCCCCTCCATTTGAGATGAAATCAGGAAGAGGGAGGGAAAAAAAGAAAGGTTTTGCAACGCTGTTGGTTGGGGTTTCTCTGTGCTTATTTACAAGAAAACCCAGTTTCCTTCTTTGCCCTTCTGCCACTGACTGATTCCAACGTAGGCTTGTCACAACTCCAGTAATGAGGTGGGCCCTCACCATCTGGTGACCCAGAGCTCATCCTTACCTGTCCCCTTCACCCTTCCTCTGCTCTCCTCTTGGTTTTGCCTTCCAAGGCCCCAACCTGCCCAGGAGGAAATGGCAGGCCCCAGGCAAAATGATGTTCTTTCCTCATTCTCCAGGAGACCCATGGCCACTTAGGGTGTGTAGCACCTTTCAGATAGGGGAACAGGAGGCAAGTGCTCTCCTGGCTGCATCCATATAAGCTGTACGACCCTGGAAAAGTGGCCACCTTTCTGGGCCCTGGCTTCTGTCATCCCTCAGGGGAGCAAGAACTGAGGGTAATCAGGGCTTAGCCAGTACTCCCCAGAGAGTCTCAAGTGAATGGAGAGGATGGTGGGAAAGAATTTTGAAAATTAAAAAGCACTCATTCGGAAGATGGGGTTTCAGGTGACCTCCCAGAAACACGGTGAGTGTTGGGGGTGATGACAGTCTCTCGTGTCCCCCTTGGCTCCAGAAACACAGGGTGGAGTTGGAGGGTTATAGTTGTTAGCTGGAAAGGGGCTGACTCCTCATGTGGGTTGGGGGCCATGCAGGACAGAGTGCTCTGTCCCCTATCCCCCTTCCCCCACCCATGTCACTCCCGCCCAGTCCTTTGGGTTGTGGTTATGTAGCAAGAAGAGCACTACAGAAGCCCTAATAGGAGAGGAAGGGGAGGGGGAGGGTTACTAACAAAGGGAAACTATTTCCTCAGTAGCCCTGAGAAAGCCAAATGAGCACCCCCTGGAGGTGCCTGCCAGCCACCATATCCTCATCTTCTGTGCTTCAGGGACAAGGAAGAGGCAGAGGGACACTGAGCCAATGATAGGAGAATGCACTTCAAGAAAAGGGACAAAGCTAAGCTACTAAATCCCAGTACAATGGGTTGCCAGCTACAGCCTAGGAGGGGCCCCAGGAAGTCCCTGCAGACCAGACCCTAAGAGCATGGGCTTTCTGGCTACAAGGGCCAGCTCTGCCTTGGGACATAGGTCCTTTTCTCCTTTGCAAAATGGGGATAACCTACCTAACTCAAGGGGCTGTTGTGAAGAGCTGATGGGTTAATGCAGACAAAACTCCCTGTTTTGTCCTGAATATGTTCTTCAATTTCCAGATCTGGTTTGAGACTTTGGGGCCTTGGTTGCTCTGCTAATTTAGTATTCAGCAGGTCTTTACTTAGATGAAGAGGAAGAAAAGCAAATGGAGATGGTTGGGTAAAACTAAGGCTGAGGAACCAATAGCTGTAAAATGAATGGTACAGTGAGGCGCCTGTAAATACTCAGGAGGCTGAGATAGGAGAATTGTTTGAGCCCAGAGTTCAAAACCAGTCTGGGTAACACTGGAAGAAGCTGTTTAAAAAAAAAGAGAGAGAGAGAGAGAGAGAGAGAGAGAGAGAGAGAGAGAAATGAAATAAAATGCATGGTAGAGAAAGAAAAACGGTTTGAATATGAAGAGAAGATTAGTTGGGGAGTTGAATAAGTGGATAGGATCCAGATCCATCAAACAGTAGAAATGGGTACCTGATTTGGAGAGCAACTAGAAATTACTGCTGATTTTTTAAATTATTTTTTTAAAGAGAGAGAGAATTTATATATATATATATATATATATATATATATATATATATATATATATATATCAATCAGCAGACACAACGTCTTTGTTTGTATGTGGTGCTGAGGATCGAACCCGGGCCGCATGCATGCCAGGCGAGTGCACTATCACCCGAGCCACGTCCCCAGCCCTACTGCTGATTCTTAAGCAAGGGAAGGGCAATTCTTTTTTAATTATTTTTATTTAGTTGTAGATGGACACAATACCTTTATTTATTTATTTTTATGTGGTGCTGAGGATTGAACCCAGGGCCTCACACATGCAAGGCAAGCACTCTACCACTGAGCCACAACCCAAGCCCTTCTATTTTATTTCAAGACAGTATCTTACACTAAGTTGCTTCAGGCCTTGCTAATTGCTGAGGCTGACTTTGAACTCATGATATTCCTGCTTCAGCCTCCTGAGCTGCTGGGATTATAAGCATGTGTCACCATGCCAGGCCAAAACCAATTCTTTAGAAAAAGCAATTTGATCTGGGTATGAGAGTGGGTCTATGAGTGTAGGAGATGGAAGGACTCCAGGTGGGGCAGCTGGAACCCAGGAGGTGAATCCCCAAAGGAAAAAAGTAGTAGACTATGGAGTAATATAGTATCTACAGACTCCCAAGATGGGTAGCTTATTCTTTCTAGAAAAATATTAAAAGATGTGAAGTGACTGGAGCAGGATATAGGGCAGGACAAGCAGTTCATCTTGAACATGACGAAGTGGGGATTAGCTGTGATTATCTTGAAAAACCCAGGAGTAGTGGGGGAAAAAGAGGACCCAGGAAGCTTCCATCTTGTCTGGGGTTGGGGCTTCAGGGAAGGAAGGGCCTAGACAAGTGTCCAGTGGCCACACAAACCAGCCTGGCCTGGTAAAGGTGGCAGAGAGTTACATGTGCTGAATGGATGGTGCTTTAGAATAGTACACCCCATCCCAGCCCCTAGGAAATCCTGCTTGCTTCCATTGTTAGGGGAGGAAGAAAACAGGAACACTGACCAGAGACTAAATAAATTCATTAGTGGGCTTTTTTCTTTTTAAAGAAGCTGGGATAATCTGTGACTAGGTACCTGTAGGACTTTAACTCAGATAACTTTATGTTGAAGGGAGCATGTTCTTTGTCAGGACCCCTGCCAGAGTGTGTCCTAGAAACTGAGGCAGAAGTCCTTGCTCAGCTCTGGAACACCCAAGGGAAGGGGCCATGGTGGGGTCACTGTGTGCCTGGCACTGGGTGCCCCTCCCAAATGCACTCTTCCCCTAGTTGGTTCTTCCTTCTCTCCTACTGCACTATTGAAGTCCCCCCTTGACCAGAGTCCCAGGATATCAAAGTTAAAAAGGGCTTGAAAGATCCATCCCTCTTCTTATCCAGCTTCCATACTGAGACCCCTAGGGAGGGGAAGTGACTTGTTCAAGGTCACACAGCTAGTCACCATGGCTCCCTGGCGACCATTCTTTCTTCCCCTCTTCATTGTCTCCCAGCATCCTCAACAAAGCCAACCCTTTCCTCTGGCAAGAAGGGACAGCAGCCAAAGATTCAGGGCTGGCAAATAACAATGAGGCCACACATGTGCAGAACACATTTAACTTTCACAGTGACTTCCTCCCGCTGCATGCCTTTGTTCACACTGTCCCTTCGGCCTGGTATGCCCCTCCCCAACGTCTGTGGGTCCAATTTCCACACATCCTTCAAGACTTAAAGCAAATGTTACCTTTTCAAAGCCTTACCCACCTGATATACTCTTTCCTCCTCCTCCTGACACCTTAGTTTGACTTAGACCCAAGGAGGGGTTGACAAATTGTGGTCCAGGTGCCAAATATGGCCCAGTGTCTGTTTTTATATAGCCTATGGGCTAAGAATGGCTTTTGTTTCTTTTTTCATTTTTAAATAATTAGGAGAAAAATCAAAACAAGCATATTTCATGACACATAAAAATGATATGAAATTCAAATTCAATACTGGTCAATAAAGTTTTATTGGCACACAGGTATGTCTATGGCTGCTTTTGCCTTATCTATAGTTGTGATAGGCTACTTGCATGAGCCACAACACCTACAATATTTACTATCTGGTCCTTTACAAGAAACTTTGCTGTGGGGTGTGGTAGCATGTCTGTAATCCTAGTGACTCCGGAGACTGAGGCAAGAGAATTGCAACTTCAAGGCCAGACTCAACAACTTATCGAGGCCCTCAGCAACTTTGTAAGGCCCTGTCTCAAAATAAAAATAATAAATAAATAAATAAATAGGCTGTGGATGTGGCTTAGTGGCAAAGCACCCCTGGGTTCAATCCCTAGTACAAAATAAATTAAAAATTTTTGTTCATCCCTGGACTGAAGGCCTTGTTCCCCTTCAATGAGAATAAATTCAAGTTTATTTCTGAGAAGAATGCCACAGAGCCGTGGAGATGGAGGTGCCTGGGGGAGGTGTGGGACACTAAATACAAACTCAGCAGGTTCTCATCAGAAAGAGTCTCAGTCCAGGATTAGGAGTCCTGACTTCTGACCCTGGGTCTGCCTATGACGTGAACTGAGCAAGTCACTTCTGCTTTGTGTGTCTTGCTTTCTTCATTTGCACAATGAGGGGGTTGGGCTGGATGATCCAAGGCCCTTTCTAGCTCTATGATCTAGACTTGCTCATCTGTCTTGTTTTGAGCAGGCCTTGTCCTGATCACTTAGTCCCTACTCCTGGAACAGGAGCTTACAGAAGGTTCCCTTGCCCAGCTGTGGTTTTTTTAAAGCTGCCCCTGCAGGGACGTCCTTCACTCCACACTCACTTGCCCCGCCCTGTCCTTCCCTTCAGCTCTCTGAATTCCTCTCCCTATGGCATGTCTGAAAGAGCCCTCCCAAAGCCTCCATTTGGGGACAGGAGGGAGGCAGCAAAAGGAATCTCACCTCTTCTCAACCTCCTAAGACCCACAGCAGATAGGCAAGGGGGCAGGAGATAGGGCCTGCTCTCACCGCACCCCTGCTCTGCCAGAGGAAGCAGCCCCTCTCTGCCACTTCCTGTCCCAGGGGTTTCTGCAGTTTCCCCTTCAGGACCTGCTGGCCCTCCCAGCCCCACCCCTGCCCCACACAGGTCAGAGAGTGCACAGAGGGGAGGATCCCTCACAGGAAGGCTGAAAAGACAGCTGTCTACACAAGGGGATGCCCCAGCAGCAACTCCATCAACCTGCATCTGGGAGGGAGCAGGATTCATTACCTGGGAGGGAGGCACAAAGAGGTCATCTCCACACACCTTCTCCTGTCACTATAGCCTCTGGGAATTAGCACAGTGGGTTTGGCCTTAAAGAACTGGATAAAGGCCAGTGCCTAGTAGGGACTAGTCTAAAGTGGCTTCAGATGGACAGATTGAAGCAAGAAGGGCCTGAATGAGGAGTTAATTCAGATGGGCAGGTGATACTGAAACCAATGTCACTTCATTATTTTGCAGAGGATTTGCCCCTAGCACCAATGGACAGAGACAACAATGGAGAACAAAATACTAGTCTCATGTAGGTCAAGGGTCATGGCCTTTCTGGGTAAAGAAGCAAAGTACTCTCACATTCTGTAATGGCTGCTGATTTGGCGTGGTGAGTTATATTTAAGTACCACCCAGGTATCCTTGCAAGGTGGGGCTCTTACTAGTAGGGCTGGGTACCTGAGAGAGATCTTGAAGACATACGACCTGTTCAGTGAGACCTTTTCAAGGTCATGGGTCAGGACAGCAATAGCAGCCCAATGTCTTGGACCTCTGCCCAGTTGCCAGTCCTCCCAGGGAAAGGCCAGAACTGCATAATGATGGTCCTAGAAGCCTTGATGTCTGAGATGAGAGCTTAACAATAGATGAACACAGCCACCTTATTCCCACGTTATTCCCCCCATGGTGATTAAATATTCCATCAGGTTCAAACTGCAGTGAAAGAAACACAGGGGACTCCTAAGTGAGCTGGTTCTAGATGGGCCAGCAAAAAATGGATGAGGAGATGATCCTGATACCTCTCTTGGCTCTTGGGGTGTTGTCTTCTTGTAACTTTGGCCAAGGGCCTTTCCCAGCAGGCTTTCTGTCAGGAGACCAAGGTCCCACTTTTTATTCTCCAAGCTCCCCAAAGAAACCAGCCTTCCCCCAAGAAGGGGGCCTCACTGTCCCCGAGGGGAGGGCCTACTTCTCCACCCCAGCAAAGTGGAGTGAATACTGTTTCACAGCTGGTATGGGGGACACCAAGGAAGCCTCAGAGACAACATCTGGATGTGCACCTGGGTTCCTGCCAGCCCCTCCCTACATCATCAGTGTAAACCCAGGGCTGGGGTTTGGTTACAAGCCGACTCAAAGCTGTTGGCACGTGTTTGTATAGCACATTGAGCCTGGGTGGAGGGGGTGGAAACACTCGAGGTTGGTGTCAGCACAGGGTGAGCACTTGCAGGGTTGGCACCAGAGCAAATGCTGGGCCCAAAGCGGTGGGTGTGGCCACTATGGCCTAAGCCATGGCCTGTCAGAGGAGGGGCAGAGGGCTGTGGGTTCTTATTTAAATGTGGATGGGATTTTCTCCTACACCATCTGATAGCACTTCAAGTTGCTCCCCCTGCTTCTGGGGAAAGGAGCCAAACAGTAAAAATTAGAGGGTGACAGGATGAGGCTCAGGGAAGGTGGCAGGGGTTTAAAGTTCTGGGGTATAGGCTGTGGGGTTGGTTTTATGCCCTATAGATATATTATTTCCTTTCTTTGTTTTTCTTTTTTACAGTACTGGGGGTTGAACCCAGGGAAACTCTACCACTGAGCCACGTCCCCAGGTCCCCCCTTTCAAACACATTTTTCAGACAAGGTTTTACTAAGTTGCCCAGGCTGGCCTCGAACCTACCATGTTTCTTCCTCAGCCTCCTAAGTAGCTGGGATTACAGGGGATTACAGGTGTGCATCACTACGCCCTGCTCTCCATTCTTTTTTTTTTTTTGAAACCAGTAGTGGAGATTGAACCTAGAGGTGGTCCGAGCCACATTCCTAGCCCTTTTTACTTTTCATTTTGAGACAGTGTCTTGCTAAATTGCTGAGGCTTGCCTCCAACTTTCAATCCTCCTGTCTCAGCCTTCTGAGTTGCTGGGATTACACACATGCACCACAACACCTGGCCTTCTTTCATTCTTACAAAGTAGCTAGCAAGTGGCAGAACTAGAATTTGAACCCAGGTTTATTTCCAACGACTACATACTCTGTGAACTATGTTTCCAGCAAAATCTATTTGGGCAATAATTCTGTTTTAACAGTTCCATTTTAAAAACAGCAGAAGGAAAGCTCAGATGAGATTAGGCAACATGACCAAGGTCACAAGCCTGTCAGGAATGGATGCAGAACTCAAACCCAGGCTTTGGTGGCCTTGATCTCAAAGTCCCTGCTTTTCCCTCTGCCTATGCTGGAGATCATCTGCTGCGATCACTAGCAAAAGGCTTGCTCGGGACACTCAAATCCGAAGGCTCAGGGCCCCTGTGAGGTTTCTTCAACAGAAGCTTCTCAGATTCTGTGCCCCTTGAGGCCTCAAGCTCAAGCAGAGCTCAGCTTCATAAGTGGATCCTAACTTCCTGAACCAAAATGGTGACAATTTGATTCCACAGTCAGCTGTGGAGGACAGCTTCTAGCTCTACTGATAGGGAGGCTGACTTTACTCCTGTACCCCAGGGAACTACTATTTCCAGAAAGTTCCAAGCTCTATATCTGGAGTCACCATGGCATAGTCCCTGCCCCATAAATACACAGTTACTTGCCACTTACACATAATGTAAGTCTTGGTCTTATCTTGGGGTGTTGGTTCACATGTTTATTCAAATATTTATGGAAAGCCAGACCTGAGTACCTCATATGTGCCAGGCCCATGGTCAGGGGCTTGATCACAGGTCCACCCTATTCTTCTAATAAAGTTGGGGTGAGTTTGTTTTGGGTTTTGGGGGGTTCCTTTCTCTTGGTACTGGGGGTTAAACCTAAGGCCTTGGACATTCTAGGCAAGCATTGAGCTACACCCCCAGTCTTTTTATTTTGAGACAGGGTCTCGCTGTTACCCAGACTATGCTCCAAGTTGCACTCTCCTGCCTCGGCCTCTCGAGTTGCTGGGATTACAGGCATGCACCACTGTGCCTGGCCAGAGCCCCATTTCACATGCTCCTGAAAGATATTTTTTAAAACTGAGGCCCGCCAGGCACTGTGGTACACACCTGTAATTCCAGCCACTCAGGAGGCTGACACAGGAGGATTGCAAGTTCAAAGCCAGCCTCAGCAACTTAGTGAAGCCATCTCTCGAAATGAAAAATAAAAAGGGCTGGGGATGTGGCTCAGTAGTTAAGCACTCCTGGATTCAATCTCTGGTACCAAAAAATAAATAAAAATAATAATAATAAAAAAATAACGAGGCCCAGAGAATGGTCATCTAAGGCCACAGGCAAGTGGAAGACTTCTGATATATGACCCTGAGTCTCCTTCCTTCTGCCAGCTCCTCTGTGGCCCTTAGCAAGGTTAAGTGCAGATTCAGTGAGTGTGTCTAAGGGAAGTGGAAGGATGGGGGGGGCAGACCTCCTGCATCAGGGAGAGTGGTGGGAAACACTCCAGAGCAGCAGCTTGAATTTCAGGTCTGCTGTTCACAGGCTGAGTCCCTCCCTCTTTCTGGATCTTGGTTTCCCTATCCATAAAGTGCAGCAGATGAGTTTGTGATCCTTTGCTAAAGGCTCCACCAGCTCTGACCCTCTGAGATTCTAATTAGAAGGCCCCGCAAGCAGAGCAGAATGGAGCATCAGCTGTGTGGCTCTTCTTTGAGGGCTGCAGGAGTCCTTTGACACAATTGACACGATTCCATGTTCCAATCAATGTTCCTCACTCACAGAGATGACAATAATTTTCTTGTGATGGTCAAATTCTCTCAGACAGTTCTTCTGCTAAGTCTCTTCATGGGTGGGGTAGCTTGGTTCTGATTTTCCCCTTCCCCCTGATAGTGCTAGGTGGTAGAGCAACCCATAACAGAGGCCCATTGATCATGTCCTTTTGAGATGTCAGGAACCAGGTTCTTGGCCTGGCGCCCAGGCAGGCAGCCCCACCTTGTGCTGAGCTTGCCTTCATGGTGGAGGGAATGACTGCTTATGGCCACTGCTCTAGCCCCCACTGGACAGGATGTTTCCACATCAAGCCCCACTTCCTGCAGCTAGGCCTGGGCTCCGGTTTCCCCCCTCTCCTACCATCTGGTTGCCTGCCCTCTGCCCCCTCCCCTCGCTGGGTGTTTACAGGCTGCCTTATCAGCCTGGGGAATCTGGGCCTCACCCAGCAGGCGCCCCGCCCGCCCAGCCTAGACAGCCTGCTCAGTGCCCTACCTGCACTTTCGTCACTATAGGCACCCACAGCCAGGAGCCCCCTGGCAGGCAAGGGGTGTGGACCGAAGCCTGCTGTTTGGCACAATCCCTCAGTGCCTGGGGCCCTGCCTGCCAGAGAGAAACCGGAATATTCATAGTGCTTTACCCAGCCTGCCCAAGCTGGAGAGGGCATGAGATCTTTCTAAATTGTCATCTTCTCTATCTGCAGGCTAGAGAGAAGAATGAAATGCCTGGATTGCTAGCAAGGCTAACCTTGGCCCAGAGTGCCTTGCTGGTCCTTCTGTCCTTAGTCCCAAGAGATGAGGGAAAGCAGGACCAGGTTAGAAGGTTCTGACAGTCCAAGCAGATTTTTCAAACTGAAGAGCACTAGTAAACTCTAGGCTAAAGGGAGGGTTGAATGAGGGGCTGCAGGCTGAATGTGATGGACAAGGTGAGGCTAAGAAATCCTCAGGCATAATCTTGGCCAATACACACCCAGATTTCAGAGCCTCATAGGTCCCAAACTCTCTATCCCAACCCTGGAATCTGCTCACCTGCCTAAATGTTGGGATGAGGGCAGAGCTAACCATTGAGAAAATCCAAAGACTTTCTCTCAGGGGCTGGGGCTGTAGCTTAGTGGTAGAGCACTTACCTCGCACAAATGAGGCACTAGGTTTGATCCTCAGCACCATAAATAAATAAATAAATAAATAAATAAATAAATAAAAGATTGAAAAAAAAAACTAATTAAAAAGTGTGTCCTAGAATATAAGGGCCTAGATTTTCCTCTCAAATATGTTTGAACCAAGGAAGACAGGGTTGGGAATGCCAGGCAAATGAAGATGCTGCAGGTGGTGGATTTCCCTTCTAGCACTTGGGCAAAAATCCTGAAAGTTCAAGACCTGATGTGCCCGTAGGCAGACCCACAGGGACAGGGCCTGCTTGCTAAATCTGACCAAGCCCCAGACGAAGGATCAAAGCTACAGTCCAAACCCCACTCATCCTCCAGGCACTTCCATTATGTTCACTGATAAATCATTTAAAATATATTTGGGGCCAGGCATGGTGGTGTAGGTCTATAAACCCAGCAACTCAGGAGGCTGAGGCAGGAGTATTGCAAGTTGAAAGTCAGCCTCAGCAACTTAGTGAGGCCCTAAAAAACTTAGCAAGACCTGTTTTTTTTTTTTTTTGTTTGTTTGTTTTTAAAGAGAGAGTGGAGAGAGAGAGAGAGAGAGAGAATTTTTTAATATTTATTTTTTAGTTTTTCGGCAGGCATAACATCTTTGTTTGTATGTGATGCTGAGGATCGAACCTGGGCCGCACATTTTAAGACAGGTCTTAAAATAATTTTTTTATTTTAAGACCTGTCTTAAAATAAAAAAAATTAAAAGGACTTGGAATGTGGCCCAGTGGTTAAGTGCCCCTGGGTTCAATTCCTGGTACCAAAGTAAATAAATAAGTACATAATAAAAAATAAAATATATCTGAGGCAGTAGATTGCAACATTCACACTTAAGATCAAATGCTGCACTTCAAAGAAATGTGATGACACTATGTTCTTCTAGGTCTCTAGAATATAATTCAATAGCTTGGGTCACTTGGATGGGAAAGTTTAGGAAAACTCTGCTAAGGCAACTTTGCCATTAATGGGCAATGTAAACCACAGGCATGCCATGTCACATGGCTCTCATAGCCTCAGCCTCAGGCCCAACCACTGGAGATTTCATGTTATCTAGAGCTTCTTACAGGCTTTACTGACCCTAGTGGCTGTCCGGCTCCACAGTTCTTCACTCTATCAAAACTTTCAGGTCACTGTCTCATCCCCCCAGGAACAGAATTTCCTACCATTCAGAAAAATCAAAAGCCATTTAGTGTTAATGTGTTAATAGCTGACAATGGGTTAAAATGTCATCTCTCTCCTTAACACATTTTTCTTCTTTCTTTTCAAGAGATGGGTTTTCATTCTGTTACCCAGGCCAGTCTCTAATTCCTGAACTCCTATGATGGAGTGATTCTTTGGTCTCAGCCTCCAAGTAGCTGGGACAACTACAGTCTGAATGTGATGGACGAGGTGAGGCTAAGAAATCCTCGGGCACAATCTTGGCCAATACACACCCAGATTTCAGAGCCTCATAGGTCCCAAACTCTCACCCATTCAGCTCACATTTTCATTTTGAAAGACTATATAGCATAACCATGCTTTTACCTAAGGAAGGGCTCCAGGGCAAGCAGTGGGGTCAACCAGTATGTAGGAAAGCTACAGGGTACTTCTTGGTGGTTCTGTCATCAGTCACACAATATGCCATGGAATGAGCCAACCTTCATCAAGGAGGGAATGTGTAAAGCTCACTATGCCTGTGGCCTCTGTTAGAAAGATACAGGGAGTGAATGTTAATGTCCTTTGGAAATATAAAACCTAGGCCTAAACCAGGCATAGTGGCATATGCTTGCAATCCCAGTGACTGGGGAGGCTGAGGCAGAATTTCTAATTTGAGGCCAGCCTCAGCAACTTAGTGAAGCCCTAAGCAACTTAGTGAGACCCTGTCTGAAAACAAAACCAAAAAAAAAAAAGTTTTTAAAAAGGGCTGGGAATGTAGCTCAGTGGTAAAGTGCCCCTGGGTTAAATCCCCAGTACCAAAATAAATAAATAATAAAAATAAAACCTAGGCCTGGTGCAACACAAGGCCCACTTGATTGGGAGCAAGAAAGATCAAGTTCCAATCCTAGCCCTGCCTCCACTTAACTCCTCCCTCAGTCTTGGAGCTGGTTCCAAGTTTTACTCCAGGACATGCATTCAGATCTGTGGCTGTGACCACACCAGCCAGACTCTGCAGAGCTGTAGAGTCCAAACTCATCTGCTCAGTTTCCAAAGGTCCTTCAGAGTGTGACTCCACCCTACCTACTTAGCCCTGTTTCCCATGATTTCCCAACTCAAGCTGGGCTTCAAGCCCAGTGGTCTCCTCATGGTCCCCTGGGGGAACATTCCAGCCTCTTTCACGGAGTTTCTCAGGCCTGTCATACCCTTGCTGCTCCTTTTGGCTAATCAAATAGTACCCATCCAGCAAGGTCCTGACCAAGTCCATCAAATTCACGGAGCAGGTTATGCCCGGGTGACTACAGCCCACATCCATGGAGCCCTCTTCTTTGAACTCCCATAACCTTTAATTTCTATTGCAAGCTCTCTTAAGCCCACATGGTCTTGAATTGTTCTTTATTTCATATGAACCTCTCATTTCCCCAACAGGTGGTCAAATCTATGGGGTCAAGGCCTGTTTCATCTTCTGATGCTAACACAGGTCTAAGTATTCGTGAATTAAGTCCTTAGTATCAACCCACAGATATTAATAGATTTTAGGGCTACAGTTAAGCAGGGGGAATGGTATAGTCAGGGGACAAATGTTTCCAAGGCTCCATTACTTTTTCTCTCTTACTCTAAGCCTCTGCTAGGGGCAACGTGTCCGAGCTAGAATCACTCATTCAAAGTTGCACTGGAAGGGAGTTGATGATCATCAAAGGATTTCCTTTTGTAAACCATAGTGCTTCTACCCTGGGAATACTGGGTGCTGGTCTGAGCCATTAAACTCTCAGGAAAAGACTTCATGATACTGGAACAGGTTTATAAGCTAAAATGATTCCAGAGAGTAGGATGTAAAGAGAACTGTATGAGGACAAATTGTTGTTTTAAGAGGACTTTTGTTCACGCCTATAACTGTAGGGATACAGGAGGCTGAGGCAAGAAGATCACAAGTTCAAGGCTAGCCTCAGCAATTTAATGAGTCTCTGTCTCAAAATAAAAAAAATAAAAAGGGCTGGGGATGTGGCTCAGTGGTTGAGTGTCTCTGGGTTCAATCCCTGGTACAAAAAAAAAAAAAATGCTGAAACTAACTTTGAGAAAGAACAAACAAAGTTGGGCTGAGCATAATGGTACACAGCTGTAATCCCAGCAACCTGTAATCCTAGCAACTCAGGAGGCTAAGGCAGAAGGATCCCAAGTCCAGGATCAGTTTCAGTAATTTAGTGAGGCCTAAGCAAGTTAGAGAGACCCTGTCTCTCTAAAATAAAAAATAAAAAGGGCTGGGAATGTGGCTCAATGTTTAAGCACTCCTGGGTTCAAACCCCAGTACAAAAAACAAAGTTGAAGGGCTAATACTACCTGACTCCAAGAATTATTATAAAACTAAAGTAATCAAAGTAGTTGGTACTAGCATAAACATAACCAAATAGATCACTCAGCAGAACAGAATGTGGACTTCGGAAATAAGCCCACCTACACAAAAACAATAGAAATAGATTGACAATAGCTTTTTCAATGATGGTGCTAGAATAAATGGTTATCTATATGTAAAAAAGAGAAAAAAAATAAATTTGGATTCATATCTTTTACCATACAGAAAAAATAACTCAAAATGGATCACCAAAGCTTGGGTGTGGTGCCACATGCTTTTAATCCCTGTGATTTGGGAGGCCAAGGAAGGAGGATTGCAAGTTGGAGGCCAGCCTGAGCAACTTAGCGAGACCCTGTCTCAAAATAAAACATAAAAAGGGCTGGGGATATGGTTCAGCAGTTATGCACCCCTGGTTCAATCCTTTTTCAAAAAAAAAAAAAAAAACACAGACCAAAATGTAAAGTCTAAACTTACACGACAAAACATAAGATAAAATATTTGTGACTTAAGCCTAGATGAGGATTGCTTAGATAGAACACTAAAAGCACAATCCATAAAAGAAAAAAATGATCAGTTGCATTTTGTTGAAATTAAAAACTTCTACAAAGAGAATGAAAGGGTTGGGGTTGTGGCTCAGCGGTAGAGCGCTCGCCTAGAACGTGTGAGGCTATGGGTTTGATCATCAGCACCACATAAATAAATAAATGAGTAAAATAAAGGTATTGTGTCCAACTAAGAGAATGAAAACACAAGCTAAAGCATGTATCTGATAAAGTTCTTGTATCCAGAATCTATAAGAACTCTCAAACCTTAACTACCAGAAAACAAACAACTCAATTTAAAAGTGGCCACTTGTAATCCCAGTGACTTGGGAAGCTGAAGCAGGAGGATTGCAAGTTCAAGACCAGGCTCAGCAACTTAGTAAAACCCTGTCTGAAAATTTAAAAATAAATAAAAACGCAAAAGATTTGTATAGACGCTTTGCTAAAGAAGATAAATGGATGACAAATAAATACATGTCAAAATGTTCGCCTATATTCCTAGTGACTCAGGAGGTTGAGGCAGGAGGTTTGAAAGTTTGAGGCCAGCCTCAGCAACTTAACAAGACCCTGAGCAACTTAGCAAGACCTTGTTTCTAAATAAAAATGGGTAGGGATATAGTTCAGTGGTAAGGTACCCCTGGATTCAATCTCCAGTACCAAAAGAAAAAGAAAACCAAAAAATGTTCATCATCAACAGTCATTAGGGAAATGCAAATTAAAGCTACTGTATACTTATCAGAATGGCTAAAAATAAAAAGGTCACCTATACCCAGTGTTGGTGAGGATGAAGAACAGAACAATTGGGAACTTCCATCTCCTGCTGTTGGGTAAGTAGAGTGGTACAGCTAGATAACAAGGAGAACAACTGGATAGTTTCTTAGAAAGTTGAACCTTCACTAATGTATGATCTAGTTTTTCTACTCCTAGGTAATTATCCAAGAGCAAAAAAAATATACAGCCATAAGAAAGATTTGGACACAGATGTTCATAGCAGCTTTGTTTGTAAGAGCTAAAAACTGGGAGAAAAAAAATCTACCAACTGTCCATCAGCTGATGAACGGATAAACAATGTATGCTCTAGCCATACAATGGAATGCTACTTTGCAATAAAAAGGAATGAAATACTGATATACACAAGAGGAATGGATCTTAAAATAAATATGCAGAGTGAGAGAAGCCAGAACAAAAAAGACTACACGCTATATGATTCCAATTATATAAAACTTTAGAAAATGCAGAGTAATCTATAGTGACAGAAAACAGAGCCATGGTTGCCTCAGGATGGGAGGGGGAAATCACAAGGGGCACAGGGAAACTTTCCAGGACTGATGCATGTGTTTGCTGTCTTGATTGAGGTGATGGTTTCACGGGTATATACACATGTCAAATATTATCAAATTGTACACTTGGAAATATGTGCAGTTTATTGTATGTCAATATGACTTCAATAAAGCTGTTGAATTAAAAGAAAGAAGGCTGGTGATGTAGCCCAGTGGTAGTGTGTTTGCCTAGCACGCAAGAGGCCCTGGGTTCCATCCCTAGCATCACTAAATAAACAGAATAGAATGAAATGAAAGAAAATAAAATGAAAGAAAAAGGACCCCAGGTTGGACAAAATAACAGCCACCATGACAACCCTTCTTATATGATTTTATGATATGACATTGCCATGCCAACTTTACAATGTAATATCACTCTGTAACAGCAGACAAGACAAAAGAAGCAAGAATTCCTGTGCTCTCTTAGAAAACACATTCCTTGGTGTAACCAATAGAGTCTGATTCTGAACCTTGGGACTTATCAAGTGTGCTGATTGTCATGGGCTTATGGCATTTTATCTCTTGCTCACTCCCATGCCAGTGTTATCATCTCATGGAGGCTGGAATGCCAGCAGAACCCAGCCAATGGTCCCCCTTTCCTCTTTTGAAAGGCCATCTTCTCTCTGGCCTCCAGGAAGCCTTCCCCAAAGCAGCAGGGGAAGAAGACTGATCTTTCGGTAGACAAGCCTCGGGATGGATCATCACTCAGTCTACAAACAGTATGTGCCACAGGCCGGTTGGCACACTGGCTCCCACCTGCTGTGGGGCTAAGTACGCGTGTGCCACTACTGTTCTAGAACGGGGTTTAGAGCTTTCTGGCAGGGAATTGGGACTGTTGCAATTTTTTCAGAATCAGTGTGGTGTCGACAAAATGATCACCAAGTGAGACAGGTGTTTTCTGTGCATGGATTCTCACAGATTCAGCAAAGCTGAACTAGCCTCTGTTATCCTCAGAGGACATTATGAGAGAAAGACAAATTATCTCTTCAGTCTACATGTACTAAGTACCTCCTTGTTATCAGGTCATCAGGAATGGGGAGGTTAAGACTAATTGCCCACTGTCTATTCCCCAAGGCCTAGCTGTCCTAACCTAATGAGTGGGATGGAGGGACTCAGTGGAATACTCTGCTCAGGGGTGGTCCATGTGCAGTCTAGTTGATCCTGGCCTCCTGTCCCTGCAAGCAATCACAGGCTCCTCAAGCAAACACAAGCTGGTTAATAGTAGGTGGAACCTCCAAGTTACCTTCTGAAAGGTCTTTAGAAAATGGGAATGGCCTCGAGCCCCCAAGGGTACTTCTGGGCAAGGGTAGTGTGCCAGCCCCAACTCAAGGCCTCCGGGAACTGGCACAGAAGGCAACCATCATCCATGTGAGGGAAAGGGGTCAGCCAGCTGGCTCCCAGAATTCAACACTCAGGAGGGCAATTACAACAAACTGATGACTGCAAAATTGTCCCCAGGGGTAAAACATTAGGCCTTCTCTTGAAGGAGCTAACATCCCCTGATTTCTGCACTGAATGATACTCAAGATGAAAATGGTGGAGGGAGAAAGATGGCAATGTTAACACAAATATGGAAGACTTGAGTTTCACTCTTCACTATAGCATTGCCTACCACTCACAAAGATTACACACACACACACACACACACACACACACACACACACCTGCTTTCACATCCCCTCCTTAGCCTATATGATGGCAGACTTAACAAAAAGCAGAAAAATGGGGCTGGGGCTGGGGCTGGGGTGGAGTATTAGAGCACTTGCCTCACATGTGTGAGGCACTGAGTTGGATCCTCAGCACCACATAAAAATAAATAAATTAAGATATTGGGTCCATCTACAACATAAAAAAAAAAGGCAGAAAAACGTGGAAAATCTCCCTGTCGGTTTCAGGAATGGGCGTGGTGTACCCTGCCAGCACTGTCAGAGAGGTGGTTGATTCCAGGAGCCTGGCAAAGTCAAGTGTGTGTAGAGGGGGAATGATAACGACAACAACAATATTAGCCACAGGAAATGATAATAACAGCACAGAATATTTACTGGGTGATTTACTATGTGCCAGGCACTATGCTGAGTGCTTCACGTGCATTTATCTTCTTTAATCCCCACTCTGACCCTGTGAAGTTGGCCCTGAGACCCAGAGAAGTTAAGTAACTAGCTCAGAGTCACACAGCCAGTAAGTGGCAGACCTGGGATATACCTGTGCTCTTTCTCCTCTAGACAATAATGCTTCTGGAGAAGAATACTGGGTCAAACTAGAAGGGGCAGGCTGCTTCAGGAAAGGCAGATGGACAGAGAGGCAGGAAGTGCCAGTGCTGGGATGACAAAATGGCCCATCTAGAAAGTGGTAACCCACCACAAAGCTTGCTTAACCTGGGCAAGCTGCTTAACCTCTTGTTTCTTGCTGGCTTCTTTGAAACATATTCCGGCACTTTCCCTTGCAGACCCTCCTGTGTGAAACACCCTTCCCTGCTGCCTGAGCCTCCTCCTCGCCCCAGGAGCAGACTGGGATCTCTTTGCCAAGAAACTCACTGAAGGCACAATCTCCCAGCCCAGAAGTCAGGGCCCCTTCAGTGTTTGAAATGTGCTGGGGAGGGGGCAAAACAAAAGGGTACTGAGAGGAAAAATAATGAATGTGGGTGTGGGGGTATGTCCGGGTGTTTTTATCTAATTAAACACAACAAGATCCAAGGCCCTCTTTAGACCCAGCCAGGGAAGACACAAAAGCAACAGAACAAATATGTAGCTAATCCTTGGTGGTCTGGACCCTTCAGTTCCCAGCTGGCTGTGTGTGGAGAGGGGCAATTATGAAAATCTCTGTCCTCCACTTGAACCTCTGGGCTTCCAGAGAAATCTCAAAACCCTGGCAAAAGGTAGGACCCGACCAGCCTGTCTGTGGTGAACACTTGTGGCATGTCACTTCGGTGTCCCCTACCTCTTTCCTCTCTCCCTACCCCCCAGGGCCTGTGTGTGTTAGGGGGCGGTGGGGATCAGAATGAAACCCCCTCACCTTGGGTGGCAGGAAAGCCTGGCCACCCTTTGTGTTGTATCAATACACACTGGGCTCACTGTCTGGGCAGACCACTTTGTATCTCCTAAAGTGGAGATCAGAGTTTGCACCAAGCCACCCACACTCGCTGACCTGGTCTTTTATGTGACATGCATTTACTAAACAATTATCCAGGCTCTGAAGGTCAGTCGGTGGCCAGGGAATAGAGAGAAAGGCGTCTTTTCTCCCTTTTCTGCTGAGCCAAGTCTCCCCCTCGCTGCCCCGCCCCCTTCAAGGTCTAGCTCATGCCCGCATCCCTCACAAAGCCTTCCCTCCCTCCTCCAGCTGCTGCTGACCTCAGAGTCCTGGCCGTGCTGGCCTCTGCTCCAAGGAGCACAATTAGCACCTGACCAGCCACTGGCCTGGCTGCTTGTCCTCGCCTCTGATTGTTTCAGTGTCTTAGTCATCTCTACCCTGCCACCTCCTTCCCTTCACTCCCACAGCTCCTAGCACAGGTTGGGCACACAGTAGGTGTTAATAAAGGTCTGTTGAATTGAAACTCAGCAGCCCCTATGAGGTCAGAACCCTCATAAGCACCCCGACCAGCAGTTTCTTGGCAACCAGCACTGGGGCCCGAGCTACAGGGCATTAGCAGCTCGGCCGCTATTACAGGGCACACAAGGCTCAGCGGTCAGAGATTTGCAGGCAGGTTGGTGTTGATGAGAAAAGCCCCTGA